>NW_006256909.1:16265580-16477680 GCF_000478725.1 Eutrema salsugineum | reverse complement strand
CCACTTCCATAGAACTTTCCAACAGGAAAATCCAATGGTGCAATCAAAAGATATGTGAAGAGCAAGTTGACCAATTTCACCAGGCCCAGAAGACTCTCACCCGGGGCAAAAGTGCATTCCACTTGCCCTGGAGGACTCTCACCCGCGGTGGACCTTTGCTGAGCCACAAGGCCCAACATCAAAGCCCATTTCATTATTTCTCTTCAGAGAAGCCCAAATTAAGACCTGGAAGACCTTATGGCCTATAAATATATTTTTAGCAGTCCTAATCGGGTGTGTGCTCCTGTAATGAGTTTTTGAGCCACCAAACTTTGTTTTCTTAGGGTTAGGCGATGGAGATGGGGATTATTCCCCTGAGCCATTGTTCTTTCTCCTTTTTATCTATTTAGCTTTTCCATTCCATTTTTATGCATCCTTCATGTCTTTTATCATTTTTGCATCATGTTAGATTAGTCCCAGAGAGTCAAGTTTCTAAAGATTATCAATGGGATACATGTTCCATTAGGATTTATAGAATTCTAAGCCATATTCTAGATCTCATCTCTTCTAAGTTGTTTATACTGCATGAGGTTAGATTCATGACCTAATCTCTGAGCCTATGATCGATCAGAGCCACGAGAGTGCTGTATCAGATCATACTTACCTAGCTTCAAAAGAACATAGTCGCTACAAGATTCGAAAGCTACCTGTAGAGAAGACGTGAGCAATCAATCTCAGTTGTGATTACATGATCTTATTCACGGCATGAGAGCGAGAGTTAATTGTCGTGTTAGGTGATTAGTTGGTTAAGGTGACGAGAGTTGGTTAGCCATACATGTGCCTATTCTAGTTCAATGAAGATACTGGAAATATATAAGTATGAATCGCCTGAAGACTAATTGGAAATGCTTAGACATCGATTAGGGTAAAACCACAGAAGTCTGAATCGTCCCCTATGAGTTTAGATCCCTGGTTTGAGTCGAACACCTTCCAAATATTTCTTTAGCAACTTATTTGCAGTGCATTTAGTTTCCCGTAAATATTAGGTTAGGATTAGTTTAGGTTCCCGTAAACCAAAAACCCGAAAAAACCCCCATGAGTTTATAACTTCGCTTACTTATCCCAGTTTAAAGTTTTTTGCAGACTAGACATCTTCCCTGTGGATTCACACCCTAAGTCCTACAACGTACATCTGTGCACTTTTAGACACTAGGGTTTTATAAATTTAAAACTCCGGACCAACGGGCCTGCAAAGACCTGCGACACCGAAGCCCATCAAAGTTTTTGGTGCCGTTGCCGTGAAAGGTTTAGCCGCTGGAGTTTTAGCTAAAAGGCTTAGCCGCAGAGGGCTATATATGTCGAGCTTCTGCCAAACTTCATAGGAAGTAATCCAAACTCTAAACACCCTATTTTATTTTTCTGCTTATTCTCTCTTCTTCGCCCTAGTTTCAGATTTCTTCAGACATGGATCATCCAAGAAGACCCCCTAATCCCGAGCGAAGGTTTTGCAACCTGTGTGATGCTCCCTGCACATGTGAATCACCATTCAGGCGTGATTCCAACTACTTGGAACAGACCCCTCAGCCGAACCATCACCTTGGAGGCTCTCCAACTCCAACCTACCGAGATGAACCCTATCTGCCAACTATGGTGAATCGAAGACCATCTCATCCTCTGCCTCATCAGATTCTGCACCATAACAATGAGAGTGATTGATTTAGGCTCCAACATAATCGATTAGAAGCTATGCTGAACCAGTACATTGACTTATAAGTTGTTACTGAAGCCACCTTGTACAAGAGGATTGATGATCTCACTAATCATTTGAAATCATTGGAGAAGCAGAACTTCAAAGATATTTCCACCCTGAACGAGAAGATCGAAGCCCTTGAGGAAGAGCAGCCAAAACAGTAGTATGATATCCTTCAAGATCAATCGATGTCAAGGCTGCTAAACTGGAGATCAAAGAAGCCAGTGAGTCTGCTTCATGGTATAGAGGAAGAATAGATGATGAATTTCAAGAGGTTGAATTTCATCTGAGTAAGCTTGAGCACGAGACCAGCTCTAACATAAAGTAGCTCTCTAAGTGCCAAGGTGACACAAACCTTATAGTGAAGAAGATCTTTAAGAATCATAAGAAGGATCCTCTTGTTCATAATCAACAAGACAAAGAAGAATCAACCAACTCTGATGCAAGAGATCCTACAATGGATACCCCAAATAACCCTGAAGACATCCTGGACGAGCAAGAAAGAGAAGCAGCTGGGCGACCTTCGGAGTTCCCCACCGTCGCCGCGAGAGTTTCAACTGCAGTGGAAGAGCACTTGCCCCGGTCGCGACACGTTCACCTGGGGGAACCACTCTTCCTTCCAAAGTCCAAAACACCAAGCCTCTGAAGATCCTGAAGAGCAGAACCCTCACATTCCATGCATGATGATCGCAGAAAGTGAACCAGATGTCATAAATGAGGAGGATGAATCACTTAAGAGGATTGAAATGCCTTACATAGATTCAATCATTTGTTTCGATGCAGCAAAGTTTTACTGTGACTCTTACTCTGTATTTAAAGCACCAGACCATCCACAAGAAAGACCAATTCGAACTGTGCACAAAGTCAAGAAATGTCAATTTCTATCTTTTGTGACATTAGAGGTGAAATATTTTTCAATGTTCTTTGTGATTCTGGAGCTTGTATTAACATGATGTCCAAGCCTATTGCTTTAAGACTTGGCATAAAGCACATTTCAAGTACCAGGAAAAAGATTAGCTTAGCGGATGATTCAAGTGGAACTCTAAGGTGGATAGCCAGAGACATACCTCTAAGGATTGAAGATTGCCTAGCCCCTGTTGATCTTTACCTAGTCAAGACCAATGATGACTCATATCCAGTTATCCTTGGATGCCTTTCTTAGCAACTGCTTGAGCCATCATGGATTGGCCCAACCGGAGAGTTTCTTTTGCAAATATCGACAAGGACATCTTCAAAGAAGCTACACCACTTAAGAGCAAAGGAGAAAATCATAAGGCACAAGCATTCGAACGAGAAGAACTCTGGAGTGATGAAGAACCTGCTAGATAGAACAGGAAGATTTAAAAAAAAGACTTGTCTTAGGACAATATCTTATTTGTACTAAGTCTTTTTTCTTTGCAAAAGTCTAGCTAAAGACTATAAACCAAAGCGCTTGCTGGGAGACAACTCATTTAGGTACTTATTTATTTAGTTTAACTTTCTTTTTATGATGATGTTTTGTCTTTTTTATTATATACAAGCCTTAGAATGCATCAAAAATTAAAAAAAGAAGAAGAAAAAGGAGCTAACCGCGGCCAAGGAGCTTTCAGCCGCGGCCAACAGGCGTTTCACCGCAGCCGCGTTGGCCCGCGGCCAAGCATATTTTCGGCCACCCTTGGCCATTTCCACCTCTACCTTGATTCAAATCAGACCCCATTTGATCAAGCACCACTCCACATCATCCAACATCCATCATTCACTATCCTATCACCTCCATAACCACCTAACAACCCATCATCAACACCAGGTAAGTTTTCTTTATTTTTATCTTTTCAATTATTACATAGTCTATTTCTCATTCTTACCTGATTTATTTCACACTGGGGACAGTGTGATTTATGTATGGGGGAGGATTCCATCTCTTACTGACCACCTGTTCTTGCATGAGCACTTGCATTCTGCATTTTTCTTTAAAATTTTTCAATTTTTCCGGTTTTCTTAAAACTTTTCGAAAGTCTTTTGAGTTTCAAAATGTGTTTTCAAATGTCAAATACTTTTTCAGGGAATGATAACAAAATTGATGATGATTACCAACCTGTTTGCTTCTACACCATCTGTTTATGATAGATCTTTCAAGGTTTAGTACTAGACTAGCCGGTAGCTAGAGTACCTACACTACGAAATCCCACCAGAGAACTTCTATTCATGGAGATTTGTTCTGACAGGATATACTAGCTCATTTTACTTGAACTTAATCTTGACATCCAATTTTCTCTTCAATGGATTTAGGATGGCATCATGATATACATCTAGGACATCTTCACCTTATTGTTACCACTCTTTATTGTCTTAGATGGCCAGTTCCTCTTTAGCAGGTACCATACCCTTAACCCAAACCTTTATGTTTGAACCTCATGTATTCTCTCTTAAATTTTGTATTGACATATATGTGCAAAAACGCCGAAGAGGGAGGAGCACATAGTTTTCAGTCCCTCAAGAGAAGACCTGAATGAAACCAAGAAGGAAGTGTGCCATGCAATCTTATCAAGCTTCAGGATGCCTCAAAGAGCTCATTCTTAAATTTAAATTTCGTGCTCCCTAAGAATCTATGTCAAAAGGCGATTATCCTTTTAAAAAAAAAAAACGAAAAAAGAGAAATAGAATGAAAGGAAAGGAAACCAAAAGCCTGAAGAGTCTTAGAAGCCAAAATTATTTGAGCAATGGCTACAAGTATTCATCTATAGAGTTATGGTTTCACGAACTCGATAAAAATCCTAGTCTGGGGGAGTTATAAGGAGAACCTGAAGAAAAGAGATCATAAATCTTTAAGCAAGAAGAATGTGACTGGAAACTGTGGACATCCAATAGCTCCATCCTCTTGCTGTTTAACATAATATCATGTCTCTCCAAAAAAAGTAACCCTAAACATATCAAAACCTCACCATTAAAAAGCCCTCTGAATACCTAGCCTTGAATGCCTTGTTTAATATCCTTTTGATGAAAATCACTGAAACCTTTAATGAATGTTTAGAGCTAGTTGACTGAAAGTTGGTTCTAAGTGTGTAGATTTTCGAATGACGGATTAACGGATTAGTTCTATCTGTATTTTGGTGAAAATTTTCTAGACTTCATCTGATTGATGCATTGCCCCTAACGAAAATCTAGAAGTATGGTTGCTGATACTTTTGAATTCCCTCTGATTTCTGTTGATGATATTTTTCCGGTTTAGATCTTGTTTTGTTTGAGGACAAACAAAATCTAAGTCTGGGGGAGTTGATAACACCGTTGTACCCATTTTCACCATTGATTTCAAATGCTTTTTCAAAGGTTCTAATTAGTTTTAGGAACTTTTATTATAGTTTTTTTTATGTTTGTAGCTTCAAGGCTCTTTTCAGAAAACTTAGGGAAAAAACATGGCAAAACGGAAGAAATCCACATTTTCAGCTCAGAGTCAGACTGTCAGAAGTCCAGTCTAAAATGAAGACATTCTCACCGTCTGATCCAGCTCAAATTTTGAGACATTCAAGAGGAGACAACAAGCTTTCCATAGTATTTTACATCAGGACAATCTAACAGTGCAATCAAAAGTTATGTGAAGAGCAAGTTGACCAAATTCACCAGTCTCAGAAGACTCTCACCCAAGACTCTCACCTGCCTTGGAGGACTCTCACCCGCGGTGGACCTATGCCGAGCCACAAGGCCCAACATCAAAGCCTATTTTGTCATTCCTCTTCAGAGAAGCCCTAATTAAGACCTGGAAGACCTTAGGGCCTATAAATATATTTTTAGCAGTCCTAATCGGGTGTGTGCTCGTGTAATGAGTTTTTGAGCCACCAAAATTTATTTTCTTAGGGTTAGGCGATGGATATGGGGATTATTCCCCTGAACCATTGTTCTTTCTCCTTTTTATCTATTTAGCTTTTCCATTCCATTTTTATGCATCCTTCATGTCTTTTATCATTTTTGCATCATGTTAGATTAGTCCCAGAGAGTCAAGTTTCTAAAGATTATCAATGGGATACATGTTCCATTAGGACTTCTAGAATTCTAAGCCATATTCTAGATCTCATCTCTTCTAAATTGTTTATACTGCATGAGGTTAGATTCATGACCTAATCTCTGAGCCTAGGATCGATCAGAGCCACGAGAGTGCTGTATCAGATCATACTTACCTAGCTTCAGAAGAACATAGTCGCTACAATAGCCGAAAGCTACCTGTAGGGAAGATGTGAGCAAACGAACTCAGTTGTGATTGCATGACCTTATTCACGGCATGAGAGCAAGAGTTAATTGTCGTGTTAAGTGATTAGTTGGTTAAAGTGACGAGAGTTGGTTAGCCATACATGTGCCTATTCTATTTCAATGAAAATACTGGAAATAGATAGGGATAAATCGCCTGGAAACTAATTGGAAATGCTTAGATATCGATTAGGGTAAACCGGAGAAGTCGGCACCATCCCTTATGAGTTTAGATCCCTGGTTTGAGTAGAAAACCTTTCAAATATTTCTTTAGCAACTCATTTGGATTGCATTTAGTTTCCCGTAAATATTAGGTTAGCATTAGTTTAGGTTCCCGTAAACCAAAAACCCGAAAAACCCCAATGAGTTAAGGACTTCGCTTACTTATCCCAGTTTGAAGTTTTTTGCAGATTAGATATCTTCCCTGTGGATAGACACCTTAAGTCCTACAACGTACATCTGTGCACTTTCAGACATCAGGGTTTTATGAATTTAAAACTCCAGACCAATGGGCCTGCAAAGACCTGCGACCCCGAGGCCCATCAGAGCGATAGTTGATTATGATCACCAGAGTGACGTAATCATACGTTTGTGACTCGAGTTTTAAAAGTTTTAGCTAAGATTTTTTAAATTACTTTTAGCAATCTTTTGAATCGTTCATACCCTGGAGATAATTTCCCTGAAAACCCAGCATTTCGATTTTATTTTCTTACATTGATTTTCATTCAAGCTTTTAGTCATTAAGTTATTTTCATTCCCAGCCGATTTTCATTCAAGTTTTAGATTAGGTTTTCGTCAGTTTATCCAGCCGATTTTCTTGATAACTTTTCCTTTTCCCATTTAGTTTAGAATTTACGTTTTATTGACACCCCAAAAACGGCTTTATATTTTGACCAGTTCTAAACTTCCGTACTTCAAATTTCTTTCAAAGGCTTATCCAGGAAAAGATCCTCCTTCCTTGTGGATTCGATCCCTACGTACTACAATCGATCAGCTGTGCACTTACGGTTTTTTGATTTTATTAGGGTAAAACTTGCACGCTCACCACACGCACATACATGCTCAGTCGCATGCGGAAGAGCCTCCTGCTTTAATGCCATTATGGCAGCACAAGCTCTAGCTTGAGCGTAAATGAACTGAGAAAGCACTAGGAGTTGATCGCCTTCCAAGTCAACCTCCTGTTGATGTGTCCTCTTTTTTTTTAAACCCAATACAAAACTTATAAAAGTGGCTTTTCAATTTTTGGTTTTTCAATATAGCTATATATACATCATGTCATATTTTCTTCTTTGCGAAGATCTTAATTGGTTTGCTTGTTGATGTCGTTGGGATCAACTATGAAATCTGCAATGTTAAGATGTGTATCATTTATAGCATCAAAAGAAGCCCCGAGTTTGCCATATATGAAGTTAGAATAAATATCAAAATTTCTAATCTATAAAATAAAAACAGAGAATTCTGAGAAAAATTAGAGCAGAGGGATGCAGAATTTTCCAAGCACCAAACAAATTAACTAAAAATAAGAAGAAAACCTGGAAAAGAGAAAAAAACCGACGGTGTTAGATTTGGTCAGGACAAGCTAGGGCTCGTCACAAAGAATTGAAGAAA
This sequence comes from Eutrema salsugineum, assembly GCF_000478725.1. Classification (NCBI taxonomy): domain Eukaryota; kingdom Viridiplantae; phylum Streptophyta; class Magnoliopsida; order Brassicales; family Brassicaceae; genus Eutrema; species Eutrema salsugineum. The sequence goes on along the minus strand of NW_006256909.1, from coordinate 16,470,125 downwards.
TAAAGAAGATGAACACTTGCTTTATATGGAGAAGCGGACAAAGGACTCTGCATCAAAGTTGCCATTCAGAACAGAACAGAGTAAGTTTGAATAAATTCGTTCAGTCTCCTCAACGTCAAAATCTTCCTTCCAACTCTACTTTTCCACCAATAAAAAATGGAAGAATGATGATGCCAGCAGAAAAAGTTAAAACGTAGAAAAAATTTTGGTGTTCCTTTTGCAGTAAAAATTAATCTCCAATCATTGCACTTAAAAATTACACCATAGTTGGGGTAGTTTTAGCACCAATTTTTTTTTCTTCAACCACAACACCAAATATCATGTTAAAAATATTTTTTTTATTATTTAAGTTAAAGATTATTTTGATTAATAAATAGTTTTGATAAATATTTATTATTCTTATAATTAATTTAGTAATTAATATAATAGATATTTTTTTATTTTAAATGTTTTTTTAATTTTATTTTTCAATGATTAAATCGACTATATTTTTAAAATAAAGTTTCGTATTGAGAAAAAAAAGGAAACATTAATGTTTATTCTTTTTTAAGTGTATTGTTTTGTCACTAAAAAGAAACAGAAAAAGGCAGAGCAGAAAAAGGCAGAGCATAGAAATGAGTAAAAAATGAAAAGTGGGGGGGGATAGGGGGGGTTCTCGAGACGAGTTTTAAGTCAGAAGATCTTTCTACTTCGGTATTGTTTTGAGATATTTTCTACTTCTGCCTTGGTTCTGTCAAACCCTAAGTTTTTTTTTTGAAACGAATCAAACAAAATGAATATTCTAATTCTTTTTGGTTTATTCATTTTTATAGTTTGTTGTGCAATTAGCTATGCAATTTGCAGAAAACAGTTCGAAGATTCTGAAAATTTGGGTAAAGTGGCAGGTACAGTGCCAAGTAAACCACCATTTCTGGCGCCTTCTCCAGTGAATTTCCTGGAGATCCTCTCTCTGTCGTTGATCTCCTCTCCGGCATGGAGAGTCAATTGTTTGGCGTGGAGAGATCAAGCTCTCAGGGACACTCTGGAAGATTTCTTTGTGGAGACGGAGGAGTACTTCTCCGCCACCATCTCGTTTGGGTCGACCACTGACTCTAACTCTTTTCCAACCGGTCCCTCTTCTCCAGAGAATGTCATACCTGACACATATCTACCCATTTGGTAAAAAATCTTCCTATTTACTCACTCTTTCACTGCCTAGAAAGGCCAAAGTAGAGGGAGACCACCTTGGTTAACCATCTTTACAATTTTTATGGGTCAAGAGAAGACAAATTTTCACTTTACAAAGTTTAATATTATATGATTTCTTATATTTCTTTGCATGTTGACAATGTTAAGTTTGATAACAATGGATTTCTTACTATTTAGTGGTGGTTAAAAAACTATTTTGACTTTCATTTTCCACATTTATGTTTGCTTTTTTTATGCTCTGTCTTTTTCTGTTTCTTTTTAGTGACAAAAAATGCAGCTAAAAAAAGATAAACAGTAAAGTATATATGTCAATTTTTGTCTAAAGTATTACTCTATCCGTTTCAAAGTACTCGTCGTTTTAGGTAGTTCTGGGCGTTTTTATCGTACTGGAACTGATGTGGATGTTTAATAAGATGTTTATGAGAAGAGAGAAAAACTTACTTTATTTATATAGATAATTCTAAATTTATACTATAAACTTTATATTTTTATAATTTCTTACGTTGTAGGAGTTAGGGTGTCGATCCACATGGAAGATGTCTAATCTGCCAGGAAATACCAAACTGGGAGAGTAAGCAAAGTCATAAATTCATGGGGGTTTGGGATTTTTGGTTACAAGATCCTAAACTAATCCTAATCTAATATTTACGGGAAACTAAATGCAATGCAAATGAGTTGTTATAAAGAATAATTTAAAGGTGTTCGACTCAAGCTAAGGACTCTGGACTCATAGTGGGCGATTTAGACTTCTCTGGTTTACTCTAATTGATGTCAAAGCATTTTCAATTAGCTTCCGGGCGATTTATCCATATCTATTTCTAGGATCTGCATGGAACTGGAATAGATATGTGTATGATTAATCAACTCTCGTCATCTTTACCAACTAATCATTTAAATCTAACAACTAACTATCGCTCTCATGCCATGAATAAGATCATGCATTTACTATTGAATTTGTTTGCTCACATCTTCTCTACAGGTAGCTCTCGACTCCTGTAGCCACTATGTTCTTCTGGATCCAGGGAAGAATTATCTTCTCCATTGCCTAACCCTAAGAAAATAGAGCTGGTGGCTCAAAATCTCATTACAGGAGCACACACCCGATTAGGCTCAAAGTCCTAAGGTCTTCCAGGTCTCATTTAGGGCTTCTCCGCAGAGAAATGACGAAATGGGCTTTGATGTTGGGCCATGTGGCTCGGCGTAGGTCCAACGGGGGTGAGTGTCTTCCGGGGCAGGTGAATTGCTTGTTTTCCACGGGTGAGAGTCTTCTGCGATTGGTGAATTTGGTCAACTTGCTCTTCATGTATCTTTTGATTGCACCGTTGGATCTTCCTGATGTAAAGTGCTATCAAAATCTGGTTGTCTCCTCTTCAATTTCTTCAAATTTGAGATTGATCAAACGGTGAGAAAGTCTTTATTTGAGGCTGAACTTCTGACGGTCTGACTCTGAGCTAAAAATGTGGATTTCTTCCATTTTGCCGTCTTTTTCCCTAAGTTTCCTGAAAAGAGCCTTGAAACTACAAAAATAGAGAAATCATAAGAAATGTTCCTAAAACTGATTAAAACCTTTGAAAAAGCATTTAAAATCAATGGTAAAAACGGGTACAAATACGGTGTTATCATAGGTCTTGTTCCGGTCCATGCAGCTTGAAGGTCTTGATGTATTCCTCATCTTGGAGTCCCGTGAAGTCAAAATCCTTGAGATCTTCAAGTTTCTTCACGTCGCTGGCTTCTTGTCCTTCTTCTTGTTCCATTTGTTCCTTATTAGCGTCTTGGCTTGAATTTGATGTATCTTGAGGCTCTAGTGCGGTCTCTCTGAATTTCTTGGTGTTCCGAGCTCCATTTTATGCAAAGTAAACACTCATACCTTGGTTGGTTCCGGCCTGATCTTCTTTGAGGCTCAAACGTTCTAAGTCCTCCATTATGCCTAAATTGGGTGCTTTGGGACTGTCTTGCATTTTGTGAGTTTGTGAGCCGGTTTTGAATGTCCTCAAAACTGTATCACCTGCATCAAAGGGAGACAAGTCAGCAACATTAAAGCTATGTGAAATGTTAACCTCACCTGGAAGTTCCAATCAGTATGCATTATCATTGATCTTTTCTAGAACTTTGAAGGGGCTGTCTCATCTAGGTGCAAGCTTCGAACTCCTCTATTGTGGGAACCTTTCTGGCCTCATATGTAGCCAAACCCACTCTTTTGGCTCAAAGACAAGCTTCTTGCATCCTTTGTCAGCTCACCTTTTATCTTATCCCGTCTTCTTTAAAAGATTATCTCAGACTTTTTGGTGCATCTTGTTCACAAACTCGCCTTTCTGTAGACCAGCTAAGTTAACATGCTCAGCTTGAGGAACTGGTGAGAGATCCAATGGCGTTAGTGGGTTAAACCCATACACAACTTCAAAAGTAGACATCTTAGTAGCCGAGTGAGTAGCATGGTTATAAGCAAATTCGATAAAAGGAAAACCCAATCTAACCATGTTTTTAAATTACGACCAAGAGTGACCCTACATAAAGCAGATAATGTAAGGTCTACCACTTCAGTTTGTCCATCCGTTTGAGGATGACAAGTTGTAGAAAATAGAAGTTTGGTGCCAAGCTTCCTCCACAGAGTTCTCCAAAAGTGACTTAAGAACTTAAAGTCTCGGTCAGAGAATATTGTTCTTGGCACTCCATGTAATCTCACCACCTCTTTAAAGAACAGGTCGATGGTTTGTGTGGCTTCATTGGTCTTGTCACATGGAAAAAGTGCGCCATTTTTGAGAAACGAGTTGTGGCAAGTGCCTGTTGGGCAAACCTAGCACAAAATCCATAGAAATGTCCACCCATGGTGCGTTAGGAAAAGGTAAAGGTAAATATAAGCCATGAGGATGTAATCTGGACTTGGCCTTGTGTTGTGGCATGTGACACAGCGTGAGAATGTCTCTCCACATCTTTCTTGAAGTGGGGCCAAAAGAAGTGATCAGCTATGATGGCTAGTGTTTTGTTTACTCCGAAATGGCCCATAAGACCTTCACCGTGTGCCTCCTTCAGAAATAGCTCTCTCAAAGATCCTTGGGGAACACATAGTCTCTTGTCTTGGAAGTAATATGAGCCAAACGCTCCTTTGCCGCATGCTTGATAAGCTTCTCCGAACTCTGGATCATCTTTGTAGAGCTCCTTGATGTTCTCAAACCTGGTCACCTTGGTCTCCATTGTAGAGATCAATACATGTCTTCTAGAGAGTGCATCGGCACATTCTCTTGCCCCTTCTTATACTTGATCACGTAGGTGAAGGTCTCTATAAACTCCAGCCACTTAGCATGGCGTCTCTTAAGTGCAGTTTGCCCTCTCAAGTGCTTCAAAGTCTCGTGATCGGTATGAATGATGAATTACTTGGACACCAAGTAATGTTGCCAGGTCTCCAATGCTCGGTCCAAGGCATATAATTCCTTATCGTAGGTGGGGTAATTCAGCGTGGCTCCACTTATTTTTTCACTAAAGAATGTCATTGGTCTCTTCCTCTGATGCAACACAGCTCCAATTTCCCACTCTTGATGCATCACACTCCACTTCAAACATTTCTTTGAAGTCGTGCAAAGCTAGAACCGGTGCTTGGGTTAAACGCGTCTTCATTGCTTCAAATGCTGGATCTTGAGCTGGTCCCCATGAGAATTGTACATTTTTCTTGATCATGGCGGTGAGTGGTGCTGCTACTGTGCTGAAATCTCGTACAAACCATCGATATAAGCTGGAAAAGACATGAAAGCTTCTGATATGAGCGATTGTTGTTGGTGTTGGCCACTCGCATTATTGCTTGATCTTCTCCTCCTCTACTTGTAGTCCATGTTCACTTACTACAAAACCTAGGAAAACAAGCAGGTTAGTACAAAATGTGCACTTCTTAAGGTTAGCATATATGCCTTCCTTGCGAAGTGTTTTAAGCACTAGTTTGAGGCGTTGAAGATGATCATTGAGGTTCTTACTATATATAAGTATATCATCTAAATAAATAACTACAAATTTACTTATATAAACTCAAAGTACCTGGTTCATGAGGCGCATGAAGGTGCTTAGTGTATTAGTTAAGCCAAAAAGCATAATTAACCACTCATACAAACCTTGTTTGGACTTAAACGCAGTTTTCCACTTGTCTCCTTCACGCATTCGAACTTGGTGGTACCCACTCTTCAAGTCCACCTTTGTGAAGATTGTGGATTCACTCAACTCGTCTAACATGTCGTCTAAGCGTGGAATAGGGTGCTGGTATTTGCTTGTAATGTTGTTGATGGTACGGCAGTCCGCACACATTCTCCATGTGCCATCTTTCTTTGGCACTAAGAGAACTGGCCCAGCACAAGGGCTGAGACTCTCTCGGATATAGTCTTTGTCCAGTAGGTCTCTTACTTGTCTCTCCAACTCCTTAGACTCCTCGGGATTCATTCTTTCGTCTGGTTTGTTGGGCAACGCTGATCCGGGAACTAAGTCGATTTGGTGCTCTATTCCATGAAGTGGGGGCAAGCTTGGGTGTATCTATTCAGGAAACAAATCCCTAAACTTGTTCAAAATGGTTTGAACTTCGGGTGGAATCTCGGTGTCTCCTATACCTGCGCTTAAACACTCTTCAAACATCATCAGTAGCACGGTGCCCTTGGCGCTAATGCTTTTACAAAATATCACTAGATGATAGATAAAGATTGGTTTTACTTATCTCGGCCTCCTTTTTCATATACACTTGCATTTCATGTACCTAGGTGGGGCTAAGAGGTGCTAGATTATACTTACGCTCGTTGTGCATGAATGAACAATGGTTGGTGCGGGCATTATGGTTTGTGGCACGGTCAAACTGCCACGGTCTACCAAGTAAAAGATACAGTGCTTGCATTGGCACAACATCACAAGTGACTTGATGATAACACCTTATTTTGACCACTTTTATGGATCACTTTCATTATCTTATGCAGGTGTTTTCACTCAGTTTTAAAGGTTTTATAAGTATTTTCCATATTTTGGAGTTTCTAAAGGCTTTTCATGAAACTTAAGACTTTGGAGTGCATTTTGGAGCAAAAGTACATTTTTGGATAAATTCAGGGCGTCAAAAGTTTGGAAACCAATGAAGACCTTCTCACCGTCTGATCATCCCCAAATTTAGAGACATTATAGAGGAGACAACCAGCTTTCCAACACACTTGGAATCAAAGCAATCCAACGTACGGTTAGATCTCCAGATATCATCAATGCACTGAAGGTCGATCAACTCAAGCCCAGTCAAGCACAAGTGCTTTCACCCGCGACCAGCCTACTTCCCACCGCGGCTCAGGAGGTTTCACCCCCGGTGGACCTATGTCCGAACCTCAGGAGCCCAACTAAGGACCAAGACACTTCCTGCACCCATTTTACAAGCCCTAGACGCTCAAGACTTGTAGAAACACTATAAATACCTTTTTTTTAGGTCTTTTGTAAGAGAGCATCTTTCTTCTCTTAGAGAGAGAACTCATTTGTAGTTTTAGGTTTTATTTTTATGCATTTGTAGAAGCTCTCCATCGCCACTAAGTCTTCAATAAGAGAAGTTTTTCTGAAACTTTGTTTCTTTTACTTTTCTTATTCTTTGTTTTAAACCCATGATGATGTCTACCTCAGTCATGCTAAGTAGTCACCTAGTTGGGTGAAAGGGTAATCCAAAGGGACCCTATGTTCGAATGACATCTAGGTTTTTAGGAAAAAGAATTTCGATTTTTATTATGATTCTCCCATTCATCCAAATCTCGAAGCGGTAATTCTGGATTGATCACCCAGAATCCGATCCTAAGTTTAATCCGAGCCACGAGAGTGTTGTATCTGGGTTTCCTGAACTGGATCTTATGAACGTCACCGTCGTAGGAGACGAAAGCTACCTACGGAGGATACGTAAGCAGAGATGGATTCCGATCTACAAAGCATGATCTTGTTCTGGCATGAGAGCGAGAGTTAATTGCCATGAACAAGTGATTAGATGATTAGGGTAACGAGAGTTGGCTAATCTTACATGTTTCTATCCTAGTTTCAGAGTCATAGAAAATCCTTGCTTAAATTCCTTGTGTTTTGGAACATGAACCCTAAAGATGAACCTTGAACCCAGTGCCATTTTTCATATAGTTTTCAACCGACTTTTATTTCCAGCTTTTTAATTCTCTCCATAATTAGATTTAGTGACAAAACCAAAACCCCTTATTATTGGATTAGGTTTACGATTGTTTTTAGCATCAGTTAGAAGTCCTCAACACAAAGATCTTTCTGGATTCGATCCCTAAGTACTACTGCGTTTGCTGTGCACTTGTAGCTTCTCTAGGGTAAAACTTGTGTTGCCCATTGCACATACATCAAGTTTTTGGCGCCGTTGCCGGGGATCTGTCACTGTTAACTTGACTTGTTAATCTAATTTCAATCCTAAACCTCAAGATTTTCGAGTTCTGCTTGAGATTCTCTAACTCCTCTTTTTATCTTTGCTTTCTTTGCTCACAGGTGCATGAAAAATAGGAGAAATCTTGACGACATCGTATTGCCCTTAGACGAGATTGACAAACACGAAAGAGCACTTAGAAAACTCAGATGAAGAACGCTCAAGATGGCCAATCGTAATGCCCATCGGGGAAGATCTTTTAAACCGTGATCAGGATGATCACATTGGAGATGATGACCGTGATTCTGTTCATGGTGATGACCTAAATGCTGCCCATGAAGAAGATGGACAGCCACAACTCGATGAAGAGGGAACCGAGTCCCTCTAAATCCTGCTTAAGCCGCTGATAATCAAAGGAGACAAGACCAAGCCGATGCTGAAGAAAAAAGGAATGATGAAAACATTGTTCCACCAGTTGTTAGAGAAGCCAATCGACCAATACAACTTGCCAATCCTGCGAGAAGACAGCCTCAGAATAGACTCATTGCCGATTTCGATGCACCTCACCAACATTTTGATCAGCTTTTCAAATTCCTGTACCAAGAGAAAATCATGAGATGAAACCTCATAATGTCGCTTTGGTGAAGCAGAACCAATTCCATGGAATCTCTACTGAGCATCCAGTGGACCACATTGATCTTTTGAAGAAATCTCTGGGATGGTGAGAACAACTCCAGAAACTGTGGACTATGTGAAGTGTAAGCTTTTTCCTTTCTCTCTAAGTGATAAAGCTTTTAGATGGTTAAAATCTATGCCATCTGGTTATATTACTTCTACACCAAGTCAAAATCAAACCAGCTGAGAAACAAGATACAAAGTTTCCAACAAGGCCCAATAGAATCATTCTATGAAGCCTGGGAGCGATTCAAGGAGTATGAGAGAGACTGCCCTCATCATGGTTTATCTGGAGCATACCTGCTAAGCACCTAATACAGAGGACTTCAGCAGAAGTATCAACTTTCTCTTGACACTGCCAGCAATGGAGATTTCAGTTCAAAAACCATACCACAAGGGAGAGCAATCATCGAAAATCTAGCTGTAGCCAACAGCAACAAAAACCCTGAGTATGACAGATCAAAGAAGACTATCACTAGTCATGAATCAAGGGAGATTGCTGAGCTAAAGAGCATGGTAAGTCAACTTCTTAAGTCTCAAAATAAGAATATACATGCTTGTGATACTGCTGTAGGAAATGAAGAGGATGGAAGATATGAAGAAGATGGCATGTACCAAGAGGAAGAAATCAATTTTATGGGAGCTTAGGCATACCATAACCGATTTAGTCCAGCTTTCAACAACAACTTCAGGAACTCTGGTGCCAACTTCAACAATCTCACATACAGAAATCAAGCAGCCAAGAATCAGCCATATCCGCAGCCGCAAAGGAGTTTTCAAAACAAGTTTCAAAATGGGAACTATGGAGGAAATTCCCAACAAAGACCATCTTTCAACCCTCAACAGGCACAGACCAGCTCATTAGAAGCAACCCTTTCCCAGCTAAGAAACCAGGTAAAATAAATTGAAGAAACTATGATGCAGACTACTCAAGGCAATGAGAAGTCAATCAGGGAAATGGGGGTGAAGATCAATTGTATTTACAATGACTTCAATGGGAAGTTTGAATCTCTTGCGACCCATGTCAAGAAGTTGGAACATCAGATAGGTCAAACTGTAGATTCAATGAAGAGACAACCAGGAGTTTTACCAGGAAGAGTGGAAGATAACCCAAAGTAGTTCTGCAATGCTATGACAGCAGTTTTGGAAGAGGAACCTGTCATAGACTCTAAGGAAAAATTGACACCTGAACCTCTCATGATGGACTCTGAAACCGAGCATGAGAGAAGCCCAAGTCATTCCGGTTAAGGTATCCAAACGCTTGCCTGACCAAAGACTCAAAAAGTCTAAGGATCCAGGGCGTTTCTCATTCACCTGTTCACTCTTTGGAATTAAATTTTCAGATTGTTTATGTGATTCTGGTGCTAATGTGAATGTTATGTCAAAATCTGTTGCTGAGAAACTTGGTATAGGTACATTTGTCCCATCTCTAGTAAGGATAATCTTTGGTGATTCATCTTAAACGAGAACAGAAGGAATGATACAGGACTTGCCACTGATCATTGGAAACAAAATAACCCCAACCAATTTTCAAGTTTTGGAGATGGACAAAGACAAAGACAGACCTTTGATATTTGGTAGCCCATTCTTAGCTACTGTAGGTGCTGTTATTGACCATGCAAATCGCTGTTTAGTTTTCTTAAATGTGGACAGGAAAAAGTTCTATAAGACCACGCCAGACCCAGCTCCAAATCGAAATGACAAGAACAAGGACAATGTGTTGGATGACAAAAAGGAACTAAAAGCACTTCCATCCATGCAATTTGAAAAAGATCAAGATAGTGGTGCCACCAGATATCAGCAAGGAGAAGAAGAAAAATCTTGAAGGAATTGTTGAGAAGACCAAACATGTCCTCAAGGATGCAAAAATCTTTAAGAAAGGAAAAGAGATTTTGATTCAAGATAAAAGAAATCCTAGGTTCAGGCTAAGAAGGATTCCAAGTGATATATCATGGTTTTTATGGTTTTTAACCATGGTATAAGTCTTATTTATAGAGTCTTTTTAGTGTCTTTCGAGTCTTTTGGAGTCTTTTCAGGTCATAGGTACGTTTGGAGCTTAACTGGAGACTTTGGAGCACTTTGGAGCTTAATCAGGATCAAATTCGTCAAGTATGGATTTTGTGCTTTAGTGACGCTCGACACCATGGAAAGTGACGCGCGACACTTGTTGCAGAAATAAGGAAAACGTGATTTTGTTTCCTATTTGAAGAAGGAGTTGGGCCCAAACGTTTTCAAGGAAGCCCAAAAAGTGTCTTAGAGATATATATATAGGATTTTTATTCCCTTTTTACGTACACCTTAGATTTTCTTAGAGAGAGTTTTTGTTTTTGAGAGTTTTTGGGGAGACAAGTCTGAAACTCTGTTCCGGAGAGAGAAGATTTCGAACCCCTGTTTATTAATCTATTTACTGCTTACTGCAAGCTATTCAATCATGCTTATTGCTTCAATCTCCATGTCTGAGTAGTTTGCTTGTTAGGTTTAGGGTTCTCATAAAGGATTTCATTGGATGTTAGATTGATTGGTTAGTTAGGGTTCATAATCTATTTAGTTCTTCACCATAGGTTGTTCTTAAAGCTAATTCTGGATTGGCCACCTAGAACTTAGATCTTAGGTTGCTTAATTGACACGGAAGTGTAATTGAATAACTGGAAAGAACCTAGGGTGAGCAAAGTAGCTATTCGCAAAGGAATTTGGTTTAGATACTTTGTGAACATATCGAACTTGAGCATTAAAGCTGGTTTAAATCTTTAGGGTTTGCAAAGGAATTTGGAATTCTAGGATTTTGACTTAGATAATTCTCACAACGGAAGTTGGTTAATTATAATTCTGTGATTCGAGTTCAAGAATTGTGCTTAAACCTGAACCCTGACTAATCGATTGATCTGCATGCATTGATTTCCTGAGAAACGCCCTAAGCCTAATCTCCATCCATCTGAATCTTACAAACCGTTTTTATTGCTGCTTAGTCTAATTCTGTTGCATTGCTATTTATTTACAATATTTCTGCTTAGCGTAATTCAATCTCTATAAGGTTTATTGAGTGATCTCTTGTCTCTGTGGTTCGACCCCTACATACTACAACTGCACATATGTGCTCTTGCAGAGTAGCTTAGGGATTAAACTTTGAGCAGATCAAGTTTTGGCGCCGTTGCCGGGGACTTGATTTCGCCATTAAACCTAGTTTTTGAGTTTCGACTAAGTTTTTCGACCTAGTGTCGAGCGACACCACAAGTGGTGTCGTGCGACACCCTTTTTTTATTATTTTATAACCTAGTTTACTTATTTCGTTTTCTCTCTTTGTTTTTGGTGTTTCAGGTTTATGCATACTCGTGGAAACAGAAGCAACAAGGACATCCCACTAGTGAATTTGAGCAACGAAGAGCTAGCTGAGTTAGAGCGAACGAACAGGAAAGCAAGAGATCCGGCAATGATGGAAAACGCCAATGGACTTGTTCGTGATGATGTTGGAGTCTGGAGAGACCAAGAGGGTCATGTGTGCAATGCGAGAGGCCAAAGGCTTGATGGAGATGGCAACATCATTCCACCAGCACCTTTACCAGTGGATGTTGTTGACCAGAATCCACCACCTGCACCGCGTGGTAATGCTGTGATCGTTCCACATCAGAGGAACGCTCCAGAAGATCAGAATGTAAGGGAACCTGCACCTGCAGCTGGTCGTGGACGAACACTTGGAGATTACAACAGGCCTGAGCAGTTCTATGCAAATCGTTCTGCGATTCGCGCCCCTGCGTTTCAAAGAAACGATTTTGAGCTGAAACCTGTGTACTACACTCTTGTGGGTCAGCATCCTTTCCATGGCCACTCTCATGAGCACCCTATGGATCACATCGAGAGGTTTGAGGACTTGGTCACCAGCATCAAATACAATGGAGTGTCCAACGATTTCCTCCTCTGCAAGCTGTTTCCTTACTCTCTTGCTGGAGAAGCAGCTAACTGGTTGAAGCAGTTGGAGCCAGGATCACTCACTACTTGGGAAGAGACCAGGAATGCCTTCCTGCACAATTTTTTCGATGATGCTAGGTCTGAGGAGTTGAGGACGAAAATTTTAACTTTTTCTCAGGAACCAACTGAAGCATTCAAAGCTTCTTGGGTGCGATTCAAATCGTACCAACGAGACTGCCCCCATCATGGCTTCAGCGATGTGCAATTGTTGGGTATCTTTTTCAGAGGTATCGACTGGAGGTATCAGATGGCTCTTGATGCAGCGAGCAATGGAAACTTCAACACCAGATACCCAGACGAAGCTGTTGAGCTCATCGAAAACTTGGCATCTAGCAATAGTACCAAGAATACAGACTATCAACGAAGGAAGCAGGCTGGGAACATGGATGGATCGCAAATTGCTGAGGTGAAGGCTAAGCTTGACTCTGTGCATAGTCTTCTTGTGGGTAAGAAATCTGTCAGATACACTGCAGGAGTTCAGAATTTCGGACCAGATGAAGCTTTTGAGGAAGAGGATGTTAACTTCATCAATGGAGCTGGATTTCAGGGTCAGAGATTTGGTTATGGGCAAGGGAACACGAATTACAATGGAAATAAGCAGAGGAGTACCTTCACAAGTAATCAGAACTCTTCTGGTTACAGCTCCAAACCTCAGTACCAGACATCCTACTCCAACAACAGTTTTTCAAGGAACTATGGTTCTCCTCCTCCTCAAACTCCAGATAATGAGGTGAAGTCTATGCTGGAACAGATCTTGGAAGGTCAGCAGAAGATGACAGTGGACTTTAATGGGAAGATTGATGCTATGTATCTGGATCTGAATGGAAAAATTGAAGTTCTGAACATTCATGTCAAGAAGCTTGATACTCAGGTTGCTCAGACTGCAGAGTCTATAAAAATTCAAGAAGGATTCCTTCCTGGGAAGACTGATACCAATCCTAGGCATTACTGCAGTGCCATCTCGTCAAGGAGTGGTAAAAAGTTGACTCCTGTGCTGAAAAAGGGTGTTTCTGAGGATGAAATCGTGGAGTTTGACGAATCTGAAAAAAATTTCGAAACTGCAGAGCCAGTGTCGAGCGACACCACAACCAGTGTCGCGCGTCACCAATTGCATAGCAAAGCTAATATTGCTCAAAGTCCGAAATCTGCTGAGGAAAAGGTTTACAAACCTAAGGTTCCTTACCCAAGGAGTCCTAGGAAGTCCAAGCAGGAGCTAGATGATGCCAGATGCAAGGCTTTGATGGAGAAGCTTGTGATTGAGATTCCTTTGGTTGATGCTGTGAAGATTGCTCCTACTCTCAGACACTATGTGAAGAAGATGGTGACTAATAATGTTGGTCATGAGGAAGGAGCGATGATGATCTCTGAACATGTCAGTTCTGTGATTCATAATAAGATTCCAGAAAAGCTCTCGGACCCAGGAAGTTTTGTTTTGGACTGCTCTATCTTCTCAGAGAGGTTCAAGAGATCGCTGTGTGATCTTGGTTCGAGTGTCAACCTCATGCCACACTCTGTAGCTGTTAGCCTTGGGATGACTGACTTCAAGCCAACTAAGATCTCTTTGATCCTAGCAGATCGGTCTAAAAGAATCCCAAAAGGTGTCTTGGAAAATGTTCCAATCAAAGTTGGTGATTGCATAATTCCTACAGATTTCGTGGTTCTGCAATATGGAGAGGAACCCAAAGATCCTCTTATCCTGGGGAGATCGTTTTTAGCTACAGCTGGAGCGGTGATTGATGTCAAGCATGGTAACCTTGATCTCCACCTGGGAGATACCATCATGACTTTCAAGATGGAGAAGCTGAAGGATCCCACCATAGATGGTCAGACATTCCAAGTCACTGCAATGATAGTTGGAGATCAGAACGTGTTTGATGCTGAGATGGTGAGAGATCAATCTGAGTTGACGAAAACGTCTACAGAACCAGTGACTGCTGTTGATCAGGAAGCTCCAAACATTGCACTCCATCCATCTCCACCAAAGCAAAGGTACGCACATCTTGAGCCTAAGCCTAATTCTCGTGATATCATTGGAAATGATTCAAAGGATGCAGGCTCTGTCTCACGACGCAAGCTACGAGATTATCGTAGAGCACTTGGTTTTTCGTTTGATGATATTGCAGGGAATAGGTCAAGGCCACCCAAACACAGATCTCACCCTGGTGCTATTCCTGCATTCCTTGGACGACCTCATGCGCACAACGCTTACACACCACCATGGATGAGACGAATTTCACAGAGGCACTCTTTGCCACTGTCTGATCCACCAGATGCATAGTCTATCCATAGTCAAGCTAATGACTTTAAACAAGCGCTTGGTGGAAGGCAATCCACTGGTGAGTCTGTACATAAGTCTTTTTATTTCAGTTGATTTTCGTTTTTCTTTTCGTGTCTCAGGTGAAGCAGATGTTAGTGTCGAGCGACACCACCTTCGGTGTCGCTTGTCACTTGCTTCTATTCAAAAAAAAAAAAAAAAAAAAAATTTAGGAAATCAGGCAACCGGAGTCAAACCAGAAATTCGGATTGGTCTGCTGCAATTCGGTACGAGGAAAACAAGTATCGCACGACACCATCATCAGTGTCGCGCGACACCATCATTGCAGCCAGGTAAGTTCTCTGTTTTTCCTGCGTTTCTCTGTTTCTTTTATTTTGTTTCGCCACCTTCGGACTAGATAACACTGGGGACAGTGTTATTCAAGTCTGGGGGAGGTAGTTGCTGACATTGTGTTTGTTTTTCTTAAGAGTCAGTTGTGTCAAAACCTGTTGGAGATCATGATGCTTTTCCTGGAATTATTGTGCTGACCTTTCACCTAAGTGACCACTGCTGCAGATTCAGTCTAGATCCGACTAATGAAAAATCCAAAGGCTGACCAGTTCACTAGAGGCGTTCATGTTTCCAACAGAATCCACTAACCTGAGCTAAGTTCTGAACTTCACTTTTAACTCGCTGATGTGACTAATGCCTTAGAGCTTGATTCCTCGTTCATTCTTGATCAATGAAAGCCTGTGTGAAATTTAATGTTGGTATTTCTCTCCCTTGTAACGAGCTAAGAAGAAGAAAAACAAAGAAAAAGGCGAAAAGATTGAGATGATTTTCGCTTAGGAGTGAAGGGCTAGGAATGTTTCCAAGGATCTCATTATTTCACTTCTAAGTTGGAATGATCACACAAAGGAAGGAAGTGAGGGGTAGGAATGTTTCCCATGACCCCACTATTCGCTGAAAACCTTTGATACAAGGTAAGGGGACAACTTGGGGACTTGGTGGCAAACACCATCAGTACTCGCAGCTTTACCCTTATCGAGTATATGCCATAAAAAAATGATGATGAGTGTGCGAAAAGAATAAGTCTGGGGGAGAGAAAAGTACCAAAGTTTGTATGGCTGATTTGTTTGAGTACAGAATGGGAAAGAATCTAGAAGGTTCTTGGCATCTGAATCATCAGTGAGATCCAGCGATGAAGGTTTATGGACCATGTTGTGGAATTTTGGACTTAATCTGGAAAGCTGTGAATGTCTACGGAGAAGTACATGGTGGTTTGATTTGGAATGATGAAGCAGTAGTTGAGTTGCAGGGTGATCAGTCAAAAGTGATGTTCCAATGAAAGGTTGAGTCTCTGTGTTTTCAAACTTCTTTCTCTTGTTTGGTGTTATGTTTGCTTGAGGGCAAGCAAATGCTAAGTCTGGGGGAGTTGATATATCATGGTTTTTATGGTTTTTAACCATGGTATAAGTCTTATTTATAGAGTCTTTTTAGTGTCTTTCGAGTCTTTTGGAGTCTTTTCAGGTCATAGGTACGTTTGGAGCTTAACTGGAGACTTTGGAGCACTTTGGAGCTTAATCAGGATCAAATTCGTCAAGTATGGATTTTGTGCTTTAGTGACGCTCGACACCATGGAGAGTGACGCGCGACACTTGTTGCAGAAATAAGGAAAACGTGATTTTGTTTCCTATTTGAAGAAGGAGTTGGGCCCAAACGTTTTCAAGGAAGCCCAAAAAGTGTCTTAGAGATATATATATAGGATTTTTATTCCCTTTTTACGTACACCTTAGATTTTCTTAGAGAGAGTTTTTGTTTTTGAGAGTTTTTGGGGAGACAAGTCTGAAACTCTGTTCCGGAGAGAGAAGATTTCGAACCCCTGTTTATTAATCTATTTACTGCTTACTGCAAGCTATTCAATCATGCTTATTGCTTCAATCTCCATGTCTGAGTAGTTTGCTTGTTAGGTTTAGGGTTCTCATAAAGGATTTCATTGGATGTTAGATTGATTGGTTAGTTAGGGTTCATAATCTATTTAGTTCTTCACCATAGGTTGTTCTTAAAGCTAATTCTGGATTGGCCACCTAGAACTTAGATCTTAGGTTGCTTAATTGACACGGAAGTGTAATTGAATAACTGGAAAGAACCTAGGGTGAGCAAAGTAGCTATTCGCAAAGGAATTTGGTTTAGATACTTTGTGAACATATCGAACTTGAGCATTAAAGCTGCTTTAAATCTTTAGGGTTTGCAAAGGAATTTGGAATTCTAGGATTTTGACTTAGATAATTCTCACAACGGAAGTTGGTTAATTATAATTCTGTGATTCGAGTTCAAGAACTGTGCTTAAACCTGAACCCTGACTAATCGATTGATCTGCATGCATTGATTTCCTGAGAAACGCCCTAAGCCTAATCTCCATCCATCTGAATCTTACAAACCGTTTTTATTGCTGCTTAGTCTAATTCTGTTGCATTGCTATTTATTTACAATATTTCTGCTTAGCGTAATTCAATCTCTATAAGGTTTATTGAGTGATCTCTTGTCTCTGTGGTTCGACCCCTACATACTACAACTGCACATCTGTGCTCTTGCAGAGTAGCTTAGGGATTAAACTTTGAGCAGATCACCAAGGACACTAAATTCTAGGGATCCTGTCTCTTCTTCTAAATCCTAATCCTACCAAGAGTCTAGCTAAAAGACTTTAAACAAAAACGCTTAATGGGAGGCAATCCATTTGGTATGGTTTACTTTTCTTTTTATTTATTTTCTATTTTATCTTTTTTTTTTTTGTATGCATTTCAGGCTTTCATAAAACCCAGAAAAACCAAAAACATTTAAAAAACCAAAAAATAGAAAAAGATAGGGGGAGGAAACAGGAAAACGGGAGAAACCGGGAGTTCCCGGATGCATTTGCCGCGGCCGTGATCAACCCAGCCGTGGCCAAGCTCTTCTCAGCCGCGGTTCACGTTCCTCACCCGCGGCCAAGCCTATCTCCGCCGCGGCCGCGCGCGCCTCACCCGCGGCCGGCTATGGTTTGGTTCCTAGGCGAGTTTTACCTGGTTCCCGTAAACCGGAACTTCAATTTCTCATTTTACCGGGACTTAACCGGGAAGTTCCCGAAGCATAATTTCCGTGTTAAACACGCCAGGTAAGTCTTCTAAACTGTTAAAAAATAATTTTTTCTTAGGAAAAACACCTTTTTAAAAGAAAAAGAGGATTTAAAAGATCAAAAAGGTCTTTCTCTTCATCTTCTCCAACAAGCTTGGAGATCTTGAGAAAAAGACAGATTTCAACCTTGACAAATCCTTTCCAAATTTTCAAACATATTTCACTCTTTTTCCAAGGAGATTTCAAATCTGTCATCACATAACACTTTCATCAAGGTATAAGCTCAAATTTCTGACTTTTTCTTAAGAACTCAGATTTAGGGTTTTCTTAGAATGAGTAGAAATTCACCTTAGAATGATTGGAAACTGTCTTTGCACTTAAGACTAGACTACTGGGTACTTTAATTGCATGATTAAACACTTAGACCATGGAGATTTGAGATTTTCGAAAATCTGAGATTTGAGATTATGAGCAAATCGAATTTGGAGATCTGTTTGATTCAGCTTTGCCAATCTGGATTGTTTGGTTCTTGTTGATAGAAAACCAGATTAGATTGCATGTGAGTGAGCATTGACATCATCTTGATTTAGAAATCTCATGTGTTGAACATCAATATATCAAACTTGACCAAAAATTCTCAGATTTTGTAATGTTTGATGCATTTACAGCTTGTTTGTCATGATAATGTGTTTGTGATATCTCTATAAACAGCTTGTTCATAAAAATCGATACCGAAGCAGCTTGATTTATCCTTTGTCTCGAGAATCTCGTTTTTGCAGGTCATGGATTTCTCTCAAGTTCGACTGATTCAAACCAAGACGAGCCCTCATGCGAAAAAGCCCCATTCGCAGGAGACATATGATGCATTGAATGAGACACAACTGAGTGAAGATGAACCTCTATCCACCTTCATTGCCGCGCAAAGAAGAATCTTTTCAGGAGAGATTGAGCGAACCTCTAGTCAGCTATCTTTCCCTCGAAAAGTCAAGTCTTCCTCTAGGCCGAAAGTGAAGTTTGTTGGTAAAGCCATTGACCCAGACATCAACTACTTGGCGCAGCTTGAGAAGCTGAAGATCAAGCCAACTCCAGCAATTGACTACTCAACTCTTGAGATACTTAGAATCAGAGAAGATGTGATATGGTATCTTGATAGGCTTGGAATGAGATCATTCATGGAGCAGAATTTTCAGACCTATGAGAACCACACCAAGGAGTTCCTTGCATCAGCAACTTTGACCTACAAGAAGAGAGCTACTCCTAGAGCTCTAGATGGCACACTCTCCCTTCTCTATTGGAGGTCATCCTTATTTTCTTAGCATCTTAGAGATATGTGATGCTTTGAAGTTGCCTTATTGTGATGAAATTGCATTGGAGAAAGATCCAGATGAGGATCTTTGGAAACTGATGGGTTATGGAGTTTATGACAAAGGAAGGTCCAATGCATCACTACTTTCTTATCCTGCTGTCCGCTATGTGCATAAGCTACTAGCACACATTGTGTTTTTGCGAGCCAACCAAGCAAATGTCCTTAAGCCAGAGTTGGTGACACTACAGCTACCATTCGCAGATCAACTCAGGTTTCCTTGCTTTGCTTGTATCATTGCAAGGAACCTAGTGAAGGTTACGCATGAGATGTTTACATATGATTGTCAGGACTACTCACCAGCTTTTGGGAACATCATTACTTCGCTTATGATAGCAGCAGGAGTTGATTTTTCAGCTGAGACACCTCTTACAAAGGATTTGTTTGATCTTTCTCAGTTCTCTAGAGACAGGACTATCACCAGGGCCAAGATGGACCCAATTGGATTTGATTACAAGTTCTCCAGCAGTTGCACCGAGTACAGGGTCCTTCTACCATCGGATTCAATGCCCCGTCTCCGAGATGGTTAAGACCCAAGATGGAAACCAGAGACTAGCGACTTCCTACCATCTTTGCCACTATTACCTCTGACCATGAAGCAATTTATGGCTGCAAAGGCCGACAGAGAGGTAGCTGCAAACAGCAGGAGACTTCAGCCTGCACCATCTTCATCCAGAGCCAGTTCTTCTCAGATCAGAGCATTCACTAGGAGTGATGCAGACTTTTCAGCTTTGAAGAAGAAGGTTGACCAGCAAGAGAAGATCAACAGGCGCATGAAGAGGCTACTGAAGAACCGCCAGTTTGATGATGACTCCTCTGACACAGAGACAGATGACAGCCATGAGACATAGGCGCCTATCCATCACCACATCGTACCCACGGTTCTATCACCAATTTTCTTTTCTTTCATTTTAGACTCTTTTGCTTTTATTTCACCAGCTTCTCACCAACTTTTTCACACTGGGGACAGTGTGATTTAAGTCTTGGGGAGGATGTCTATCCGTACTATTTTTTTTTGTTTCTTATCTTTTGCTGCAATTTTTAAATTTTTCTTTGCTTATTAAAAGACCTTGAGTATTTTTCAGGAATGATTGACACAAAACAATGATGAGTAAGACCCATGTGCTTCTAGACTTTACATGCTAGTTTCTTTTGTGGTTAGTACTAGACTAGGGGGTAGCTAGAGTACTTGCACTGCGAACTCCCACCAGAGGATTTCTATTCATGGAGACTTTTTCTGACAGGATAGACTAGCTCATTTCACTTGAACATAATCTTGACATCTAAGTTTTTCATCATTGGTTTTAGCAGGCATCATGATATACATCTAGGACATCTTCACCTCATTGTTACCACTCTTTATTGTCCTAGATGGCCAGTTCATCTTTAGATGGTACCACACCCTTTACCCAAAACCATCATTTCAAACTTCATGCATTCTCACTTTAGCTCTTTTGGCAGATATGTGCAAAAACGCCGTTGAGGGAGGAACAACATGGTTTTCAGTCACTCAAGAGAATGACTGAAGAAATTTGGGAAAGTGGAGCATCAAGAACCTATCAAAGATTAATGGTGCCTCAAAAAGCTTGAATATAGGTAAATTTCGTGCTTCCTAAGACTCTACAATCAAAGGCGTTTTCTCCTTTCGAAACAAAGAAAAGAAAATCGAAAAAATGAAAGGAAAGGGAAAACAAGAAGCCTAAAAGAATATAGGTTGGCCGAAATTATCTGGAGCAAGGACTACAAGTATTCATTTGTGAGCATTGGTTTTAAAACCTTGACAAAAATCTAAGTCTGGGGGAGTTATGAGGAGAACCTGAAGAAAGGAGATCAAGAATCTTAAAGCAAGAAGAATGTGACTAGAAATTGTGGATATCAACAGCTCTACCCTCTCTTGTTGTTTTGCATAATGTCTTGTCTCTCCAGAAAAGGTAACCCTAAACACTAAAAACCTCACCTTCTAAACAGCCATTTTCAATACCGAGCCTTCATTGCCTTGCTAAAATCCTTTTGATGAGAATCACTGGAACCTATAAATGAATGTTAAGAGCTAGTTAACTTGAAGATAGGTTTAAGTGTGTAGACTTACGCATGACGGATCAACGGACTAGTTATGCTTGAGCTTTGGTGAGAAATTTCTAGACTATCCTTGATTTGAGCATAATGACTAACTCTGGTTTAGAAGCATGGTCTCTGAGATTTTGTTAGTTGCTGCGATTTTCAAACCTCTTTTCCAGGTTCAGATCTTTGGTTTTGTTTGAGGACAAACAAAGGTTTAAGTTTGGGGGAGTTGATAACACCTAATTTGACCACTTTTATGGATCACTTTCAGTATCTTATGCAGGTGTTTTCACTCAGTTTTAAAGGTTTTATAAGTGTTTTCCATGTTTTAGAGATTTAAAAGGCTTTTCAGGAAACTTGGGACTTTGGAGTGCATTTTGGAGCAAAACTATATTTTTGGATAAATTCAGGCCGTCAGAAGTTTGGCAACCAATGCAGACCTTCTCACCGTCTGATCATCTCCAAATTTGGAGACATTATAGAGGAGATAATCAGCTATCCAACACACTTGGAATCAAAGCCATCCAACGGTTAGATCTCCAGTATCATCAATGCACTGAAGGCCGATGAACACAAGCCCAGTCAAGCATAAGTGCTTTCACCCGTGGCCAGCCTTCTTCACACCGCGGCTCAGGAGGTTTCACCCCCTGTGGACCTATGTCCGAACCTCAGGAGCCCAACCAAGGCCCAAGAAAATTCCTGCACCCATTTTACAAGCCCTAGACGCCCAAGACTTGGAGAAACACTATAAATACTCATTTTTAGGTCTTTTGTAAGAGAGCCTCTTTCTTCTCTTTGAGAGAGAACTCATTTGTAGTTTTAGGTTTTATTTTAATGCATTTGTAGAAGCTCTCCATCGCCACTCTGTCTTCAATAAGAGAAGTTTTTATGCAACTTTGTTTCTTTTACTTTTCTTATTCTTAGTTCTAAACCGATGATGATGTCTACCTCATCCATGTCTGAGTAATCACCTAGTTGGGTGAAAGGGTAATCCAAAGGGGCCCCATGTTCGAATGACATCTAGGTTTTTAGGAAAAAGGATTTCAATTTTTAACATGATTTTCCCATTCATCCAAATCTCAAAGCGGTAATTCTGGATTGATCACCCAGAATCCGATCCTAGGTTTAATCTGAGCCACGAGAGTATTGTATCTGGGTTGCCTGAACTGGATCCTATGGACGTCGCCGTCGTAGGAGATGAAAGCTTGATCATGGTACTTGCCAATACTAAAAGGCACAGATACTTGCTCGGATAACTTGAGCTCGGTTTGATCATTTAACCACCGTAGCATATAGGGGCGAGGATGCTTAGTCTTCTCAAGTCCTAGCCTGTCCACCATATACTTGCTAGCCACATTAGTACATAAACCACCATCTATGATGAGGTTACATACCTTGTTGCTGATGGTGCATCTAGTGTGGAAGATTTTTTCCCTTTGAGCTGTCTCATTGGGATGAACAAGCACACTTAGTACTCTCCGAGTTACTAACAACCCACCAGTGTCAGGGTATTTGACCTTGGAGTCCCGTGAAGTCAAAATCCATGAGATATTCAAGTGTCTTCACGTGGCCGGCTTCTTGTTCTTCTTCTTGTTCCATTTGTTCTTTATCGGCGTCTTGGCTTGAATTTGATGTATCTTGAGGCTCTGGTGTGGTCTCTCTAAAATTTTTGGTGTTCCGAGCTCCATTTCCTGCCAACTAAACACTCATACCTTGGTTGGTTCGAGGCTGATCTTATTTGAGTCTCAAACGTGCAAAGTCCTCCATTATGCCTAAATCGGGTGCTTTGGGGCTATCTTGCATTTTGTCAGGTTGTGAGCAAGTTTTGAATGCATCTCCCAATTCCATTGTGCTTAGTAGTGTTTCTACGGCCAAGTTGAACCCTTCTCTAACCCTCCTAGCTTTGGAACGAGTCATTGGGGCCTCTTTGAGCTCGGGTACATGTGTTGGATTTGGATTTGGTTCGATGACCTCATCAGATCAACATATTTGATTAGGATGTTTTTTTTCTTAGCCATATTCTTGATCTCAGCTCTTCTAAGGTGTACTTTTGCATGAGGTTAGAGTTACGGTTGGAGTGATGTATCAGATTGCCATACATAGATTCAGAAGAACATAGTCGTTGTAGAAGACGAAAGCTACCTACAGAAAAGATGAGAGCTAGAATGAATTCAGTTTAGTTAATGCATGATCTCACTCGCGGCCAGAGTTGAAAGGTACTGGTCGAGTTTAAGTGATTAGTTGGTGTGGGTGACGAAAGTTGGCTAACCATATCATTGTCTATTCTAGTTCCCTGTAGATGCTTAAAAATCAATAAGGACATACTACTTGTAGGCTAATTAGAAGATATTTGAGTATCTATTAAGATATTCATGAGTAGTCTATATCAACTCCTATGAGCTTTAGAACCCTAGCATGAATCGAATATCCCCTAAATTATCCCTGCCATTCAAACATTCTTTGTATTATAGCTTTTAGTCTTGTCTTATTTTCTCATTACATTCTTTACAATTTGTGTGGCACAAAAAACCCCACAAAAATCCTCATTTGTCTATTAATCTGTTTACTACCCAGTTTGCAGTTTTTGTAGAAAAAACAATTCTCCCTGCGGATCGACACCCTAAGTAATACATTGTACTGATGTGCACTTGCAGATACTAGGGTTTACATATTTAAACTTCTCATGCGACGTTTAACCCTAGCGGCATTAATCAACTGATGAAAATGGACATAACACCCATTCCCCGTTCATGGAACTCTATTCGCCTTACAAGGTACTATTACTAGTTCAGAGACACCGATCTAAAGAAAAATAAAATAAAATAAAAAAGAACGCTCCCGAGCTACTAAGCTCACCGAGCTCACCCTTTGTACTAAGAACTATGAATGACTTAATCCCTTTAAAATGTACGTAGGCAGCTCGATTCTGAGTTCAGCTATAACATCAATAAATTTTATTTCATAAAACTTTTAAGCCAAACTCCTACTTTCGCAGTCTCGACTGAACTCATCGATATTACATCGACTTCCTGGCCAGTTGTTCGATACCATTCTCCCGGAATGCAAACTTAAAAAGCCGAGACCCATCTTCAAGTACTCTACAAGTAAAAGCTGGGGCCAGTCTCGCACTTAAATATTCCTAAGTCACCAATTGACAATAAGTCGAGCCGTTCTCACACACTTTGGTTCGATTTAGGAAACTTTGGGTCTGTATCCTGTGTTTACAAGAGTACAAACTCCACTCTTCCAGCACGAGAAAGCTCACTTGGGTTTCTGGCCGAATTCATTTAACTCTTACAAATTAAGCCACATTCCTCAGATCTACACCATAGGCCGGTTTGCATATACGAGAGAGTATGAGTCCTTGTGTCGTACTAGTGCTGCTTGTGCCTAAAAAGGATAGAGTCTGGTGCATGTGTGTTGATTGTAGAGCAGTCAACAATATTACGGTGAAGTATCGAGATCACATTCCTAGATTAGATGATATGCTTGATAAATTTCATGGCTCCATCATCTTTTCTAAATTGATCTTAAAAGTGGATACCATCATATTAGGATGAAAGAAAGGGATGAATGGAAAACTACATTCAAAACTAAGCATGGCTTATATGAGTGGCTTGTTATGCCATATATTCTAAATGCACCTAGTACATTCATACACACGGAAACATTATCTGTGGCCCAAAGAATTTGTCATACACATGGATCATGTGTCTCTAAACCCTAACCCCTTTGCCTCTGAGTGAAAGAGAAAGTTTAGATGGCAAGAAGAAAGCTGAGCTAGTAAAGCAGATACATGAGAGACATAAAGCAAACATAGAAGAGAAAACAAAACATTATGTCAAGCAAGCCAACAAAGGCCATCACAAGTTAGTCTTTGAGGTTGGAGATCTCGTGTGGGTGATAGAACTGTATTTGACCATTTTTATAGATCGTTTATAAATGTTTTTCAAATACTTTTTTTATTTCTTTGAAGTGTTATTACTATGTTTTTCTATTATTTGTAGTCTCAAGACTCTTTTCAGGAAATTTAAAGAAAATTTTATAAATTGGATAGAAGACCAGATTTTCAGCTCAGAGTCAAACCGTCAGAAGTTCACCCTCAGATGAAGACCTTCTCACTGTCTGATCCAGTTTAGATTTGGAGACCATAAAGATGGATCAACCAAACGTTACGTAAAGAGCAAGAAGTCCAGTCAAGCAACAGGCCAGCCTTCCGGACCGCGACCATCACATGATATACCACGGTCAGAGAGCTCCTGACCGTGGAGAATCAACGTTCAGATCCCAGAAACCCAATTTCAAGCTCATTTGATTCTTATCTTTTAGGAAACCCTAAGTGACGTCAAGGCATGACTTGAAGACCTATAAATACTTGTTTTAAAAAACCTAAACCATGTGTTATGTTAGGGTTATGTTTTGCTAAGAGCTTTTAGGACAATTTGAATTGTTTCTTAGTTTGTTTTTGGTTTAGGGAGATAGAGATCTATCTCTTGAACCCTTTTTATCTCTTCTTTAATATCGATTTCCTAACAGCTTTTCTATACAATGTTTTTGTTTTCATTATTCATGTATGAGTAGTTTAAGGGAATTTTCGATGGGGACCTATATGTTCGATGAGTATTGGACGAGGTATTAAGCCGAATTCTGGAATTTTTTCTTCTAAATTTACTATTAATACATAAGAGCATCTCCAATGATGCTCTATTTCTTGCTCTAAACTCTATTTTTAGAGTAAAATGGTATGCAATGGTACTCTATATGTTGCTCTATAAATAGGGAAATGAACAGTGTTGCTCTATATTTGAAAAAACACTGTTCATGGCTATATTTTTAGAGCAAAAATTTTTTATTTACAAAACAATTCTCTAGTTTTTATATCTTTTTATTTTATACCTACGTAATGAGATAGCTAGTATTATTACACTTAGTTTAAATTATATTATTAATAGCTTATTATAAAATTATTTAACTTAAAAATAATTAATGTTTAAAAAATATGTTCATGTTGAATTATTGTTAAAAATAAAATAGATAGAACAATTTTAAAATTTTAAAAATAAAAGTTCTTATAAGAAATTAATACTAAATAATAAAATATAGTATATTTTATTTATTTATTTTAGAGTCAAATATAGAGATAACCATTGGAGTAAACCCCTTCTCTATTTTTAGAGAACTCTATATTTAGAGTCAAAAATAGAACTAACCATTGGAGATGCTCTAAGAGTAGCGTCATGAACTATAATCTGATTTAGGTACTTAGTGTTGCGAGAGTTTTTATTATCTGCCATATCTAGGTTGAGAAGAGAAATTATGCCATAGAAGACGAAAGCTACCTATGGGTGAGTTGTGAATGTAGATGAGTCTAGTACAAGTTTGCGTACACCTGTTATTGGGGCTAGATTAGGCAGCTACTGGTCAGGATCGTGGGAGACAGTTGGTTATGTTCAAGAGAGTGATATAGTCATACATCTGTGCATGAGTTATAAGAGTTTTAGCTAGGATCTTTTATATTACTTTTTAGCAATGTTTTGAATCGTTCAATCCCGGAAATATTCCCTAACAACCCAGCGCCTCTTTTTAATAGTTTTACACCGATTTTTCTCAAGCTTTTGACATTAGGTTTTCTTTAGTTTTCCAATCAATTTTCTTAAGCAATTTTTCTTTTTCCTGTTGAGTTTAGGGTTTTTGTTTTATGTGACACCAAAAAGCCTAAAAAAAATCGAAAGTTCTAGACTTCCTTACTTAATCTCTTTGAAAAGATTTCGCAGAAAATATTCTCTTTCCTTGTGGATATGATCCCTTAGTAATACAGTTGGTTAGCTGAGCACTTACGACTTTCAGTGTTTCTATTAGGGTAAAACTTTTTCACACCCCGCACACCATATCAGTTGGTGCACTTGAGGAAAGAAAGATTTCCAGCCGAAAGAAAGTCTAAACTCATGCCTAGGACCGACGGTCCTTTCAAGATCACAAGGAGGATCAGTGAAAATGATTACTAAATCAATCTCAAAGGTAAGTTTAAAGTAAGTCCGAGTTTCAATGTTGTTGACTTAGTTCTATTTCTTACAAATGATCCAGTTTTGAGTTAAAATCCTTTTCAAGAAGAGGGGTATGATATGACCATGGACAACACTGGAAATATTGGGCTAGATCCTGAGGAGGGAAAGCTTGTATCTGAAGAGCATGAACCAGATCTAGAAGAATTTTTAACCAGATGAAAGACTAAGAAGCTCAAGGAAGTTGTTGGAGGAATTCTAAGGCAAACACAACACTTGGCTCAAGCGAGGAAAGAGTTAATCACAAGCACTTTACTTGTGATTCCAAGAAGCTTAGTGGACTTGTGAGCCAACTTTGTAATCTTTTCTCAATCTCTAGTTTTGTCCAATTGGTTTTCTAGAGATAGGTTTTTAATGTGGCAAGATTGGATAACTTTTCATCTCAGTCCACTAATCCAAGCCCAACACCATCTTGGGCAAAGGAGGAAAAAGTTCAAGAGTTCAAATTCAAACATACTCAAATTCAAACTTGTATTTTCCTTGATGTCTTTATTGCTTTAGCTTACCTTATCTTCTTTATATTCACTTGTAATCTTATTTGCAGAACTCAAATTTTCTTTAATCAAAAAAATTTCTAAGAAAATATCAATTGTTCTCTGAACATCTTAGTTTGAGAGTGTGTCATATTCCTCAAACACCTGATTCTTAGGTGTGTAATATCCTCATAATCAAACCGGTAAATCATAGGTCTTCCGCAGCCTTTGTGCGACTAATCAATCTCGCACACAGAGAAGATGTGAGCAAAGGTGAATTATGTTTAGTTAATGCATGATCTCTCTCGTGTGCAGAGACAAAAGCTCCTGGTCGAGTTTGAGTGATTAGTTAATTAGGAAATAATTTAGTAGGCTGATTATACCAGTGTCTATTCTAGATCCAGAATCATAGAGAATCTTAGATAGTTTCCTAATGTTATAAACCATGAACTCTAGAGAAAATCTCTAGTGCCCAACGCCTTTAATTCATTGCTTTACGCCTCTATCTTTTAGTTTATTTCCTGCTTAATTTACTTAGAATTTCTGTGGAATAATCCCTTTTTATATCGACTAGGTTTAAATTTGTATTAGCATCTGTTAGAAATCATCAGAACACAAATCCCTATGAATTAGTCTCTAAGTACTACTGCGTTTGCTGTGCACTTGCAGCTTGTTTAGGGTAAAACTTGTAGTTTCTCACTGCATCCACATCAATGTGCTACCTTAGGAGGCTAAAAAGACTTGTTTGCTAACCTGCAATCTCCATGTGATATTTTTTCCTGTTTTGTCCTCACTTACATGATACCAAATTTACTTTCCTATATGTCATTCATCCTTAAATTGGTATCGCTCAACCACGCTAACTCTGCAATTCTCTCTGGATAAGTGACTAAAAAATTAAGTATATTTTGGTGACATAGTGATGCAAGTCAAAACTGTAAACTGATGTGGTGTGT
Source organism: Eutrema salsugineum (assembly GCF_000478725.1). Lineage (NCBI taxonomy): Eukaryota > Viridiplantae > Streptophyta > Magnoliopsida > Brassicales > Brassicaceae > Eutrema > Eutrema salsugineum. Next base: position 16,441,664 of record NW_006256909.1, on the reverse strand, counting down.
GTTGTGGGCGTCAAGTTTTACCCTAATTGAAATCAATAGCCGCAAGTGCACAGCTGATCAATTGTAGTACTTAGGGATTGAATCCACAGGGAAGGAGGATTTTTTCCTACAAAAAGCCTTTGAAATAAGTTAAAGTAAGGAAGTCTAGGACAAAAACGGTTTAGTGGGGGTATGGTAGTGTGTTTAAAATGTAAAAACGAAATATTAAAAGAGAATACGAGAATTAAATGACGTAATAACTAAACTTAATGAAAATTGACTAAAAAAGATAAAAACGGATATTCTAATGCTTAAATGAAAATGAACTAAAAAGGAAAGGCAATATTGAACTAAAGCTTAAAAAAAATCGATGTAAATCAATGGAAAAGAAAGCGTTGGGGTTCAGGGAAGTTTTCTCAGGGGTACGAACGATTCAAAACATTGCTAGAGAGGAAATTTTGTAAGATCTTAGCTTAAACTTTTCGAACTGGAGTCACGGACGTATGAATATGCCACTGTCGTGATCATAGACAACTATCTCTCTCAACCCTGACCAGTAGGTTTCCACTCTGGCCCTGGAAGAGAAGAGATGCATTATGTTTAAGACTCGTCCTAATTCACAAATCGCCCATAGGTAGGTTTCCACTCCTATGTTTGTTTTGCTCTCCCAAACTAGATCTGATACCTGATGAACACTTTCGTGTCACCAAGCATCTGGATCAGATTGTAGTTCATGACGCTACTCCCATGCAGTAAAAACGAATTCAGAAGAAAAAGTTCTAAGATTCGGCTCAAAAGCTCATGGAATCCTCATCGAACATATAAATCCCCATCGAAAATCCCTTAATCCCAACAATAAAACTACTCAGACATAATGAACAAAATCAAAGACATAGTATTAAGAAGTAGAATAGAAACCGAAATTGAAAAACAAAAGAACAAGGGTTCAAGAGAACAAATCTCTCTCTCCCTAAAACCTAAAACTTAAAAGTATTCTAAAACAATAAGAAAGATAGATGATGATCGATTAGGGTTCCTAAGACATGTATTTATAGTGCTCAAGACCTCTCTGGACGTCACTTAGGGTTTCTCCAAATGAGGGAATCATTGTGGGCTTCAGAAATGGGCTTTTGGGCTCGGAGGTTGATGGCCGCGGTCGGGAGTGCTCTGACCGCGGGGAATGATTGGTTTGCCGCGGTCGGGATGCTCCTGACCGCGGGAAATTGCTTGTTGGCCGCGGGTGGAAGTGCTTGCCGGCTGGTTTACGGGACATCTTGCTCTTCGCGTATCTTTTCATTGAACCGTTGGATTGCCAAGCTGTAAAGTGCACTGGAAAGCTGATACTTCCATCTTTAAGTTCTCCAAATTTGAGCTGGATCAGACGGTGAGAAGCCCTTGTTAAGCTTTTCCCTAAGTTTCCTGAAAAGAGTCTTGAAACTACAAATACTAGAAAAACATGATAAAAGTACTTAAAAGCAATTAAAAACATAGAAAAAGCATTTCAAAGCGATCCATAAAAGTGGTTAAAATACGGTGTTATCAACTCCCCAGACTTAAACCTTTGTTTGTCCTCAAACAAAGCAAAAGCCTAAACTGGTTAAGTGAAAACAAAAATAGGAAATGCACAAATCTCATAGACATGAACTCCTAAACTAGGACCAAAGATAGTGCATCAATCCACAACTTAGTCTAGAAAATTCTCACCAATGCACAAGAGATACTAGTCTACTTTTTCCGTCATGCAAAACTTAAACAATTTAAATCTTGATTTCAGTCAACTAGCTCTCTACATTCATTAAGTTCAATAGTGAGTTCTCATTAAAGACATCATCCAGGGTAGACGGCGTTTGGCATTAAAGGGCTATTTAAGTGGTGGAGTTAAAGTGTTTCGGGTTACCTGAAGATCTGGAGGATGCAAGATAATATGCAAAACCGCAAGAGAGATAAGGAGTTGTTGACCACAGTTTTCAGTCACTTCTTCTTGCCTAATGTTGTTGCATAATCCTTCCTCCTTTGTTGTAAACAGTTGTTCCCCCAGACTTAGATTCTTTACGGGAATCAGTAAACAATCTCCAAAACTCCGTAAAATCAAACTCCAGTTGCCTTGGGACTTAAAATTCGACTCTCTAGACTCTCTAAGGCTTTTATCTCCTTTCTTTTCTTATTTTCGGATTTTTTTTTTTTTGGAAAGGAAATGCCTTTTAAAGAGAGAGAGACTAGAGGACGAAATTGTACCAAAATTTGAGATTTTTTCTAAGGCAAACTGAGCTTCCTCTTGTGTTGAATCCTTCCGGGAACTTTTCCGGCAAATCGCAGGTCTCTGTCCTTGGTGACTGAAAACTGCGTCGTTCCTCTTTCTCTCCAACGTTTTTGCACTTATCTGCATATAAGACAATAGAAAACAAGAGTGCATGTGGTTTGAAAGAGGATTGGTTAAGGTGGGGAACTAGCTAAAGATGAACTAGCCATTCAGGATCAACAGAGAGTGGTAAAAGGATAAAGGAGTCCTGAATGTATGATTTTTTTCCCTGGTCTAATGCTTCAATGAGAAAATTAAGTCCAAATTAAGTCCAAATAAAACAGAGCTAGTGTATCCCTTCATCTAAATCGAAATCATTCAAATTCCTCTGGGGTACTTCGTTTCAAATGTGCTTAGCTACCGCCTAGTCTAGTCCTAAATCATGAATGAGCATGTCACTAGGAACAGTCTAAAGCACACAGTCAACTATCATTGATTCATGTTCACCATTCCCTTTTAAAACGTATTTTGTTTTGAAAACCGATTTTGAAAAACTTTAAGGAAAATGCAAAAAGTGTAGATAAAGCAAGACTCATGAAAGAAAAGTGGTTAGAAAGGGATGAAATCCTCCCCCAGACTTAAATCACACTGTCCTCAGTGTGAAACAAGTCGAGATTGGATGAGAAAAATGCATAGATAATCGAATTGGTAAGGACAAAGAGAACTTACCTGGATCCGGGATGCTGGTGGAGATGAACCGGATTCATTCGAAGAGGTTTGCGAAGGTGATTAGGTGGTGATGAAGGTGGTGGAGGGTGATGAATGAGGTGGAGGGTGATTGGTGAGGTGAAATGAGGTGAAGTGGGTGGTTTGGGTCGGGTTTAGATCTCAACGACCAAGTGCCGCGGTCAGGGGCCATACGACCACGGCAAACAAGCACTTGGCCGCGGTCATATTCACGCGACCGCGGTCGATGGGTCGTTTCCTGCGGTCAGAACGTCTGCGACCGCGGGGGCTTATATCGCGGCCTCTTCCTGCTTCTCCTTGGTTCCTGTTGGGCCGAGCAGTCAGGTACCATCCTTTTTTTTGGTCTTTTCGGGTTTTTTTATTTTTTTGGCTTTTTTGTTTTATAAGAAACACCTGAAACTAAGAAAAAGAAAAAGATCAAACGAAAAAGAAAGAAAAATTCTAAAGAAAACAATACCTAAATGGGTTGCCTCCCATTAAGCGCTTTTGTTTTAAGTCGTTTAGCTCGACTTTTGGTGTTGGACGTGACTTATTCCAATGAAGAAGACCTTGTCCTGAGACAAGTCTTTTTCGACATCTCCTTGCCTTGCCTAGCAGGTTCTTCGTCACTCCAAAGCTCTTCTTCAAACTCTTCTGTTGCAGAACGTTTTCCTGCTTTGCTGTTGTATGGGACAGCTTCTGTGAAGACATCTTTGTCGATATTAGCAAATGAAATCCTCCGGTTTGGCCAGTCCATTATAGCTCCGGAAGTTGCTAGAAAAGACCATCCCAGAATCACTGGATATGTTGCATCTCTTGTTTCGACAATGTAGAAGTCGACATGCACTATGCAATCTCCTATTCTCAAAGGAATTTCATGAGCTATTCCTTGAGGTGTTGCATTTGAATCATCAGCTAGGCTAATCTTTGCTCTAGTCCTGCGCAGGTGTCTAATACCAAGTTTCAAAGCAATTGCTTTGGACATCATGTTAAGACAAGCTCCAGAATCACATAGCACGTTTTTAAACATTTCTCCTCTAATAGAACAAGAGATAAGAAACTGACCTGTAGTCTTGACCTTATGGAGAATTCGAACTTGCCTTTCTTTGTAGGTGTTGGCTGGTGTCTCGAACGCAGAATAGGATTGACAAAAGAAAGCTGCAGCGTCATATTCAATGATTGAATCGATGTATGACATCTTTATCTCACTGCACGTCTGGTCTTCTTGGATTGAAGAGTCATCTGAATCTTCAACACATTCCTTTGCCATCATGCAAGATAACGATTCCTGCCAATCTGGTTCTTCATCTGAAACTTGGTTTTCTTCTTCATGAGTTGCTTTTTTAGGTGCTGGAGGCTGAAGTTGGGACAGAAGGTGTATTATTTTCTTCTCAAAACCCGGAGGAGCATCTGAGCGACCAACTCCCGCGGTCAGAGGAGTCACGACCGCGGGAAAAGTGCTCTTGGCCGCGGTCAGGACGCTTGCACCCGCGGCTCCGGATATGACTTGCTGAAAGTCCGTTTCTTCCTTCTTGTACTTGACACGAACTTCTCCAGCTTCTTTATTGGGTAGACTAGCATCATATGAACTCATACCAGGGCGTTGTTGTGCATCTTCATCAGGATCTTTAGGAGATTTCTTAGAAAATCTCTCAATTTGCTCAATGTTGGGCATCTGCTCCATTCTTGCATCAATCTCCCGTGCTTTGAGCTCGAGTTTGTTCAGCCTGTGCTCGATCTCTTGCAACTCTTCGTTTGTCTTCTCTCTATACCAGGAGGTGGACTCTCTGACTTCTTTAATCTCCTGTTTTGATTCGACAATATCACTTGAGTTTTGTATGATGTCATACCCTTGTCTTGTCTGCTCTGTTGCGACTTGGTGGATCATCCCAGCTAGTGTTTGTGAGTCCTTATGGGTTTGCTCTTCCAAAACTCAAACATGATTGGCCATCTCATCGAATTTTTTGTTGAACTCTTCAGAGCTTGAATCAATTTTCTTGAGCAGGGTGTTCTCGGTGAGAATCTGCTGATTAAGGAACTAGTTTATCATTCCTTCAAGGCGTCCCAAATGTCTGCTGATCCTCAAGTTGTCCTCTTGCTGACTAGGGTTCTGAAGTAGAGGATTATAGGCGTATGGCTCGAAGTAGGTTGGAGGAGGGCCATAAAGATCTTCCCGGCGTCGAATAGTCTCTCTGCGCCTGAGGTAAGGGTGGTTTGGCTGGCTGTAACGATCCATGTAGCTAAAATTTTGGACATGGGGTTCTTCTCTGCGTCTTGTGGCTTGAGGAGTGTTAAAGAAACCTTCCTCATAGTGTATATTTCGATTTATAGGATCCATATCTTCTGAAATGGAAACAAAATAACCAAAAAATGGAAAGTTGCAGAAAAGGGGGTTCTAGAGTCGATTTACTAACCTTTCTCGGGGTTTTGCAGAAAAGAAAACGCGTGCCTTCCCCGGCAACGGCGCCAAAAACTTGATGTGGTGTGTGTTGTGGGTGTCAAGTTTACCCTAATTGAAATCAATAGCTGCAAGTGCACAACTGATCAATTGTAGTACTTAGGGATTGAATCCACAGGGAAGGAGGATCTTTTCCTGCAAAAAACCTTTGAAATAAGTCAAAGTAAGGAAGTCTAGAAAAAAAAACAGTTTAGTGGGGGTTTGGTAGTGTGTTTAAAATGTAAAAACGAAATATTAAAAGAGAATTCGAGAATTAAATGACGTAATAACTAAACTTAATGAAAATGACTAAAAATGATAAAAACGGATATTCTAATGCTTAAAAATGAAAATGAACTAAAAAGAAAAGGCAATATTGAACTAAAGCTTTAAAAAAATCGATGTAAATCAATGGAAAAGAAAGCGTTGGGGTTCAGGGAAGTTTTCTCAGGGGTACGAACGATTCAAAACATTGCTAGAGAGGAAATTTTGTAAGATCTTAGCTTAAACTTTTCGAACTGGAGTCACGGACGTATGAATATGCCACTGTCGTGATCATAGACAACTATCTCTCTCAACCCTGACCAGTAGGTTTCCACTCTGGCCCTGGAAGAGAAGAGATGCATTATGTTTAAGACTCGTCCTAATTCACAAATCGCCCATAGGTAGGTTTCCACTCCTATGTTTGTTTTGCTCTCCCAAACTAGATCTGATACCTGATGAACACTTTCGTGTCACCAAGCATCTGGATCAGATTGTAGTTCATGACGCTACTCTCATGCAGTAAAAACGAATTCAGAAGAAAAAGTTCTAAGATTCGGCTCAAAAGCTCATGGAATCCTCATCGAACATATAAATCCCCATCGAAAATCCCTTAATCCGAACAATAAAACTACTCAGACATAATGAACGAAATCAAAGACATAGTATTAAGAAGTAGAATAGAAACCGAAATTGAAAAAGAAAGAACAAGGGTTCAAGAGAACAAATCTCTCTCTCCCTAAAACCTAAAACTTAAAAGTATTCTAAAACAATAAGAAAGATAGATGATGATCGATTATGGTTCCTAAGAGATGTATTTATAGTGCTCAAGACCTCTCTGGACGTCACTTAGGGTTTCTCCAAATGAGGGAATCATTGTGGGCTTCAGAAATAGGCTTTTGGGCTCGGAAGTTGATGGCCGCGGTCCGGAGTGCTCTGACCGTGGGGAATGATTGGTTTGCCGCGGTCGGGATGCTCCTGACCGCGGTAAATTGCTTGTTGGCCGCGGGTGGAAGTGCTTGCCGGCTGGTTTACGGGACATCTTGCTCTTCGCGTATCTTTTGATTGAACCGTTGGATTGCCAAGCTGTAAAGTGCACTGGAAAGCTGATACTTCCATCTTTAAGGTCTCCAAATTTGAGCTGGATCAGACGGTGAGAAGGCCTTCAATCAGGGGTGAACTTCTGACGGTTTGACTCTGAGCTGAAATCTGGTTTTCTATCCATTTTGTTAAGCTTTTCCCTAAGTTTCCTGAAAAGAGTCTTGAAACTACAAATACTAGAAAAACGTGATAAAAGTACTTAAAAGCAATTAAAAACATAGAAAAAGTATTTCAAAACGATCCATAAAAGTGGTCAAAATACGGTGTTATCATAAACCTAACTTAACTACCCCCAAAGTGCAACACTCAGTTGTGGCAAATAAAGGATTGAGTCCACAGGGAGGACTTAAGGAAATCTTGAATGCAAGATTCTTAATTATTAGTTTATTTGTAGTAATGATTAGAGATGATTATCTATAGTAATAAAGTAAAAAAAAAAACTCATGATAAAAATGGGAACTAATAAATGTAATATGGGCATTTGGACTAAATTCATTGACTGTGATTGATGGTTGACCAATGGTGCTAACAAACTTAAACAAGCATAATCCAAAGTATTTACTCACTAAAGAAGACTAAACTACTCTCATAGCACTAATTTTTCTACTAATTACTTGACTAATTCAATCTCTCGACAGTTGCTTAAGTAATTAGTAGACTTAAGAGCAAGAACTTATCTTAACAACGAATCACCATTTCTAGAATCAAATATCTATGGGATGTAAAATTCAATTGCATCAATTACATTTATAAGTAGTTATGAAAGTATTTAAAATAAATAAAACTAAATACTGTTTTCATTTTTGTAGTGGTTATGTTTACCTCTTGAAAAAACAATGCTTGCAAATCTATATGTTAGATTACTTACCAAAAACCACAAATCATTTATTAATGTATCTTTACAAAAATGATAAATTGGATATTATCAAATTTAATTTAACTATTTCAATTTAAATCTTTTTCATAATTTTTTATCATTATCAATCAATTTAAAATTTTGGACATTCGAAACTAATAAATATTTATAATATAGGGTAATGGGCGATTAGGGTTATATTTTTATAATCGTAAATTTTTTGATTGATTTTTTAAAAACATTCAAGATAATAGGTTGGTTCGAGCAGACTAAAAAAAAGGGAGAATTGCTTTTATAATGCAAATTTAAACTAATTTTTTCCCCTTAATGTTTCTTAAGAAAGAATTGTCCCATTAATAATTATGTTAATGTTAACCCAGTTTTACCCCTGATTTTTGAATTATTAAATATTACTAATATTTAAAATTTAATAATATTCATTAAAAAATGTTCCCAGAATGATAAATTAATATATTTAATCTGTTGACAACATATTATATCAATATTAGAATCAGTAACAGTTATTTGATTTCTTAAAACATTTCTTCGATATCAAGGTGATAAATTTGGGAACATAGCTAAAAAACTTCAAGAACGTTTAAAAGAAGTTGAGACCTGAGTTAGGAGATTGATCAGAGGCTAAGAGAATTTTCTCAAGAGCTGTTTATCTATTTTACTAAGTAGCTGCCCGCGGCGCTCTGGAATAATCACTATACAAATTTCTTTATAATTTGATTGTATCAAATTCTTTAGTTGACATATCTTGGAATTTTTTATCAGATTTAGGGAGTTTTTCTAACATATATGTGACATTTTTCATTCTCAATAGTTGAAACTTAAATATTATATATCCATAGATTTTAAAAATTTATTGGATTATTTAATATTCTAAACTGATTCATATAGCCCACGTATTAACGTTATTTAACAATCGTCTACATTTATAAATGGATATATATATAACGTAATATACTAAGTACTATATTAAATGCATATATTGTATAACTTTAGTGGATATATATAACGTACGTAATATAAGAAGTACTATATCAAACGATAAGCAAACTGCAGAGGAAAATATAATTAAAAAAATACCAAATAAAATAGAAAGATCCGACATAAGATAATATAGAAAGCCTTAGCATGAGAAAAAAAGAAATGTATACAATGATATTATGAGGACACAACTCCATTAAGTCTGGCTGCATGGAAATTAAAGAGATAAAAATGAAAACTCCATCATAATTAAACGATCTTGTTCAGGGGTCCTTTTTGTGGTTGTTTCAACTTGCCTCTCCATCATGCTAAACTTGTTCCGAATCCTGAAAGTTTAAAAGACACATACATATTTAAAGGTTATTGTATATATAAAATATTCTCAATATCATTGTCGGCTTACTTACTTTCTCTTGAAAATTAGGACATCATTAGTATTAGGAGCAAAGAGGAGACAGGAAAAACCAATTGCTTTATGAGAATGGATAGTTATTTCATCTATATACATAAAACGATCAGTAAGAACTAAACATGAAAAATAAAACGTTTATGAAACTAATGAAGATATTAATGGCATATGCTTAATGACCCATACCTTCCTTTTTCTTTACGCTCCAATTGGTTAAAACAAAAATTGCAAAAGGGCCCGTGAATCCTTTGCTTCTTTCTTTGATGTCAGCAGCAAATTCTCCGTGTGCATTACATTTCAATTTCAAATCTGTGTGATTTAAACAATACAAGTTACAAACTTTATTACCAAGTCATAGTGATCATGAAAGAAAATATTGCTTACTCGAGATCGCTAATGGTGAAAGTTATTTTCTGAACAGTATCTCCATCAGGATTGTCCTCAGATACGGTGTCGCGAAAATTTCTCATCACACCAATGAGATCTAAAATCAATCATGATAAATTTCATAGTTATTATATATAGATAATTATCATATTTATATATGTACAATTATAAAAAGAAAAACTTTAAAAGGATTATTAAAAGATAATCTTAAAAACAGGGTAAACTGAGCATAAGGAACTCTGTAGATCACACTAAAAGGGACACATTTCATGAAGGGATCCACTGTTAATGATCGTAGGGATGATATTTTTTGTCTCGGTAGTGAGAATGATCTGATAATAGTGTCTTGTTGTCCTTCCCTCGTTCTTCCACTCAGATTGTATAAAACCGAATCTAGACAATTCAAGCCACTGTCGTTCAGGCCCAACACGACTATAATATGGGAGGGAGAGGTTACGATATGAAGCATTGATTCTGCAACCCTATATACAGTGAAATTCGAAGAGAGATCAAGCAAACAATAAGTATAAATAAAACATTTATATGGTTATATTACATAATACTTACATTTTCGTCGACTAAAATGAAGTTCATGCCTAGTAAGCCTTGTCGATCAGGTTTGTTTCATCTTTTCAAAACTCTGACGCGGATTTTCCAATCTCGTCTCCATCCATGCAACTCATCAACAAAGTGATATGTAGCCATAGAGAAAGTGTTTTGAATTAGGAAAAGACAGGGTTGCGGAGAAAGATTGCTTTGTTGTTAGTTTTTATCGAGGAAGAATATTTGCATGTATAGAAATGAGGATATATATAAGGTCTAGTCAACAGTTAAACGGTTGTAGATATTCAAGAGAGAGGGTTTGGTGAATCGATGCCTTTTATATCTTTTCATAATTCATAAATGTTCAGTTTTTGAAAAGTTGCAACTTATGATGAATATTGTAGAGATTTTATTGATTATTACGGTTTATATGTTAGTAAATGAAGTGCCAAAAATTGTCTTAACACAAAAATATTGGGCCCATATGGTGTATATAATTTGGGTGCAACATAATTAATTGTTTATATCAAACCGATCCAGGTTTTCGATTATATTAACCGGTTAGAATATTTTTATTAAAATTTTGGACCCTTATCGTAATACTTGGGATTGAATTTAAATTTTTTAAATACTATACCCTTTACAAATTTTGCTAAAGCTTGCTGAAATAAATTTGTTTTTGATATGATTTTAATCCACACATCACATTTAAAATTACAGAAAATATAAAATAAAAATAGGAAAAAACAAATGATACTAAATCCTTAATGAAAGAAACTATAATAAGTTTCCATTTGGACAAAATTTTATAATATAATTTGTAAGACTTGACGGATACGCATCATATATATTTGACTAATATAAATCAAAACTATTTATAAGCTTAGTGATATGTGTCATTTAAAAAAAAAATATTTGATACATGTTAATTAAATGCATCCTTATAAATAACATTTAATTTTATATGACCGTTAGATAGTGAACCTAATTATTAATAGTCATCATACAACTATTGGTATTTTTAAATGAAGAATTAACTGGTGCCTTAATGATACACTTGTTCATTATCATCTATATAAATTGACGAAACGATAATTCTTATTTTAAACAGAGAAAATAATTTTTAAACTCAAAACTTCACAATATACAACCGTCTTCTCGTTTCTGATAAACAAACAAAATGTTTCCATGCGAAAGTATTTGTGAACTGTATTTAACTTCGGATAGTTCTTGCATATGCATTTAGGTTGTCAAAACTATCATCGAATACATCGGTTCCAATACATAAAAAAATGATTCTCTTGGCGGATGAACATGTAAGTATATAATTGCAATACCATATATTTTTACGAAATGGTTATCTAACTCGTTTATATATTATGGTCAAAGGGTGATAGAATTGTAGCAACAGTGCCCATTAATTTAGTGGATCAGTACAGTGACCGAATTTCCGATGAGAATTGGTAATTTATTCGTAATTTTGGCGTCATACATGATCAAGTTCATCAGTTGCGGTCTTCAACAAATATCACCTATACTCGCATCCAAGAAACATCATCAGTTCTCAAAGATCATCTATATTTATTCATATCATTCGGTGAAATATACAACACTCCATCTACACGCTCAAGGATTGATATGTTTCGTTTACAATTCAATTTTGTTGTTTAAGACTATTTAGTATTTAGATCTAACCATAGTGATAAATTTTAATTTTGTAGTTGACTTGATCGAATGAATTATCAAAGTCTGTAAATTGAGCGAGCATGCCGGGACAAAATATGGAAGATGCCATGTTGATTCACAGAAATGCATCAAGTTTATTCTTAGAAGTTTTGAGTAAGTAAAATGTCAGGTTTTTCATTTTTTTGAAAAAAATACACGAACTTACTTTTTGTATTAGGAATATTAGTTAAAGTTTTCGGGTGACCATTTGTTTATGTTCATAGATGTATCGATATCAAATGTGTGGCATTTGGCAAAGATGTTATTGATTTCGAAGCATTCTGGCTAAATATTCCTAGAGGGAAAATATTATCAATAAGTTCTCATTTTATATTTGATTTCTGGTAACGAAAGTTCTCTTTCTTTGAAACCACTAACGTTCTTAATTCGAATCAGGTTGGATTATACAGATGACTTCAACCACATAGAGGATGAATACAGGGGATGTTACATACCATTTTATGAAAATCATCGTTTAGCATGAACTATATTTTATAATCGAACTATATTTTATAATCGAACTATATTGCAAACTCTATTAATCTATAATATTATTTGTAATGACGTTTAGTATTTTTATTGGGTGTTGGATATTTAATCTGGTGTGAAATCGTTCTTGTTTTGTGAAGATATATTAGTTGTTATTTTCATAATTTTCTACAATTTGTCATTGATAAGCTCATAAACTTATATACTTATCCAATCACGATATCACATAATTACTTTCCAATATTTAGTTTTCCAGATTAATATATATTATATTTATAGGCAGTAATTTAAACTCAGTTTAGAGTAAACTATTATTTATTAATAACTGCAAAAAAAATTTGTAAATAAGGAAAAAACACCAAATAGTATTTCTAACATAGAAGAATGCATTTGGACTCTGAATTTTGAATAAGTATACTCGGCCCAATCCATTAGACATCATTTGTATCCAACCCATTAAATCTCACCAAAATCCTGAAATTTCAATAGCAAAAAACAAATATATATGCGGTTATGTTTTTTTTTTTTCAAAGTTACTTAGACAGTATCAAGAAACATACTTACTTATTGCGTAAACTTGAAACTTCAAGGTGAATCAGTGATGAAACAGGACACACCATCATCATCATGATCTTCGATAGACACATCCTCTAAAATAATATATATTAGATTTTTGTTATATTATATAATATGATTTTGTAAATAACATAATATTGTATCATTAGAACGCATACCACTGTTAATTGCTACAACCAATCGGTTAAAACACATATAGCAAAGAGACTTTCGTACTCTCTACATTTATCTCTTATTTGCGTTGCCAATTCACTATGTGCAACACATTCAAGCATAAATTCCCTATATTTTGACAAATACTCTCGTTAAGTAATAGTTAATTAGATTTCAAATATATAGTTTGAGATTTACTTACTCGTCATCTATAATTTGAAATCAAGTTGATGCTGAAATCGTTCCATCCGAATATGTAATAGTAAAGTATCTAGCATCTTTGACTACTCCAATCAAATCTGCAATTGTAATTGATCAAAATAAGACATAGTTCAGACTATCAAATTTGCATTATGCGAAGATAACAAAACAATTCTTACCAATTAGATAATAATGAGCACTTGGGAATTCATAAATCGAAAGGAAAGAACCAAAATTATGAAATGAATTATTTGTTAATGGTAGAGCTGGTGAAAGCATTGTTCCTTTCTTTAGAGTAATAACGTAATCATGTTCGTAATACTTTGGATATTAGTTCAGTTGTAAGGGTTCAAAAGGAATCCAGAAAACATAACCCATTGATCTTCTTCACAATCTGATTGAAATGATCCATCATCTGATTGTTTACCCGAGCTTGTGATAACACCGTATTTTGACCACTTTTATCGATCATTTTGAAATACTTTTTCTATGTTTTTTATTGCTTTCAAGTACTTTTATTATGTTTTTCTAGTATTTGAAGTTCTAAGACTCTTTTCAGGAAACTTAGGGAAAGGCTTAACAAAATGGATAGAAGACCAGATTTTCACCTCAGAGTCAAACCATCAGAAATTCACCCCCGATTGAAGGGCTTCTCACCGTCTGATACAGCTCAAATTTGGAGACCTCAAATATGGAACTATCAACTTCCAGCACTCTTTACAGCTTGGCAATCCAACGGTTCAATCAAAAGTTACGCAAAAAGCAAGATGTCCCGTAAACCAACCGGCAAGCATTTCCACCCGCGGCCAACAGCCATTTCACCACGGTTAGAGGCTACCCGACTGCGTCCAAGCATCTATTCCCCGTGGCCACGTCCTTTACGACCGCGGCCAGCCATCTCCAAGTTAGAAGGCCCATTTCTGAAGCCCAAATCATTTTGTCAGCCTCAATTCTGGAACCCTAGACACCATGGAGCATTGGAGACTATAAATACTTATCATTTAGGTCGTTTTTAGAGAGAGACGAAATACTTTAGAAAAGATACAACTTTAAGATTTTGTTTTTTAGGTTTAGGTAGAGAGACATTTATCTCTTGAACCCTTTTTCTTTCTTTTTCAATTTCGATTATTGCTCTACTTTTTAATACTATGTTTTTGATTTCGTTCATCATGTCTGAGTAGTTTTGTTGTTGGGTCAAAGGGATTTTCGATGGGGATATATGTGTTCGATGAGGATTCCATGAGCTTTTGATGCCGAATCCTAGAATTTTTTCTTCTGTATTTACTTTAAATGCACGGGAGTAGCATCATGAACTACAATCTGATTTAGATGCTTGGTGACACGAAAGTGTTCATCCGGTGTCAGATCTAGTTTGGGAGATCAGAACAAACATAGGAGTTGAAACCTACCTATGGACGATTTGTGAATGCTAAAGAGTCTTAAACATATTGCATTTTCTCTCTTCCAGAGCCAGAGTGGAAACCTACTGGTCAGGGTTAAGAGAGATAGTTGTCTATGGTCATGACAATGACGTATTCATATGTCTGTGACTCAAGTTTGAAAAGTTTTAGCTAGGATCTTATTAAATTTACTCTTTAGCAATGTTTTGAATCGTTCATATCCCGGAGAGAATTTCCTTGAAACCCAACGCCTCTTTTCTATTGATTTTCATTAAGTTTTTGTTTAGCAATGTTTTGAATCGTTCATATCCCGGAGAGAATTTCTTTTTTTAGTTAATTTCGTTAAGTTTAGTTATTAAGTCATTTTAATTCTCGTATTTTATCGTTAAGATTTGTTTTTACGTTTTAAAGGTTGGTAAATCGACTCTAGAATTTTTTTTCTGCATATTTCTATTTTTTGGTTCTTTTTGTTTCAGTTCCCAAAGCAATGAACCCTATAAATCGATATCTCCACTACGAGGGAGGTTCTTACAACACTCATAAAGCCACATGACGCAGAGAAAAGCAATACATATGCGATCTCTACGATGAAGTTCGAAGCTCAGATCCAAACTACCGAGCATCCTGGACAAGCCCTGCACGCCTCCAATGGTAAACCCTAGATCACCTATGCATCGCCTACCTCATCAGATTCTCCAACAAGATGAGAATGCCCAGCTCAGTAATCGATTGAGTTAGCTCGAAGCCGTAATCAAGCAATTCATCGAAGCTCAAGCTGTTACTACAGCCGCTCTAAACTAAAGGATTGATGGAATATCAAATCATTTCAACGACAAGATCGATAACCTTGCTTCCCTGGTCAAATCAATAGACGAACGAGCAACCAAAGACGCATCCATGATCGCTAATAGGTTTGACAGCATGGAGGAAGAACAAGCGAAGCACAACTATGAGCTTCGCAACACTAAGAACAAGGTCATGGACATGGATTTCAAACTCGAAGATGTGGACAAGGCCCTCAACGAAGCTAAGAACGAGTCTTATGACTTCACGGTCGAATTTTTGGAGAAGGTATACAAAATCATTGACAAAACCGAAGAGCTTGATTCAACCATGGAAAAAGTAGTCTATGCTCTTGATGAAGTTGAGGAAAAGGTTGAAGACATCATGCAAGGACTTGGAGAACATATACCAGCAGCCCAAACTAAAGACTTAAGCCCAGAAAGGAAGTACACCAATCCAGAAGATCCAGGAGATCATTCAGGGAGCAAAGGAGCAAACAGCTGCAGGCACTAAACTGGGAGACATTCTCCTGCGGTCGCGTCAACTGTGACCGCGGCCAAGAATCATTTTCCTGTGGTCGTGAGTCTTATACCTGCGGCAAATACCCCCTCTCCCGTGGTCGTGTGTCCTCCACCCGCGGCAAATCATCAGTCAGATTCGCATCAGCCTTCTTCGATTCTCACAGGTCAATGTTCATTAGATGCACCTGCTGGAATGGTCAGGACTCCTTTTCTTGAGCAAACAGTGTACGCCATCAGCTCCAAAACATCTCAAGAAGAAGATGAGATACTTCCTTGCAGCATAGTTTTAGCTTATGAAGATGAATATGAAGGACAATACCTCGAGGACGAAAACTATCGTCTGTTCATAGAATGAGGCAATTCAGACAGATTGGTGCAACTACGAGCACCAATCTCCAGAGAAAGACTCATTGAATTCAACAAGTTTGTGAAAACGATCCCTCTCTATACAGGTTGCTTGCACGTTTTCTTTAGGTACAGCAAGGAGACAAAGGAGGATATCCGAATCTACTTTGGGAGAGCCAGACGTCTGTCCTTTTCCAGGACATCACCTGATGCTGCAGTTTACTCAATTCACCTTCAAAGACCTGAAGAATGGAGCTACTACACCAACAAAATCAGCAAAGAAAAGCTTGATGAGTTCAATGATGTAGTTCAAAATTTTCCTGAAGGAATCACCTTTGTCAGAGCTTGCAAATACTTTATGATAGGCCATTACTTCTGTGAGAGCAAGGAATCAATCCCTGAATTAGAAGACTTGTTCAATCATGCCAGAAGAGGTAAACCTGTTCGAACACTTCACAAAATCGAAGGTGCAGGTCAGTTTCTGATCTCTTGTTCTATAAGAGGAGAAATGTTTAACTCTAAACCGTAACAGAACCTAGTCTGACTTCAAACATAGCAATACAAACAAATAAAAAGCATATACAGTACATAAAACCTAGACCGATATAATACAAAACATCAAATGGATTATATAAAGCATTAATACATATCATAATTATTATATGAACCATAAGAAAGTAATAGATAATATCATTGATCCAAGTTTAAAGAGTAGAGATAGAATTACCCTAAGTAGTGTGTATGAAAGTCTAAAGAAAAAACAGTGAAATTAGAAAGATAAAGTCTTTAACACAACAATCATTTAGGATAAGTTTAGAGATGACATTAGGCAGTCGATGCTCGGCTCCGGATTTGGTTCCTCCTACAAAAGTTATAAAATATTTATTACCAACACGTATTAACAAAGATACAAACAATAATCTATAGAACCAAAAATTAAAAATACTCACGTGGCTTTGAATGCATCAACCTCATTATCGATAGGATTATACAAAAAGTCTGAGCAAAGATTGTTAGATCGAAGAACCACAGAGTTCTTATCAATACCTTAAACACCAATAGACAATAGTCTTAATCAACAATCAATATTTAATAAGGACATCTTATGAATAAATATATCTATATCTTAGCCATTTGTCATCTTCCAGATCATTAAGATCCAGACGACCGAATCACAGTAGTTTCTCTGATATACATCATAGAGATTCTTTGCTAAAGAACCACAGGCAAAACACGTTAATTGACCTTCCCTTCTGTCACAAGAAAAACAATAGCAAAAAATCATGAAATATCCGATAAAGAATTTGCATGTCAATAGTGCTTCGTATATAAAATAAAGGACATGATTCATAATACCGAGCATCTACTATCTCAAATCAAAGATAAGAGAGATTCTCTTCATAAGCGCCGTTGCTTGCATTGCAGAGTTCACCCATCTTCACAATAGTTCCCATAACGTCTAATAGTAATCAAAATCGGAAAGGGAATATAAATATATTATAAAAATAACACATATGTATAGAAATTTCCCATGCAAATCGATAAGAGTGGACAAATTCATATAAAAACTTTACGATGCAATTTATACCAATCAGATACACAAAAGGGATGGCTCGATCCACAATATCATAAAATCGGAAGCAGTGGAAATACAAATGTATGACCTCGTTCTGATAGGGGTGACAGTAGTGATCGAAGTTAACTCCAAATGATGCTTATTGGTCGTTGTAAGGACTGATCCAGATGTTTCCTTAACAATGAAATTAAAGATCTGAAACCACTGACCTTGTTTGTGTTCTTTCTCGTGTGTGGGGATTTCGTTAGGCATAACAGTTGCAGCGATGCAAGTGCCCTAAATAAATGTCACAATAAAAAATAAGCAGTGAATAATACATATTGAACATATAAAAAAAGAAAAAACTCACAAAAAACACATAGTTTGATATCAGACATAACCATCTCGGTAGTATTTCCAATGAATGCTAAATGTTTCTAGAGCCTGACCACTTTGACAGATATAGTCCACCCTGTTTTGTAAGTATCCAAACATGCAACATCGACAGTATCCGACATATTAGAAACCTTTGTTCGATAGAAATTCTGAAAGAAGATTATAGAGAGAAAAACAAAAGAGACGAAAGATAAAATAAGTTGTTTAAAGAATAAAAGGGATCAACGATGCAGTTGAACAGGTAGTTTTCCTCTCTTTAATTTTTTTTTACTTAATTATTAAAAATAAAATTGAACAGTTATCATTAAAGACCATTTATTGTCAAAAACAACAACAATCTCACTAATTGATGTCAATATATTTTCATATCAATATTGACCTATTTGTTCGTTTCACGTGTGAGAGAGAATGTATTCCATGTTTTAAGCTTCACCAAAGATACACGCAATCTCAGTTAGTAAATATACCATTTTAATAAATTATGAAACGTTGATAATGAGATTCGGTGTGGTGGAACCTAAGTCTCCACCTTCAACAACGGATTCTGAGATCGAGCAAGCAGAGCTGTGGGAACAATTTCATCTCCTCACCAAATCAAACAATAAAGTGAACCCAAAACTTCTAAAGGTAATATTTTCTCTCAGTTTAATGGTTTATAAAATATGTCTTGATCAGTGAGTGAAAATTATAGATTTTTTTTTGGGGTAGGAAAAAGACATCTCAGTCGATAAAACTCCTCAAACACGTTGTATAAAACAGAAACACGAATTGATTCTAGATCTGGAAATAGGTTTGAAGTGCATGCATTGCGGATTCATGGAGAGAGAAATTCGAAACATGGATACATCTGAATGGGTAAGTAATTAGAAATTTTTAGGTTATAAAAAAATAAAAAAGTTTAAATCTGTATGACTGAATTATAATCATTTGGTGTTGTTTGGTTTTTGAAATTCTAATTTTAGACATAGTTCATGATTAACTAATAATTTTGAATTCAAATTTAGGTTATATGATTTTTTAAATATATATGAGATTTTCTATGTTTCTGCTCGAAGGGAGAGATGAAGAAGAGTAAAAGGAAGAGGTCTGAAATGTAGTCGAGATTCACATGAAGCTTCCTTTTTTTTATGAACAATTTATATATGTAATCTCCTTTTTTTTAAGAACCTTGATGCTTAATTTCTTGACATTTGATAATTTGTATTTGGAGATTTTATGTGTGGTTAGGTGGAAATGTTCACTAGACCAATTGACGATAAATTGATGATAACATCCTAACATTTTAGATTCGTTAAAATTTTTTTATCTTATTGAAATTATCATTGAAACCTCTGAATACAGTTAAACATCATATACCCAAATTACTAAAAAAAGAAAACGTCATTCGAAATAAATTTGTATTGACATCTCAAAGCTAAATTACTACCAAACATTCATTGTATCAAAACATAAAATAACTAAATTAAAAATAAACAATACTATATCAGCGTTTGTTTAGTTATAATAACCTGGTTAATTATTGATCTTTTATCTTTTGATAGTTATTAACATCATGGGAAGGATCCAAATCTACCAAATTGATGTAGTAAATGCTGATCCTACTATCAAATTAACTTACACATATTCTAATAGTGTCTATAATAACTGGGTCCAATAAACCCAAGAGTCTATACCCGAATCCATAAACAATGTTTTGGTTAACCATCGCCAATCAAACATAATTTAATACATGGGTTTTATGAAACCATTTAGGATAATAGCCAATCTAAACTTAGTAGATGATATAAGAATTATTTCAGGCCCAACTTATTAAAAACCAAAAAATGTGAAATCTATTAGTAAAACCTATAAAACCAAACGTAATTAGAATATATTAAAGAAAACCTAACATATTAGAGAAACATAGAGAATAGATAAAAAAAAAACTCATATCTTGTCAAAAACTTCCTTGTAGACAACATTCAATGTTTTGCTTTGTGGTTTTTTGTCTTTATCGGTGATCAGGATCTTCAAACCTTGTTGCACTCCATCCAAACAAGAAATTTTGACGTACCGACTGAGACACGATTAATGACCTCATCAACTGGATCATCCTCATTGTATATGACCATTTGCTGGTTCGGTAAATGAAAGGGTAGTTTAACTTCAGAAACCGTGCGATAGAGAGTATGATTACCGAAAATTCTCTATGTAGATTCCGAAGGCGCTACATACCTATATAAAAGACATTATTAAATAATGACAGATTGAAAATTCAGAAGTATAAAATATGTGAACAAATTTTCTAAAAAATATCTACAGTTGAAGTGTTTCTTAATCTCGTTCTCTTTATCATCATTCTTGACCATTGCACAGATGTATCAGCACCTTTGTGAATATACTTGAACAGATACTTCACTGATCGCGATTTTCCACAACATTCGACGTTGATATGAACCCTATAAAGCAATGTGAGACTCTTATTATAAGGAACCACATATCTATTATCACATTCAATACCTTTTTTAACAATAACTTTCTTATCGTTATGTTGCATGTATATAGGATATCCAACATCATATATTTTAGTGATCGGGCTAAATGGTTTTGGAAAATACTTTGTACATTTTCCTTCAGCCATGCAAACACTATCTTTATTCAAAGCACCACATGGCCCATGCATCATGACATCTCCAACTATCTCGTACATGCTCTGGATCAGTATCGTTGTCAGGAATTTTAGCACATACTATCTTATCAATGTCATCACCAGTTGGTATCTTATGACCAGCCTCCAAAAGAAGAACGATGTGTGCATGAGGGAGTCCCCGTTTTGGAAACTCAATCGTGTAAATCGCTGCAGCGAATATTTTTTTTATTAAATAATTAGCATGATCATCGACCAGAAGTATGGGCAATTATATCGCTAAATGAAATAAGATATTTAGTTTAATAAAACATAACGGCTTTTACGACACCTACCACATCTTCCTTTGTTAGCCTGTGCATGAGATCATCTAGTTTCATCTTGAACACCCACGTACATATATCTGGCCTATCCTCTTGCTTCAAGTTATGTCTTTTTAGATGCCTAGTAATCTCAGGCCATTTGGGATTGCACATAATTGTTATGAAAAGATCCGGAAAACATAGTGCTGGCAAGTGGTCATCGCATCTAGATAATATTGCACCATATACGTTGTACCACCAGTATAAGAAGAATGTATAATAATTTGCTTACCCTTGTCAGAGAGATCAATGTCACCTTCATCAACAGTTTTGTTTATCTTATCATAATTTTTGCAACAAAGTTTAGACTGATTCATTGAAATGAAACGTAGTCTATTAGTCTCAATCATCGTGTACGCATCCAGCAAGAACTGCTGAAATAATCTTCTAGATAAAGGGATGATTGGTGACTCACCAACCCTCTCCTGTATGCCTTAAAATCAACTTTAACACTTGTATCACCATGATAACACCTGATTTTGACTAATTTTCACCATTGAATTCAAATGCTTTTTCAAAGGTTTTAATAAGTTTTAGGAAATTTTATTATGATTTCCATGTATTTGTAGTTTCAAGGCTCTATTCAGGAAACTTAGGGAATATGATGGCAAAATGGAAGAAATCCATTTTTTCAGCTCAGAGTCAGACCGTCGGACGTTTGGTAGCAAATGGAGGCCTTCCCACCGTCCTTTCTAGCTCAAATTTGGAGACACTCAAGAGGAGACAACCAGCTTTCCATAACACTTTACATCACAAAGATCCAACAGTGCAATCAAAAGATACATGGAGAACAAGTTGACCCAGTTCACCAGTCCCGGGAGACTCTCACCCGCGAGAAACGCATGTTTTACCTGTCCTGGAATACTCTCACCCCCGGTGGACCTTAGGACGAGCCACAAGGCCCAACATCAAAGCCCACTTCGCCATTTCTCTTCAGTGAAGCCTTAAATGAGACCAACAAGACCTTAGGACCTATAAATACATTGTTTAGCAGTCCTAAACGGGTGTGTGCTCCTGTAATGAGATTTTGAGCCACTAAAATTTGTTTTTCTAGGGTTAGGTGATGGAGACGGGGATTCTTCCCCAGATCCATTGTTCTTCCTCCTTTTTATCTTATTAGCTTTTCTATTTCATTCTTTTGCATTCTTCTATGTCTTTCATCATTCATTGCATCATGTAGGTTTGTCCCAGAGAGTCAAGTTGTTTGAAGATATCGGCAAGCATATATATCGATTAGTATTTCTATTGTTCTAGACCATATTCTGGATCTCTTCTCTTCTAAGTTGTTCATAAAGCATGAGAGTAGATTCATGACCTATTCTCTGAGCCTAAGATCGATCAGAGCCACGAGAGTGCTGTATCAGATCATCCATACCTAGCTTCAGAAGAACATAGTCGCTATAGGAGTCAAAAGCTACCTATAGAGAAGATGTGAGCAGAAAAATTCAATGTCTAATGCATGATCTTAAGTTTAGCATGAGATCGAGAGTTAATTGCTAGATCTAAGTGATGAGTTGATTAAGATGACGAGAGTTAGTTAATCATACATATGTCTATTCTAGTTATGGAGATTCCCAAAAACAGATGAAGATAAATCGCTCGAAAGCTAATTGGAAATGCCATCATACATCGATTAGAGTAAACTGGAGAAGTCTAAATCGCCACCTATGAGTTTAAGAGTCTTTAGTTGAGTCGATATGCTTTAGATGTTCTTTTAACAATTCATCCGGCATTGCATTCCTTGTGAATATTAGATTATGTTTAGTTTAGGATCTTAACCAAAAACCCCAAAACTTTTATTGGTTTATGACTTTGCTTACTTCCCAGTTTGTTGTTTCTCGCAGATTAGACATCCTCCATGTGGATCGACACTCTAAGTCCTACAACGTTGTTGGGGAGGATTTTCGTCTCTGGAGGTCTAAACCTGGGAGGTTGAAGCCACAGAAGACTATATATATGTTAAGTTTCTGCCAAAGCAACATAGGAAGTAAACCAAATTCATAAACACCCTAACTTTTTATTTTTCTGCCTTTTTTTTCTTCGGTTTGCCCTAGTTTCAGAAACCTCTGAAGCATGAATCACCCTCCAGGCGTGATTTTGATCATCATCTTCGGAACACTAATCCGAATCACCACCATGGAGACTCGCGACCTCCACACCACCGAGATGAGCCCTATTTGCCGCACCTGGTGAATTGTCGACCATCTCATCCTCTTCCTCATCAGATCCTGCACCAAAATGCTGAAAAACGCTGAGGCTGATCGATTTAGGCTCCAACTAGATCGATTAGACACCACACTGAATGAGTTTCTTGATCTACAAGCTATTTCTGAATCTAACATTTGTGTGAAATTGGAATCAATGTCCTCTGATTTTAGCAGGAAGTTCGAATGTCTCTCTGACCGGATGAAGACTCTAAAGAAACAAAAGCTCAAACACTACAGGAAATACGAGTTTTAATAGCACACGAGTATAGCGTTTATTTGAATTGTGCTATCATTTTGTATCCTTTTTTTTGTAATAGCGGTAAACATGCGTGACCGCTATAATACGTGTGATATTGAAATTCGCGGAATAGTTTTTTGTAAAATAATTTGTTTTCATAGCAGACTTGTACTTCAAACGCCTTAATATCTTATGGCGGAAATTTTTTTTTCGATTCCCTCCATACTTAGAAAATTTTTAGTGAGGAAATACTGATTTTTCCCCTTTTCGATTTCCCCATCCACTTTGACTCTTTCTATCAAATAGCTTTTTGATCTGCTAGAAACCCAGAAATCGTTAACAATCAACGATTTGAAACCCATTGATTCTCCGATTTCAAACTCAGAAACTCTTAATCTCATAATTTCCTGCCAATTTCATTATCTGTTCTATACTTTGCTTCATCACTTGAGACCCAGAAACCTTCTCCAATTATTGAAATCTCCGAGTTTGAAATCTGTAAACCTTCTCCAATTCCGATAGACTTCCGATTTCCAAAGCGTACCGTCGACGATTGCGACTAACTCTTGCAGTCGAAGAATCACATTCTCATCTTGAAAAACCTGTTCGATTTGAAGGTACTAACTTTGATAGATCTGTGCATGTTAGTCCGTTGGATTTGAGTTGTTATATTATAATCTGAGTTTAGATCTGATCTATTACGCAGGAAGGAATTGTTATTGTAAGGATTTCTTCAGGGGAAGGTAATTTTTAGGCTTGATGGTTTCAGTAATTCGCGAGTTATCTTATTGTTTGTTTTAGTTTAACTGATTGATCATTTTCCTTATCTTTTGCAGTTGGAGCCCATCAAACGAGGAAGGAAAAAAAACTTTAAAGGTATAGCAACGACTGAGCTTTGATTCTCTCTTGAGTTGTTTAAATGTCTTTGTGAAGTTGATTAAGTGATTGTGTGGTAAATTTGTGTGTATATTTTGTTGGAGCTGTGGATTCATTGTGGTACCATGGATAAGGCTTGGGTATGGTTACCAAGGTATGAATTTGTTTCTGTTTAGTTTTGTATACTTAATTGCATACTTCTTTTTGTATCTTTCCATTGAGTTTGTGAATATTAATCTTGGTAATGATCTTGCCTTATAGGGCTAGCCTTGAATACGAGCAAGGTGCTACTTGTTTTGTGTATGAATCAGCAAAAAAATTGGGAAATCTTTCTCATATGTTCTGTCCATGTATCGACTGCCGCAATGTTTGTCATCAACCACTAGGGACAGTGTTGGATCATTTAGTGTTTAAGGGGATGGGTCACAAGTATAAGAGGACTAAATGCTGGAGCAAGCATGGGGAAATAAGGGCATATAAGAGTAGTGAAGTAGCAACATCTGAGCATGAGGCATACAATTTGATTAGGACTGCTTTTTTAGCAAGAGAATATAGTGGAAGTTCTGAAGGTCAGCCGGGTGATCAGTTTGAAGATGATGGACATGGAGAAGAATCTGAGTTTAGGAAAAAGCTACAAGACGCTGAATCTCCATTGTACTCATCTTGTCTCAAGTACACCAAGGTTTCTGCAATCATGGGGCTTTACAGAATCAAGGTGAAGAGTGGAATGTCAGAAAACTACTTCGATCAGCTCCTAATGCTAGTCCATGACATGCTGCCAGAGAGTAATGTTCTCCCAAAGTTGACGGATGAGATGAAGAAGTTCCTGAAGATGTTTGGTTTTGGTTATGAAATCATTCATGCCTGCAAGAATGACTGTGTTCTTTATCGGAATGAATATGAGGATATGGTTAGTTGTCCCAGATGTAAAGATTCGAGATGGGAAAGGACACTGGTGAGGAGAAGAAAGGGATTCCTGCGAAGGTGCTACTGTATTTTCCTATCAAAGATAGATTCAAAAGGATGTTTAGGTCGAAAAGGTTGGCTGAGGAGTTGACTTGGCATTTTTCAAATGCTAGTGAAGATGGTACAATGAGGCATCCTGTTGACTCATTAACTTGGGTTCAGGTGAATGACAAGTGGACGGAGTTTGCAGCTGAAGCTAGAAATCTCAGACTAGGACTCTCGACTGATGGGATGAATCCATTCTCAATACAGAACACCAAGTACAGTACCTGGCCGGTGTTGTTAGTTAACTACAATATGGCTCCAACCAAGTGCATGAAAGCTGAGAATATCATGCTCACAATGCTTATTCCTGGTCCAACTGCACCAAGCAATAACATTGACGTCTATCTACAACCTTTGATAGATGATCTTAGAGATTTATGGAATGAAGGTATGGAAGTGTATGATGCATTTTCTAAAGAGACGTTTACTCTTAAAGCTATATTGTTGTGGACAATTACTGACTACCCTGCATTGGGAACATTGGCTGGATGCAAGGTGAAAGGGAAACAAGCATGTAAAGACTGTGGAAAATATACACCAAATCGGTGGCTAAAGTTCAGTAGAAAGTATGTGTATATGGGCAACAGGAAACGACTCAGACCTGGTAATCCTTTCAGAAAGAAAAAAGTTTGGTTTGACAATACTATTGAAAGTGGGACTGCAAATAGAATTCAAAGTGGAGGTCAGATATTTGAGATAGTCAGAGATTTTAGAAATGATTTTGGCAAGCCGGTGGATAAGAGAAGCAAGAGGAAAAGAACAGATATAATAGAAGACGAAGTGCCTGCACATGAAGAGACTGACGAAAACTCTGATCTCTGGAGGTGGAAAAAGCGGTCTATCTTCTTTGACTTACCATATTGGAAGGTAAAACTTCATTATAATTCTTTAGTTATGTATCTGATGCATTCATATATAAATAACTACTTATGTCACTGGTTGTAGGATATGCC
Source organism: Eutrema salsugineum (assembly GCF_000478725.1). Classification (NCBI taxonomy): domain Eukaryota; kingdom Viridiplantae; phylum Streptophyta; class Magnoliopsida; order Brassicales; family Brassicaceae; genus Eutrema; species Eutrema salsugineum. The sequence continues at coordinate 16,415,313 of NW_006256909.1, read as the reverse complement.
GGTGCGTCACAACTTTGATGTGATGCATGTGGAGAAGAATGTGTGTGATGCTTTGCTGTCTTCGATGATGCATAAATGTAGATCCAAAGATGGAGTGAATGCACGCAAAGATTTAGAAGATATGGGCATTAGAAAAAACCTACACAATGAGGTACGTGGGAAGAGAACATATTTGCCACCTGCTGCTTATTGGTTGTCTAAGGATGAAAAAAGAAGATTTTGTAAGAGGTTGTCTAAATTCAGAGCTCCCGATGGTTATTGTGCCAATATTGCCAATTGTGTTACAGTGGATCCACCTGTAATAGGTAGTATGAAGTCTCATGATCATCATGTTCTAATACAGAATCTGTTTCCTGTGGCATTGAGAGGCTTACTGCCAAACGGGCCAAGAGTTGCAGTTAATCGATTATGTAACTACTTCAATAGATTATGTCAGCGTGTGATAGACCCTGAGAAGTTGATAACCTTGGAGGCTGAGATTGTTGAAACTTTATGCTTGATGGAAAGATACTTTCCTCCTTCACTCTTCGATATTATGTTCCATCTGCCTGTACATTTAGCAAGGGAAGCAAGATTAGGTGGACCAGTACATTTTCGTTGGATGTACCCTTTTGAGAGGTAGTCATCTGGTTGATTAGCTAAATTACAATGATATTTCCGTGGTAGTAATATTTTACTAGCGTTTTCTGTTTGAACTGCAGGTACATGAAAACATTGAAGGCATATGTTAAGAATTTTGCAAGACCAGAAGCATGCATGGCTCAGGGATATCTAGCTGGAGAATGCCTTGCCTTTTGCCTAGAATTTCTGCATAACTCTGTACCTACTGAAGAACCAGCAACCGTAATGAAGATATTGTTTCAGATCATTTATCACTTGAAGGCCGACCTCTATATAAGGCTACAGAAATTACCCTTACAGACAAGGAACGTGACATAGCTCACAGATATGTTCTTATGAACACAGCAGTTATGGATCCCTTTATTGAGTAAGTTCTCTTGATGCGACTATTATTTCAACATGCTAGTATATACTATACATAGTGTGTAATGTATATAACTTCTATATTACTAGGTTGCATTTGGAAGAACTCGAGTCTACAGATGCGAGATGTGCCAGAAATGAAACTCTTAAATGGAAATATCACAATGAACGGTTTGCAAAGTGGATTAGGCAAAAGGTATGCAGTAGTTGTTTTACGTTCTTGTAAAGTCAGTTTTGGTACTAATGTATTTGTTACATGTTCTTGTAAGGTACCAACTAACTCAAAACATCATTCCACAAGGCTCAGATGGCTTGCTTTTGGACCTAGAAATATTGCTCATTCGTATAAGGGATATGTTGTTATTGGGCATCGTTTCGATATAGAGGACGTAAAGCGGAAAACTCAAAACAGTGGAGTCACATATGAAGCATTCTCTATGTGTAGGTCTAGTGCTCGAGATTCAAGACACATGGCAGACGTAGTTTCATTTTATGGTGTGATAAAAGAGATCATTTTGTTGGACTATCACATGTTCGAGGTTCCATTATTTAAGTTGGAAAACAAAGGAAATGGAGTTAAAGAGGAAGATGGCTTTACACTGGTGAACCTCCATATGAACCAGTCCTCATATCTTCAGGATCCATATATCCTCGCATCATAGGCTAAACAAGTCTTCTACTCAAGAGAGGATGATGATTCCCCTTGGTATGTAGTTATGAGGGCGCCACCAAGAGGATATCACGAGTTAGAAACAGAAGAGGAATTCACATCTGCCCCTTCATCAGTTCAGGAATGTGAAGATTTAGGGAACCAATCAGATGAAGATGAGAGCTTTTGTGTTCGAGCTGATTGTGAAGGAGTCTTGGTCACGGAATAGTTTTTCAAAGAATTATTTACACTTTAAATTTATGTTATGTTTCAGGTAAGAAATGAAGCCAAATTCTCCTGTACGTAGAAGTAAGCGTCAAGCAGGCATAGAAGTCACCCCTGTTGTAGAAACAAAAAGGAAGAAGAACAAGAAGCAAATTCACAAGGACAAAGATTCGGTCATTGCAGATAGTGATCAGATACCTGAGAATACATCCATAGAAGCTGATAATGTTGAAATTCAAGAAGCTGTTGAGTCGTCTCCTGGTCAAGAGAAGAACATTGCTGATGACGTTGAATATATAGAACACAACCAACATCCGGATCAAGAATTTGTGCCTCCTCCTACTGTGCCTCTCAATGTACCTCCTCCCAATGCACGTGTTTCCGAGTCTACTCAAGAGGCACAGACTCAAGAGTCAGAGACACAGAAAAAGAATACAAGGGGACCAACAAAGATGCGGAAAGTATCCAAACATCATGACTACAAGGTGGAAGTTGAGTTTACAGGTGTCGGCGAACCTGTGGGACCTGGTTCAGTCACATTTTCCTCATTTCTTGGACCTCTGGTAAGGGAGCACGTACCAGTAATACTTGATGACTGGAGACATCTGGAGGAAAAGACAAAAGACACGCTGTGGGAGGAAATTCAGGTAAAAAAATCTTAACTACATTATGGAAACGTGTATTTGATATTTACAATCGCATTATGTAAACAATCTTTTTGTAGGGGAGGTTCAATTTGACAGAAGAATGGCAAAAAGACTCCGTTTTTAAGAAGATGGGTTGCTTGTGGAGGGCTTCGAAATCTAGACTGACTAATCAAGTTCGAGCAGCCAAATGTAAGGAGCAATTACAGAAGCTAAAACCGTGTAACATTCCATCTACGACAGCTTGGAATAACTGGGTTAAGAGTAGGACCAGTTCAGCATTCAAGGTACTGTATGTCAATTTATTCATTATAGGATGATTATATATGACATTTCGTTCAGTGAAATCATCTGTTATTTGACTAGGTACTAAGTGACAAATACAGGGAACTAAGGAGGGCTCAGATTCCTCACACCACAAGTCGTAAAGGAATGGTTCGCTTAGCTCATGAGATGGTATGTTTATACTGTTACAGTAATTAGTAACATAGAAAAAAAAAACGCTAAACGATTTTTGTTTTAGAGGAAAAAAAGTTCAGACCCTAGTAAAGTGAGTAGAAGTAAGTTGTGGGTAGCAGGGCACACACATGCTGATGGAACACCTGTAAGAGAAGAATTTGCGGAAACAATTGTAAGAACTTCACTTCAATGCAAATACATCGCTGTTATTATACTAGATAACTGTATTCTAAATAATTGTCTTTATAAATATGCTAGGAAAAAATAAAATCAATTGATAGTGAAATGGAGTCCACAGCCAACACTAATATCAGAGATGATGCTGTCAGCCGTGTACTGGGAAAAGACAAACCAGGAAGACTGAGAGGGATGGCCAGAGGGTTTACTTACACTAAGCTGGCATTCCTACAAGCTAGAGATTCACATGTACAAAAACTAGAAGCAACACAAGCAGAGTTGCTTAACAAGATTGAGGACCTTCGCCTTGTTGTTCAGGACTTAGCTGGGAAGAAGGTAAATGGTCATTCTTGTTTAAATTGTTGTAAAATTTGTTGTTATACTGCACTGTTACTGATTCATTTGCTATAAAATTTGTTGTCCATCTGGAACTTGTTAGAGAGATAGTGATGAGGTCTCTAAGTCCGAAGGAAGCAATGTTAGCAGAATAGGTGTTAGGTGTCAGCTACTGGACTGGTGTAGTAATGATGATGTTGTCGTCGCTGAAGGAGAGTTTTGTTCATCTGACCATATGTATAAGATTGGTCGGATTCCAGTAGGACCAAACGCTGCTGCTGTTTTGGTGAAGTCTGTAACACAACCAGGTGCATACATCTGGAGGCCCACCGCAACCATTTCATCACTTCGGGAGAGTATAGGAATCAAGATTGCATGGCCAGCTGATAAGGTGATATTAGATAATGACATCAACTCACCTGGAACCAAGCCTGCTGGATCCTCGATAACTATTCCTTCCTAGTATTATAACTGAAAACATTTCTTATTCGGTAATTCTTAATATGTTGTTTTCTGCTAAACTACTTAGGCTATAAGGTCTTCTGATGGAAGGGTTTACATTTTTGATTGGAATGAGGAAAATGAGATAATTGGTGAGGGCATAATGTGTTCTACTGACCCAAAAGAGTTGGTTAACAATATACCTCTCGGACCAAATGCTGTAATTGTGAAAGTTGACGTAGTTAGTAAAGACAGTGCTTTTCTGTGGAGACCAAGTGCTGAAATGTCAGTCTTAGGTGATGCACGTAACGAGGACATCGCATGGCCAATTCATAAGATACAGTTAGTCATCGAACCTGAGACAATACCTTCGGTACCTTTCTTCTCCACATAAGTTTGTGTTCTAAATAATGATTGATGTGGTTATGTTTTTTTAATTTGTATTTTGGAATTCTGATTCGTAGAGTACAAGTAACAGTGCCAATAGTAGCAAAGGAGGGAAACAAAAATGTTTGTTGTTAGACTGCGATGGATCTAGAGAAACTAATGCACAAGGTCGAGTGTCTTCAACTGATCCAGCTGAGAAGGATCATTTCGTTCCTCTAGGCCCAAATGCTAGCAAAGTATGGGTAGAATTGTCAAAGGTTGATAACGCAAGAGTGTGGAGACCAAATTCCGAAGTTGAATTCATCACTGATGCAGTGGGAACAACCGTAGCTTGGCCTAACGACAAAATAAAAATGCTGTGACATGTTTGAAATTTATGCTATAAATTTAATCTAATCTGGTTGTACTTTGGATTTGTAAGCTTTAAATGGTAAAAACACATATCTTCAAATATTGTACTATGGTTTGATTAAATTTGAATCAATTCAAATTTTTAATGACTGAAAACATATCCAGAATAATTTAATAAAAGTTAACATTAGAATAAGCTTTAAATTTATTACTTAAATATAAAATACATATTCAAAATTTTTGAAAATAAGACTTATATATATTCATAAAGAAAAATTTCGTTTTTTAATTCACATTTAGGGTTTAGGGTTAATGTTTAGGGTTTAGAGTTAATATTTCAGGTTCTATTATGAATCTTTATAATTTGTATCTATAATGTTATTAAAATAAAGTTAGAATACTTTTCACACAATATATCATTTTATGTACTAAAATAAAATTAGTATTGTATTTAACATTTCAAAGATTTAGTCTTTATGGGTAAAGGTTTAGAGTGTAAGGATTTAAGATTAATTTTTAGTTTTTTATTATGAAGCATTACAATTTCTCACTCGAACTTTATCACTATAAAGTTACAATGCTTTTCATACAATATATCAATATATGTAGTAATAAATTTAAAATAGTATTTTATTTCATTTTTTGAAGATTTAGCTTTTAGGGTTAAGGGATTAGAGGTTTAGGGCTTAGGTTTAGGGTTGATTAGAAATTAAAAATATGTTGAATTCGATTTATAATTTTCTTTTATCATGAAATTTAAAAATAAAGTTCTCCATTATTGGAATTACTAAATCTATAATATTTACATAATTGTAAATTTTTTAAAAAAATTAAATACCTTATTTATAATTTGGAAATGTAAAATGTTTATTTTGAACAAAAATGACCAATAGTTAAAGAGTACTAGGATCCATTATGTGGCACCAGCTCGACCGTACGATCAATACTCTAACGCTGGGATAATAACCGTTGGATCTATAATGTTGATTTATAATCAATCTCAACCGTACGATGATATAATATTACTCTCTTTCTCCACCGTAGGATCGATGATACTAAAACCCGAACCCCTAAATACAATGTCTTCTTCTTCGTCGCCGCATATTCATCTCACTCGAAAATCTGTATCTCAGAGTTAATCGGGTACGTTATTCTTTACATCTCTCTCATTCCATCTTCTCTCAATGTTATAGATGCCGATACATTTGTGACCGATTCATATAGTTATATTGTTTAATTGTCGTTTCTTCTTCTTACCTCGACCATTGTATAAACCCTATGATTGCTATAGTTTAGGGCTTTCTTCACTGTTTCTCCTTATTCTCTCAGTCGTTTGGTTTCTCTCAGTCGTTTGGTTTAAATAAATTGCGGGTCAAACCCTAACTTTGTTTCGTATTTTGACATCAAATTTTTGTATCTCTGATATCTTCGATATATTACAACATCATTTTAATTAAGTAGACACATCTGCTTTTTGTATCTTTAATTGGCATTTGTATATGATATTGTTGTCTTTTATTGTGTAAAGTTGAAGCATTTCCATTGTGTTTAATCGTTTCTTGTCTGCTTATTAAAGTTGTTTTTGTAGCGAAATTTAGTTGACTTATTTGTTCTGCTAGTAGTTACTAGTGTTTGATACGCTTTCATTGTGTTTGATACTGTAAATGTTTCCCTCTTTCATTTTGTTTGATACTGTTATTGTTAATTCCTGTGTTGCTTACAATCTGATTCAGAAATGGAAGCAAGGAAAGTAATAATCTGCGGACTCCCGGCAAAAGGAATCATACCACAGATCCGCCAACATCCACGACAAGATGCAGATGTTGAAAAAGGAAGTGATGTCGAGGAAATCACAAGAGAACAGTTCCGGAGAGCTTTAGGAACCAGCTTAGTCCGCCTTGAGGAACTCGAAGAAGACATTGCACCAGAGTACCGTCTAGCTATCAAAAGAATCAGAAAGGAAGAACATAAATCTGCTATGCAAAGACACCCCAAACAAGAAGAAGGACAGTCCTCCGGAGGCATGGCTCGCCGAGACAGCTATAAGGAGAAGAAGCAGAAAAAAAGTGATTTCAAATTTGTTGGTCTTTTGTAAACTTTAACTTCTGTAATTTCATTTTAATAAATTAATTAGGTTTCTCTTTTTAAATTAAATTTATTTATATTTTGATATTTACAGAAAAATACCATTCGAAAATAACCAAAAAAAGGTAAAAACAAAAAAATATTTTTGATTTCACCACATTTGAAATAAAAAAAAATCAATTCGACGACATGTGCTTAACGCTATTATATAGGTAATGGTAATACAAAAAAACGCTTTTATTTAAATAACTGATAATACAAAAAAACGTTATCATATATGTATTTATAATACTAAAAACCGCTATCGTTAAATAGCATAACACATAACCAAAACGCTATTATATACGAAGATAGCAGAGCATTATGCTATTGGTTTCATTATGTCAAACATAAAATATGACAATAGCTGTCTCGACGGGCCATGCCTCGAGAGGACTGTCTTTCTTTATAAAAACAATATAGAATAATAAAATTTAAATATTCATCTCAAAAAAAAATTGTAACACAAATACCACGCTATAATATAATAAAATATGACAGCATAATAACGCTGTGAAATATGTATTTAATAACACTTGAACAACGTTATTAATAATACTTTTATTGCAAACAAAAAATCGCTATCACATTGACCGATTTAATAGCAACACCAAAATCCGCTATCTAAAGTGCTCGACCTATTATCGCGGGCGATGACAGAGCACTTAACTAAACGCTATGCTATAGTTAGATATCACCCGCTACTAAAACCTGTTTTTCCTGTAGTGAAAGATAATGCAGTTCTAGAGAAGAGACTTAACAACATCGACGAAGGCGAGGCAAAGAACACCATCGCCCTTCGTCAAGCACTTAAGGAACAAAGAGGCTGCAATGTCCTGATTGAAGATTTGGAGAGAGATTTCAAAGATAGCAAGTGGTACTCTAATGGAGACAAGATAGAGATGAGTGAAGAGATGGAAAAGATCACAAACAAGACAGAAGAGCTTGATGCTACTGTAGAAAAAGTTGTCTATGCTTTAGATGAAGTAGAATAGAAAGTTGAAAAACTTTCTAAAGATCATAAGGAGTATGATCTGAACTCTGGAATCAATGATTTGTACCCAAGACGTGCCTGACAACCACTGGAAGCAAGAGAACAACAATGGAGAAGAATAGATTGAAGAAGCAAGCATGGAGAGCCGGAGGAAGCTGACCGCGGCTGCGACCACTTCACCCGCGGCCAGGGCCACTTCCACCGCCTCTTCGAGCTTCTCACCCGCGGTGGAGCACGACCTCTCAGATCAGGAGATCTTTCAACCTATTTCTGAAGCCTGTTCATCAGAAAATCGACCTCATGTGACCATACCTAGGTTGTTTGATCAAGCTGTCTTCTCAATCACTGCACAAGCATCAAAGGAAAAGGAAGAATCCAACACTTATGCATCTTGCAACATGGTTTACACTTGTGACAATGAGCTTCAAGAACAATTTTCAGAAGATGAAGAGTATGCTTTGTTTGTAAAAGATCCAAACCCTGGGGACGATTAATCTGATGACAACATAGAACCAATAACCAAGAGCATATCTAGAGAGAGACTAATCAAATTCAACAAGTTTGTGAAGTCCATTCCTCTCTACCATGGGTTTGACGACGTCTGGAAGCAAGGCTGCCTTCAAGTTTTCTTCAGATACAGCAAGGAGACTAAGGAGAACATCTCTACATATTTCAGAAGAGTCATGTATCTATCCTTTCCTAGATCATCACCTGATGCAGCTGTTCACAGGATCCATCTCAAAGATCCTCAAGAAGCCAGTGACTACACAAACAAGATCAGCAAAGAAGCACTTAAAGAGTTCAATCAAGTAGTTCAGAGCCTGCCAGAAGGAATTTCGTTTGCCAAAGCATGTAGAGACCACATGATAGGCCACTTCTTTTGTGATAGCAAAGAATCAATGCAAGAGATGAAAGACTTATTCACACACGCCCAAGAAGGTAGACCAGTTCGAACTCTGCACAAAGTTCAAGACAAAGGTCAATTTCTTATCTCTTGTGACATTAGAGGTGAAAGATTCCTCAATATTCTTTGTGATTCTGGAGCTTGCATTAACATGATGTCCAAAGTAACTGCTTTGAGACTTGGCATTAAGCACATCTCAAGTACCAGGACAAAGATTAGCTTAGCATATGATTCAAGTGCAACACCAAGAGGGATAGCCCGAGACATTCCTCTAAGGATTGGAGATTGCATTGAACCTGTCGATCTATACATAGTAAAGACCAAAGATGACTCTTTTCCGGTTATCCTTGGATGGCCTTTCTTAGCAACTGCTGGAGCCATCATGGATTAGCCCAACCAAAGAGTTTTTTTGCCAATATCGACAAGGACATCTTCTATGAAGCTACACCATTTAAGAGCAAAAGAGGAGAGCATAAAGCCCAGGCATTTGAACCAGAAGAACTCTAGAGTGATGAAGAACTTGCAAGACAGAACAGGAGAATTTCGAAAAGGACTTGTCTTAGGACAAGATCCTATTTGAACTAAGTCTTTTTCTTTGCAGAGTCTAGCTAAGGACTATAAACCAAAGCGCTTAATGCGAGACAACCCATTTAGGTACTTATTTGTTTTTGTTTAGCTTTCTTTTTCTATTAAAGTTTGGTTTCTTTTATTTTAGACAGACCTTAGTATGCCACACAAAATAAAAGAGAAGAAAAGGAGCTGACCGCAGCCAAAGGAGGTTAAGCCACGACCAGCAATCATCGTGCCGCGGCCGCGACGCTTTCAACCACGGCCAGCACCCGTCCTACCGCGGCCAGGATTTCATCATCCGCGGCCAGAACCAGCCTGCCACCCTTGGCCACTTCCAGCACCGCCTTGATTAAATCTGTTTTGGATCCCTAGCATCCAAGTTTGAACAAGGATCACCACCACAACCACCTCACAATCCATCACCAACACCAGGTAACCTTTTATATTTTTACATACTCTATTTCTCATCCTTGCCTGATTTATTTCACATTGGGGACAGTGTGATTTAAGTCTGGGAGAGGATTTCATCCCTTTCTAACTATCGTTTCTTGCATGCGCTTTTGCATTCTGCATTTTCTTTAAAATTTTCATTTTTTTTTTATTTTTCTTAAAACTTTTCAAAAGTTTTTTGAGTTTCAAAAAGTGTTTTCAAAAGGTCAATTACATTTTGAGGGAATAATGACAAAATCAATGATGATAACCAACCTATTTGCTTCTACACCAGTCACTCATGAAAGCTCTTTCAAGGTTTAGTACTACACTAGGTGGTAGCTAGAGTACTTACACTACGAAATCCCACCAGAGGACTTCTATTCATGATGATCTTTTCTGACAGGATATACTAGCTCATTCTAATTGGACTTAATCTTGACATCTAATTTTCTCATCAATGGTTTTAAAAAGGCATAATGATATATATCTAGGACATCTTTACCTTATTGTTACCACTTTTTGTTGTCCTAGATGGCCAGTTCACCTTTAGCTGGTACCACACCCTTAACCCAAACCTTTATGTTCTAACCTCCTGCATTCTTTTAAGTCTAATTTGACAGATATGTGCAAAAACGCCAGAGAGGGAGGAACAACATAGTTTTCAGTCACTCAAGAGAAAGACTGAAAGAGATCAGAAGGGAGTGGGCCAGAAATCTTATGATGCCTCAGAAAAGCTCAATCTTAAAGGTAAATTTCGTGCTCCGTAAGACTCCAAGTCAAAAGGCAGTTTCCCCTTTCTAAAAAAAAAAAAAGAAAGGAAAGGAAACTAAAAGCCTAAAAGAGTCTAAGAAGCCGAAATCACTTGAGCCAAGGCAATAGGTATTCATTTAAGGATTTATGGATTCACAACCTGGACAAAAATCCAAGTCTCGGGAGTTATAAGGAGAACCTGAAGAAAGGAGATCAGAAATCTTGAAGCAAGGAGAATGTGACTGAAATTGTGGGGACATATACAGTTCCATCCTCTCTTGCTGTTTTGCATCATGTCTTGTCTCCCCCGAAAAAGGTAACCCTAAACACATCAAGACTTACCATTAAAAAACTTTTTTGATACCTAACCTTGAATGCCTTGTTTAATATCCTTTTGATGAGAACCACTGAAACCTTTAATGAATGTTAAGAGCTAGTTGACTGGAAGTAAGTTCTACGTGTGTAGATTTTCGCATGACGGATTAACAGACTAGTTATGTTTGTATTTTGGTGAGAATTTTCTAGACTTGATTTTATTGATGCATTGTCCATAATTAAGGTCTAGAAGTATGGTTGCTGATATTTTTGAGTTCCCTCTCATTTTTGTTGAATGATATTTTTCCAGATTTGTTCATGTTTTGTTTGAGGACAACCAAAGTCTTAAGTCTGGGGGAGTTGATAACACCTGATTTTGACCATTTTTCACCATTGATTTCAAATGATTTTTCAAAGGTTTTAATCAGTTTTAGGAACTTTTATTATTATTTCTATGTATTTGTAGTTTCAAGGCTCTTTTGAGGAAACTTAGGGAATATGATGGCAAAATAGAAGAAATCAATTCAGAATCAGACCGTCGGAATTTTGGTAACAAATGGAAGCCTTCCCACCGTCTGATCCAGCTCAAATTTGGAGACAATCAAGAGGCGACAATCAGCTTTGCATAGCACTTTACATCACAAAGATCCAACGGTGCAATCAAAAGATATATGGATAACACGTTGACCCAGTTCACAAGTCCCGGAAGACTCTCACCCGCGAGAAACATATGTTTACCTGCCCTGGAAGACTCTCACCCCGGGTGGACCTTAGGACGAGCCACAAGGCCCAACATCAAAGCCCACTTCGCCATTTCTCTTCAGAGAAGCTCTAAATGAGACCTGGAAGACCTTAGGACCTATAAATACATTGTTTAGCAGTCCTAAACGGGTGTGTGCTCCTGTAATGAGTTTTTGAGCCACCAAACTTTGTTTTTCTAGGGTTAGGCGATGGAGACGGGGATTCTTCCCCAGATCCATTGTTCTTCCTCCTTTTTATCTTATTAACTTTTCTGTTACATTCTTTTGCATTCTTCTATGTCTTTCATCATTCATTGCATCATGTAGATTCGCCCAGAGAGTCAAGTTGTTTGAAGATATCGACAAGCATATATATCGATTAGGATTTCTATTGTTCTAGACCATATTCTGGATCTCATCTCTTCTAAGTTGTTCATAAAGCATGAGAGTAAATTCATGACCTATTCTCTGAGCCTAGGATCGATCAGAGCCACGAGAATGCTGTATCAGATCATCCGTACCTAGCTTCAAAATAACATAGTCGCTATAAGAGTCGAAAGCTATCTATAGAGAAGATGTGAGCAGAAAAATTCAATGTCTAATGCATGATCTTAAGTTTAGCATGAGAGCGAGAGTTAATTGCTAGATCTAAGTGATTAGTTTATTAAGATGACGAGAGTTGGTTAATCATTTATATGTCTTCTAGTTTTATGCAGATTCCCAGAAACAGATAAAGATAAATCGCTGGAAACCAAATTGGAAATGCCATCATACATAGATTAGAGTAAACCGGAGAAGTCTAAATCGCCACCTATGAGTTTAAGAGTCTTTAGTTTGAGTCGATATGCTTTAAATGTTCTTTTAACAATTCATCCTGCATTGCATTCCTTGTGAATATTAGATTAGGTTTAGTTTAGGATCTTAACTAAAAACCCCAAAACTTTTATTGGTTTATGACTTTGCTTACTTCCCAGTTTGTTGTTTCTCGCAGATTAGACCTCCTCCCTGTGGATCGACACCCTAAGTCCTACAACGTACATCTGTGCACTTGCAGACACTAGAGTTTTATAAATTTAAAACTTTTGGAGGACCAACGGGCTTGTTAAAAAACAACCATAGGCCCACAAGCCCATCACACTATTAGGATCAAACCTTAATTTCTCGCACGTTTTGTAATGTATCCACATGTTTATTATGATCATCTAACATCTTTTGTATTTTATTAACCACCAGTTCTCGCAATTTATCAATCGGTCCCGTTTTCCTAATACATTTTGAAAATAAATTCTTATGACATTTAGAACCACATAATATTTAATAACAATATATCTGTTTTAAAATTGATCCTAATTTAAATTAAATATAAATCAGAGGAATAATAATCGTATTCATAAGCAGCTGTTCGGTTAGATGTTTCATTTTCGGTATCATATATATATATATATATATATATAGCTGTAGAAAGGCTGGTTCTTTTCCAGAAGCTGGTGGCATATCCCCTTCATTGATTTCTTTATTTATTTTTTTCTCCAAGTGAGTAAAAGAAAACATCATATTATGCGCCCGGATAAACTCACGAAAGTGATCACGTAAATTACCATTATTGTACATCAATGCTAATAACGTTTTCGGTGGAGTTTTGAGAAGTGGAAAAACGACTTTACCCTGCCCACAATACATGGAGAATATAGGCTTCTCACGTCGATATCGTTTACCCAACCTCTCTCCAGACCACATATAAACCTTACACTGACCACATATAGATAAATAGGATCACCATCATGGTAATAACCTGATTAATAAAATATTCATTGATTAGTATTAATTATAAGATATTTATATAATATGTATTAAATGAAATATATGAGTCTAATGAAAACCATAACCCCCATCTTTCATACCAGGGCTAACTGTTACCAATAAATCTGTCCTAGTAACAACGATTTCAGTTGTTTCCTCGTCACAAGACTCTGAGGATTTAGCATGTTTTTTGGGTCTTTTCTTTTTGTTTATTACTAGAAGTCGTTTTTTCCACATCCTCACATTCCGACATAGAGTCTTCATCGTTATCCCTCTCGGAATCAGAATCAGTAGCAATAAAGCAAGCAAACTCTTCCATGTTGATTGAAGTAGCCAAGAAATCTAATTTTTTCAACGGAAAAAACAATAAATAGAAAACAGGTATATAATATTAAGATATATTGTAATTCTTATTAAAAAGAAGACCAAACCAATATTCTCGTTTATTTTTCTCCTTTCACGCATGATACGCATTCTTCTCTATTGTGCATTACGAATACTCTGGGCTGTTAGATCAGGAACTTCTTCGATATTGGGATGAAACAAACCTCCAAGCTGATCAACATCGGTTGCACCGGTAGGAGCGTATTGTGCATTCATAGCATTACCACCTACAAATTCCAGTCAAATTCAAGCAGATTTTATAGCATAATGAATGTTTTAAAAATGTAATTTAGTTGCAGTCTCAGCTTTGTTTGGAATACTCGACGAAATCGAACTCTTTTTCCAAGGACGCCCAAGCTTACGTTTCATAGCTTTTGATGGATAATACAGAAACAAAAACTGTGTGATCTAGTGATCATAATAATCATCAGCAATCTATATATATAGCATTATATTACGCTATACTGCAAAATATACATTTTAGCTTCTCATAATTAAATATGATTTTCGAATTAGAACGATTTTCGAATTAGAAAAACTTCACGATAATGTTAAAATTACTTATTCTTCGCGTTAATATTCCCATATTCCCATACACCATAATACTGCGATATTGTAAAACTTACATTTTTCGTGTTAATATTAAAATATTATTGAAATACTTCTATATTACAATATGCGAACCTACCAATAAATATTTACCATTCCAAATATGAAGAACTAATCCTAAAAATATACTTCTACATTACAGTAAATATATTATTCTAATAAAATTAATCAATTAAAATATGAATATTTATCAAAAACTTTATCGCTATATTACTTAAAACTTTAATATTCTCTATAAAAACTATGGGTACATAATATCTTAGATCGATAAATTATATCACAAAACTTATTTATAATTCATGGATAATAATATTATACTTCAGAACGTAATCATTTTTGGGATCATACCTCGTTACGCAATCGTTTTGGAGATAGATAGGAATATCGAAATTCATACATGGCAATAGAAAAAAAAAATTATAATTTTCATACATTGCGATAGAAATAAAAATGCCAAATTTTCTTCAGCATAAATTCAGTGTCTATCACAAACCATGATATAAAGTAATTCCAAAAACATTATCACGGAACTCGTAACATTAGGATCTAACGACTGGATATCAATTTTTGAAATTGATAAACCTCAAAGCATCGTAAATTTAGAATTACTTGTGTGCAATCATACGACGTAGTAGTCAAGAAACACCCTATATTATCAAACAAACAAAAACCAAATCATAGTTATCACCTATACTATACAATCAACTCATATCAAAAACTAACAAAATACCTCGTCGAACAATTATCTTCGCGAAACAAATGGTGCAAATAACAACATCTTGTTTACATCCATCCAACTCATGAAGAAAAAAGTTTCAGCGTAATCACCTTTCAGAAAACATGATAAACGCCGCTTCCTAAATTTTCAAATCAAACAAAAATCAGTCTGAGATAAACAAAAGTTTATATTTTTTGAAAATTTCTTAATATTACCTTTCGTTTTCAAGATACATATTGCCTTTCGTTTTCTTAATCTCGTATACATATTACCTTTCGTTTTCGAGATTGAATCTTATTATCGTCTGTGTAGAGCATCCTAAGGATCCAATTATATCATGAGAGTTTCCAACGTTGATGACCTTACCGATTAAATCTGTTTTTTTAAACAAAATACCAATTAGCCAATATAGTCATTGAATGCCAAACAAATAATGAAAAATCCACCGAATACTCACCCACACAAAAGCTAAAATCAATAGTCCCATTCATAATATCTTCGAAAACGACGAACGAAAAATAACCATTGATATCTAAAGTATAGGAGCTTCCACATGTTGTATCACTTAAGTTGGATCATATAAGGATGTGTACTTGGCTTGAGCTCACCGGTAAGAGGCAATAGATTAAAATTTATTAGAAGAATCCAATCTCCTCGTTACATATCTTCAAATATTTATCATAAAATTCAGTCGGTGCTGTAACATAAATCTTCTTCCCTGGAAAGTAATAAAACTAATATTCAAACATTTATTATTACAAAAACAAAAATAGAATCATGAAATTTATGGATTATACCTTCCAGTCCCCCATCATAAAGTCTAACGTGCGGTCACACTCGGGAAATCTATTAAATTTTTGCAAGACTTTCAACTTAGTCTTCCAAATATGCTTAGTAGGATCAAGTTCGAAAATCCCAAACAGATTTTGATCATATTTTTTATGTACGGCAACAGCTAAGAAATAAGTCATTTAATTTATATGCAAATCCAGAGCCTCATTAGAATCACGACGATTGCAAGCAAAAGTGCTTTAAATAAACAAACCAGGGTGATGCGATTGTAAACGGGGTATTGGTTCGTTCTACTAAGCTTCAGGTTTTAAATTTATAACCCCTAAATGTCTGCAAGTGCACAGATGTGCGCTGTAGTACTTAGGGTATCGATCCACAAAGACTTAGTTGTTTAAGTACGAATTCACTGCAACGCTTAAATCAGATTAGAACTAAAAAAGTTTTGGTTTTGGGTTTTTGGTTGTCACTAAGTCTAAACTAGAAAGCTAAACAAGTAAAAGCAAATAAAAACGAAAGCAAGTGCAAGCAAGTAAAAATCGGCTATGAATGAAAGCAGGTAACAAGCGAATAAATGCAGAATGGAAATCTAAGGTTGTAAGCAATGAAAGACAAACGTTGGGTCTCAAGGGTAATTCGCAGGGGTTCATGGACAAAGCTATGTCGATTTTAAACAAGTGATAAAGGAAATCAACTACGTATATTGTAGAACTCGAGGCACGGAAGTATGAATAGCCTACTTTCGCAGCACTAAACAACTATCTCTCGCAACCCTGATCAGTAGGTTTCCACTCTGATCCTGGAAGGGAGAAGATGCAATAGCAGGACAAGACTCATCAATATTCACAACTCAACTACAGGTAGGTTTCCACTCCTATAGAAGAATTGCTCGTTTCACCCTAGTTCAGACAATCAATGAAAAGTTTCGCAACATATCATATCAGATCGGCTTCTAAGTGGCCAGCAGAGAATCACGCAGTAAGATTAAAGGCAAACGAAGAACATCTAGAAGATTATAAATCCTAAATCTATCGATTCATAAGCAGAGACACACGAAATTCTCTTTGAAAAATCTCTTTAAACCCAACTGGGTAACTACTCAAACATATTGTAAACAATCATCACAGAGTATTGAAAGTTGCAGGAAATTGAAGAAAAGAAGGAAAAAAAACGAAGAACGGAGAAGCAGATGGAGGCGCGATGTCTTCCTCCAGCGGCGGCTCCTCCTTCAAAAACGGCGGCCTCCCTCTCTAGGGTTTGAGTCTCACACGATAATTTAAGTACAGAAAAGAACACACCCCTAAAGGGGGGTATTTATAGCTTCTGGAGTGGTCTTGGACACTTAGGGCTTCAAAAATAACGAAAGGAATTGATGTGGGCTTTAATTAACTCGTCTGAAAAGTGAACGACCAAGTTCGGCGGTCGCGGTGGCTCTACCCGCGGGAAAATGGGTGTTGGCCGCGGTCCCGGCTCACGCTCTCTTCCGGAACTGCATTTTCTGTCATTCTTGCATCGGGAGTATCTGAAGATCTAACCGTTGGATTGACTCCAAACCAAGTGCATTAGAAATCTGGTTGGATCCTCTATGTTGTCTCAACTTTTGGGGATGATCAGACGGTGAGAAGGTCTTCATCCAAAATTGCTCATTTGTTCCAAATTGCATATCTTTTGCCCAAGTTTCCTATAAAGTCTTTTGAACCTCTAAAACATTGAAAACACTTTAAAAACCATTGAAAACAGAGTTAAAACACCTGCATAAGACATATTTATGATCCATAAAAGTGGTCAAAATCCGGTGTTATCAACTCCCCCAGACTTACCTTTTTGTTGGTCCTCAAACAAACTTAAGTCAGGAAAGAAATTTTGAAAATCGCAGGAACTAAACAATATCTCAGTGACCGTCCTTCTAAACCATAACTTATCGTGAAACATCTATTCGGATCTAGTCTAGAAAATTCTCACCAAAATACAAATAAACTAGTCCGTTAATCCGTCATGCGAAAATCTACACACTTAGATCTAACTTCCAGTCAACTAGCTCTTTATATTCATTAAGTATAGTAGTGAATTCTCATCAAAGATATCATTCAGGGTAGACGGAGTTTGGTATTAAAGGCTATTTAAGTGGTGGAGCTTAGGTGTTTAAGGTTACCTGAAGAATATGGAGGATGCTAGATATTATGCAAAACCGCAAGAGAGAGAAGGATCTGTTGATGACCGCAGGTTTTCAGTCACTTCTCATTTGCCAATTGTTGTTGCATAAGCTTCCTCTTTTGTTGAAAACAACTGTTCCCCCAGACTTAGATCTTTTCCGGGAATCATAAAGATAATCTCCAAAACTCTATATAATCGGACTCTAGCTTGCCTCAAGTATAAAATTCGATCCTCCTAGACTCTCTAAGGTTTTAAATTTCCTCTCCTCTCTGTTTTCCTTTTTTTTTCGTTTTTTTTTAAAAAAAAAAGAGGAAACAACCTTTTATAGAGAGAAAGTCTAAGAGACGAAATTGTACCAAGATTTTGAAGTTTTTCCAAGGCAAACTGAGTTTTCTCCTTTTGTTGATTTTTTCCAATGAAATCGCTGGTCTCCGTCTTCAGTGACTGAAAACCGCATTGATCTCTTTCTCTCCGACGTTTTTGCATATATCTGCATATAGAACAATGAAAAACAAGAGTGCATGTGGTTTGAAAGAGGTTAGGTTTGGTGGGGAACTAGCTAAAGATGAATTAGCCATTCAGGATCAACAAAGAGTGGTAAAAGGATAAAGGAGTCCTGAATGTATTATTCGTTTCCCTGATCTAACGCTTTAATGAGAAAATTATGTCAAAATTAAGTCCAGATAAAATGAGCTAGTATATCCTGTCAGAAAGAATCTCCATGAATAGAAGTTCTCTGGTGGGATTTCGTAATGCAAGTACTTAGCTACCGCCTAGTCTAGGCCTAAATCACAAAAGAGCAAAAAACGAAGAAATAGCGTAGAAGCACACTGGTCTAAATCATCATAGTATTGTTTATTGTGTTCCTGGTTTGAAAACTTTTTGAAAAATTTTTATGTGTCCAAAACAAACTCAAAACAAATCAAATTTCATTAGTAACGGATGAACATCTTCCCTCAGACTTATTTCACACTGTCCTCAGTGTGTTAAGTCTTGGAAAGAATGGTAAAGAAAATAGAAAAGTTGAAATGTTTAAGTGAACTTATTGTGCTGGAGAGTGCTGCTCGTCTTTTGTATTTGTTCTTCCTTATTGAAAACCTGAAATTAAATGAAACAGAAATAAAGCAATGGAAATAGAAAATAAAGGTCAAAGGGAAATAAATAAAATACCAAGTGGGTTGCCTTCCACTAAGCGCTTGTTTCAAGTCATTAGCTTGACATTGTTGCTCGATTAGACTTAGCCGGGGTCGTGACACTCCTTGATCTCATCATTGGCCGATGATGGATCAATCAAAAACATCACTTCTCTTTCATCTTCGGTTTCTTCAGCCAGATATGGCTTTACACGCTCTCCATTCACTGTAAATGAGTTTCCGGTTCTGTCCCACAGGACAATGGCTCCGTATGGCTTGACTTCCTTTATCATGAAGGGTCCTGACCATCTTGAACGTAATTTTCCTGGAAAAACCATAAGACGAGAATTGAAAAGAAGTACCTTATCGTTAGGAGCAAAAGTTCTATGAATAATATTCTTATCATGATATGCTTTAGTTTTCTCCTTGTAGATCTTCGAGTTTTCGTAAGCATTGTGTCGGATTTCTTCTAACTCATGAAGTTGAAGTAGTCTTCTTTCTCCAGCTGTTTTCAGATTCATGTTCATCTCCTTGATAGCCCATTTCGCCTTATACTTGAGCTCTACTGGAAGGTGACATGCTTTTCCGTAAACTAGGTTGAATGGTGTTGTTCCTAATGGTGTCTTGAATGCTGTTCGATATGCCCATAATGCGTCGTCAAAGCTTGGTAGACCAATCCTTGCGATGAACTGCAGTAGTTTTCTGCAAAATCGAATTGATTTCTCTGTTTGAGATTTCCACTTGACCGCTGGTTTGGGGATGGTATGGAGAAGCAACTTTATGTGTAACTCCATTCTTTCTAAGAAGGTTCTCGAAAACTCTGTTGATGAAATGTGATCCTCCGTCGCTTATCACTATTCTAGGAACTCCAAAACGCGGGAACATAACAGATTTAAACAGCTTCATGACGACCTTTGCAACGTTGGTGGGGCTAGCGACTGCTTCTACCCACTTAGAGATGTAGTCTACTGCTACTAAGATGTATTGGTTTCCAAAAGAAGTCGGAAAGGGTCCCATAAAATCTATTCCCCAGACATCGAAAATTTCGACTTCGAGAATAAAATTTTGAGGCATCTCATTCCTTTTGCTTATGTTGCCCATCCGTTGGCATTTATCGCATCGCGATATATAAGCTTGAGTATCTTTGAACAAAGTAGGCCACCAGAAACCTGCTTGCAAGATCTTTGAAGCGGTTTTGAAGGTTGCGAAATGTCCTGCGTAAGATGAGCTATGGCATCCGAATAAATTTCCTTCCATCTCTTCTTCAGCCACGCATCTTCAAAATAACCCATAAGCACATCTCTTATAGAGATAGGGTTCATCCCAAAGATAATGTCTTACGTCTTTCAGAAACTTTTTCTTCCTATAACCAAAAAACTGTGGTGGTTCTACATCAGCTGCTAAGTAATTTGCTATGTGCCTAAACCATGGGGTGTTGAAAGCATCTGATCTTCGCATGAGTGGACGTGGTGGTGTGGTATTGGCATTGGTGGGGGTAGTATCTATTGCATAGATATTTTCTTCAGGCAAACTGTCATTTAAAGGCAATCTTTTTTCAACTCGAATTCGTGAAAGATGGTCTGCAACTCCATTATCTGCTCCTTTCCGATCTCGAATTTCGATGTCGAATTCTTACAGTAGGAGGATCCATCTTATCAACCGAGGTTTAGCGTCTTTCTTAGACATTAAATACTTGATTGCAGCATGATCAGTATGAACTATGACCTTAGATCCTACGAGATAAGAACGGAATTTCTAAAAATGCAAATACGACAGCTAGAGGTTCTTTCTCTGTTGTTGCATAATTTCATTGAGCTTCGTATAGAGTTCTGCTTGCGTAGTAGATTACGTACAGTTTCTTATCTTTTCGTTGGCCAAGAACTGCTCCGACTGCATAGTCACTGGCATCACACATGATTTCGAATGGGATTTCCCAATCAGGTGCTTGCATGACTGGAGCGGAGACAAGGGCTTCTTTGATCTTATGAAACGCGGCTAAGCATTCATCATTGAACTCGAAGTTCGTTTCCTTGTAAAGCAAACGCGTAAGAGGTCTAGTTATTTGAGAAAAATCTTTAATGAAGCGCCTATAGAATCCTGCGTGTCCTAAGAAACTACAAATTCCTTTTACGTTTGTGGGTGGTTATAGGCTTGTCATGACCTCGATTTTAGCTTTGTCAACTTCAATACCTTTTCCGGAAATCCTGTGCCCAGGCACGATTCCGTCTCGTACCATGAAGTGACATTTTATCCAATTTAATACTAATTGCTTATCTTCACATCTTTGCAGAAGTTTACCAAGGTTGGCTAAGCATTTTTCAAAAGAAGATCCATACACGGAGAAATCATCCATGAACACTTCCATGAAATCCTCAATAAAATCTGTGAAGATCGACATCATGCACCGCTGGAATGTAGCAGGTGCATTACAAAGGCATACGTCGGTAAGCGAACGTGCCATATGAACTAGTGAATGTCGTTTTTTCTTGATCCTCCGCGCAAATAGGAATTTGGAAAAATCCGGAGTATCCATCAAGGAAGCAATAGTAAGGGTGATTTGCTCATCTTTCTAGCATTTGATCTATGAAGGGAAGTGGAAAATGATCTTTCCTAGTTGCTGCATTCAGTTTCCGGTAATCGATGCACATACGATGTCCAGTAACTGTTCTTGTAGCGATCATTTCATCTTTATCATTTTTAATGACAGTGACTCCTCCTTTCTTCGGAACAACATGAACTGGGCTAACCCAAGTGCTATCTGAGATAGGAAAGATTATTCCAGCTTCTAAAAGCTTCATAATCTCCTTCTTGACAACATCCATGAGATTAGGGTTCAGTCTCCTTTGACTTTCGATTGAGTTTTTAGCATTATCCTCTAGATTTATCTTGTGCATACAAAGATCTGGAGAGATTCCAGGTATGTCATCAAGTGAATATCCTAAGGCTTTTCTATGCTTTCTCAGGTCAGTCAACATCATTGTGGTTTCTTCTTCCGTCAAACCAGAGTTTATTTTGACAGGATAAGTAGAATTTGGTCCAAGGAAAGCATACTTAAGTCCGACGGGAAGAGGTTTAAGCTCGACTTTAGGGGCTTTAAGCTCGCTCCAAGGATCATTAATTGCTGCAGCATTAGGAGGCGTAGGAATGTTTATTTGGTCCTTAAGATCTAGATAGTTTAGAGGTTTCCTATAAGTTTCGGATTTATCAAGCCTACGTGCGCACTCACTTGAAATTTCTTCAAGGAAATTGCGTTCCTCTTTTGCAGGTGAGAGTGTGACACTTAAAGGGTCGTCTAGAAGCAGATCTTCATAGACTTCCTCAATAATACCGTATAACTCATCAACCCAACAAATTTTGCCATCCAGAGTCGTTTTATCGAAACTTTTATTCATGTCAAATTGCATAACTAGATCGGCTAGATGAAGGTCAATTTTTCCTTCAGGAACATTGATTATGGCTCCGGCTGTAGATAGGAATGGTCGTCCAAGAATAAGTGGATCCTTAGGTTCTCTTTCTAGTTCTAGAACTACGAAATCGGTTGGTATGGAACATTTTTCGATTTCTGCAGGAACATCTATTAGGATACCTACGGGTTTTCTAACGGAACGATCAGCTAATACTAAAGAAATTTTAGTGGGCTGGAAAGTGTGATGTCCTAAACTTTTTGCTACAGAAAGAGGGATCATGTTTATGCTAGATCCTAAATCACAAAGAGCACGTTCAAAAGCTACATCATTGATGGTGCATGAAAGTACGAAGCTTCCAGGATCGTTTTTCTTTTCAGGGATTCGGCTTTGCAGGATAGAACTACATTCATGGGTTATCATCATAACACCTTCTTCAAGAGTTAAAGAATTTGTTAGAATACCCTTCATGTACTTTCTTAAAGCAGGAATCATAGCACAAGCTTCTACGAAAGGTAATCTCACATTTAATTGATCGATCAACTCTTTCAGCTTAGCTTTTTCTTTCTCTTTCTTAGGGGCTCTTAAGGCTCTAGGATATGGAGGTTTAGGTTTATAGACACGAGTTGGTGGAGGTGGAATTGTGTCTTCTCTGAGAATTTCCCGGGATACATCTTTTCTTACTTCTTCCCCATCCTTCTCTCCTACCACTTCTTTTTCAATGTCTTCTACCATGATACTTTCCCTTTTCCTTACCCTTTTCCTCATCTTCGGGATCTTTAGGAAATTCAGGCTCTTTGTAAGCTAATCCACTCCTAAGTGTGATAGCTTTCACATGATCGGAGGGATCTGCTTCACTTGAGCTTTTGAAAGAATTTTCACTAGGCTTCTCCTCAGAATTTTCTAAGTTTTTAGAATTAGTTTTGATCATCAGGCTAAGGAGGGTGGAAAATTTTTCATTGAAATCCTCTTGCATTGTTTTTAGTTCAGATCTAAGATCACTAATATCTTGAAACCTAGATTTTTCAAGCTCTAGAATTCTTTTGTTCAGGTTTTCAGCTTCAGAAAAGGGAAAACTAGGATATGAAACAGGATTAGATTGAATACCCAAGATTAGTTCGGAAGGTGGTTTCCAGTCAAGCTCGGAAGATAGTTTCCGTCGCGACCGTGGTGAAACAGGTCTTGGCCGCGGTCAGCATCATCACGACCGTGGTGAAAGCTTGGTTTGCCGCAGTCCGGATGAATGGACCCGCAGTGATCAGAAACGAAGAGAAAATCTTGAATTTGATAGACTTCTGCAGTGTTCACCATCCCTTGATCATAAGAATCCATTGGGTTGTCTCAACCGTCAAAGTTACACGTATTGTGTACCTTATTTGGTTATTGCAATCCAAGATGACTCATTATGTGACGGAGACACTTTATAACTTTCGAAATTTCTTCTTTCTTCTCAGGAAGTGCAGAATTACTAAAGGTTACTTGATTTCGGATGCTGTTCGCGAAATTTTGGATGAAAACGTGAGCATCTTCTACAGATCTAGTTGAGAAATCTCCACTACTTGCTGTGTCGAAAGAGTGTCGTAACTCTGGAGTTATACCGCAATAGAAGATACCCAGCAGGTATTCCTCAGTATATCCATGGTGTGGACAATCTCTTTGGTATTCCCTAAATCTTTCCCAAGTATCTAAAAGATCTTCATCTTCTTTTTTTTATAAGTTCTTATCTTGTTTCTTAAGAGATTTGAACGATTTCTAGTGTAAAAACGATTTAGGAAAGCAGTTCTACACGCTGCCCACGTTTTTAGTGAAGCAGGTGGCAAAGATTTTAGCCATTTGCTGGCATTATCTCTAAGAGAGAATGGGAAAAGACTACACTTTTGGTAATCCCCATTTGCTGTAATGGTTGCACATAATTCTTCGAACGTCTCGATATGGTCTATCGGGTTTTCGAATGAATAACCCTAAAATTGATTTTGTTGAACTAAATGGATATAGGGTACCTTAATTTTGATTTTGCCATCCTCTGGTAAGGCTGGTTGAATAGCTCTTCGATCTCCCAAGAATTTCTCGAGTGAATCGAAACTTCGAATCAGTTCATCATCATCTTCACGTTTTGTTGGTCCAATTAGCTCATTGTCATCATATATCGGTTCTTCAAACTCATCATCAGTCAGGTCATCATCGCTTGGATCACCATCCACACGATATGGTGGATCACCAAGAGTTCCGGGAACATGTTCCCCGTCTCTCATCGCAGAGAAACCTGAAAAAGTCAAAAGAAAAAGTAAAAATAAACATGTGTTCTAATGGATTTAAGCTGGGATTCGCAACAAAACAAATCAAAGTCCCCGGCAACGGCGCCAAAAACTTGATGGGATTGTAAACGGGGTATTGGTTCGTTCTACTAAGCTTCAGGTTTTAAATTTATACCCCCTAAATGTCTAAAAGTGCACAGATGTGCGCTGTAGTACTTAGGGTATCGATCCACAGAGACTTAGTTGTTTCAGTACGAATTCACTGCAACGCTTAAATCAGATTAGAACTAAAAAAGTTTTGGTTTTGGTTTTGGGTTTTTGGTTGTCACTAAATCTAAACTAGAAAGCTAAACAAGTAAAAGCAAATAAAAACGAAAGCAAGTGCAAGCAAGTAAAAATCGGCTATGAATGAAAGCAGGTAACAAGCGAATAAAAGTAGAATGGAAATCTAAGGTTGTAAGCAATGAAAGACAAACGTTGGGGCTCAAGGGTAATTCGCAGGGGTTCATGGACTAAGCTATGTCGATTTTAAACAAGTGATAAAGGTAATCAACTATGTATGTTCTAGAACTCGAGGCACGAAAGTATGAATAGCCTACTTTCGCAGCACTAAACAACTATCTCCCACAACCCTGATCAGTAGGTTTCCACTCTGATCCTGGAAGGGAGAAGATGCAATAGCAGGACAAGACTCATCAATATTCACAACTCAACTACAGGTAGGTTTCCACTCCTATAGAAGAATTGCTCGTTTCACCCTAGTTCAGACAATCAATGAAAATTTTCGCAACATATCATATCAGATCGGCTTCTAAGTGGCCAGCAGAGAATCACGCAGTAAGATTAAAGGCAAACGAAGAACATCTAGAAGATTGTAAATCCTAAATCTATCGATTCATAATCAGAGACACACGAAATTCCCTTTGAAAAATCCCTTTAAACCCAACTGGGTAACTACTCAAACATATTGTAAACAATCATCACAGAGTATTGAAAGTTGCATGAAATTAAAGAAAAGAAGGAAGAAAAACGAAGAACGGAGAAGCAGATGGAGGTGCGATGTCTTCCTCCAGCGGCAGCTCCTCCTTCAAAAAAGGCGGCCTCCCTCTCTAGGGTTTGAGTCTCACACGAAAATTTAAGTACAGAAAAGAACACACCCTTTAGAATGACCTAAAGGGGGGTATTTATAGCTTCTGGAGTGGTCTTGGACACTTAGGGCTTCAAAAATAACAAAAGGAATTGATCTGGGCTTTAATTAAGTCGTCTGGAAAGTGAACGACCAAGTTCCGCGGTCGCGGTGGCTCTACCCTCGGGAAAATGGGTGTTGGCCGCGGTCCCGGCTCATGCTCTGTTCCGGAACTGCATTTTCTGTCAGTTTTGCATCAGGAGTATCTGAATATCTAACAGTTGGATTGTCTCCAAACCAAGTGCATTAGAAAGCTGGTTGGATCCTCTATGTTGTCTCAAATTTGGAGGTGATCAGACGGTGAGAAGGTCTTCATCGCTTGTCATATTTCTGACGGTCTGCATTTACCCAAAATTACTCATTTGTTCCAAATTGCATATCTTTTTTCCAAGTTTCCTGTAATGTCTTTTGAAACTCTAAAACATTGAAAACACTTTAAAAACCATTGAAAACAGAGTTAAAACACCTGCATAAGACATAATTATGATCCATAAAAGTGGTCAAAATACGGTGTTATCACAGGGCCAATATCTAAACCAAATTTCGTTTACTTTTTATACATTTCAAAATAAATATATCGGATATTTTACATTCATGAGATATTGTATTGTTTATTTTACATTTTTGTGATAACATATTGCTTTACTATAAATTCTTTATCCCTTGAGGAAATAATCCACAAGTAATCAATATATAAACATTAATAATTTAACAATATTGTAATATGAATGCCATAATTTACTTTTTAAAGGACAGTAAACTATAGAAATTTTATTGATTAAATACATATATTAGAAAATACTAATAAATTTATTAATTAAAATGGATTTATTTTTTTAAGATAAAACTACGACATAGAAAAACCTAAATTAAAACTTAAAAAAAAAATTACGACATATCAAACCCTAAATCATAACTTATGAAAACTATCAATTGGCTAGTCCAATCGCAGGACATGCATCTTTGAAAGTAGGGTACACGATACCCTTAACAGTCCTAATATCATTATAAGAACATAATAAGCCCAACAATATCCTAAGATAATAAGCCTCGCCAGATTCGTCCGAACAATCTGTTATAACGCTGACTCCCGGATCACCAACGACACTTTGTCTCCATAACCTTTCGTTATAATCCCAAACAAATTTAGTTGGAATTTCTGAGTACAAAAGCAACCTAGCTTCCGGATATTCTTTGTTGCCGTTCATCCAAGCCGAGAATTGAATATTCCAATAGAGCCAGGGTTTTTGCCATCATTATACCTCACAATCTCCGACTCAGTAAGATGGAAAGGCAACACGTTCGGACTAACGCTTCTACGTTTCCTTGCATCTGTAAAACACAATTAGATTAAAGTTACCAATAACTATAACAAAGAAAGTGGAACTTAATAAACACAAAACAATAGCAAATTATATACATAATATACATCGTACCTGATGAGTTCATTATAGGGGTATAAGTAAAAATCTCGAAGAACGGAATAGAGTAAATCACAACATGACACTACATGTATATATAACCGAGTATTCTAGGGTTTTTTGATTTTTTTTAATATACGCACACGGAATTATACCATAAAAAATATTCTTTAGGGTATTCGAGTACCATTAAAAGTGAATATAAAATTCGTTTGCTACAAATACTGAATAATTTATACATACAAACATTATGATCATCATAAATATATCACGATAGTTTTTCACTATATATATACATATATATACAATTAAGTAATTTTGATACTTATAAAGAAAAACATGAACACAGTTTAGATTTACATTAATCGAGCCGCGATAAACAACTTTTAAAGTCACGACCGTTTCCAGCACGTTTGATAGATGTATTCAGAGATAACACAAAATTTCAAAACAAAAAATCTTTTAAACTGTCTATTGATTATACTCCCAATATCATATATAACATTATAATAAAATAACTATCGATATCATATACAACATTATAACAAAGTAACTGTCAACTTAATACCAACCATGATAACCATTACTAAAATTAAACGAATCAAAACATTGATCCACATAAACACGTACTTTTATAACATACAGTGTTTGCAAACATAAATTTGAATATAAAAAAGTGTTATCTTTCTAAAAGAAAGAAACAACTATTAATAATGAAATATTTAAGTGTTTTCAAATTAAATTAAAAAATTAAACTACCATAAGGTGTAAAGCATCAATATTCTGAATTGAAAAAGTTCAAATAAATCTCTACTCCTAAAATTGTATAGGATAATATAATAGCGGACTCCTTATTGCTAAACTTCCTATGAAAGAGAACCCTTCCTCCATCTAGATGCAGATGTTTCGACGGGAGTAGCAATGACATCAGGATCATTACGATCTCTTTTAGAAGTTGCAGGACCAGTCTTTTCGATAGAAATTTCTGCATTGACATTAGCAATGACATCAGGAGCATCACAATCACTTTTAGAAGATGCAGGTACAGTCTTCTCGGTAGAAGCTTCTGTATTTTCATAAACACAGGATTCCAGAAGGGAGGCTTAAAAAAAAAAACAAATGAACGATCCGTTATCTATATTTACATAACTAAATATTCAAACAAAATAAAGATTCGAGAGCAAGCCTCTGAATAGACCTGACTACATAACGTCTCAATCATATTGGCATCGGATGTAAACCTGTCAACTGAATATGAAGTCTTAACCTTCTTGACGTTATCTTTGGTTACTGTAACCTTGAAAAGTAGTTTTTTTCCTTTTAGATCGTGCAGGGATTGAGGCAGTCCATACGAATTTTCCTAAGCAATATTTCAAGAATAATTAAAACGAGTTAGATAATCATAATTCTCATCAAATAAAGCCTTTACCCCAACGGATTCTTTGAAAACTTCCTCTGCAGTTTTCTAAACATTTTATGAGAAATTTTGTCGAACATGACAAAGACCGCCATGCCTCCAAACCTATCGTCCACATTCAGCATCAGAAAATACTGTAAAGGAAGAGTTAGATATATAGTTTTACAAAAATAAATAAATGTACAACCTAACGATTAATAAAAACATGTATACGTCGAATTCAAAGAAAAAAAACTGGAATACCTAGCAACAACTTGAGACTCAGAAACATTGCTATTGCATGTAATGCATTTCCAAAGCAGCGGTGAAGGAGCATTTTCTCTCTCGGGGATCGGATGAACCTTTTTCACACTTCTTGCATGCTATGTAATACCATGAATTACTATTGGCAACCGAGCGTATAGTCGTCTATGTCACATACTTACCAACCTGCTCATTCACAATGACAATCACCTATACAAATTTTTTTAAAATAACGAGTACCACATATTCACATACCGTATCGATCGAAAGTATAGAACTTAACTTCCGCCTAATAATAGTTCCAAAGAATTCATCGTTTAATGAATCCTTGGAATCTACACCGAAAATAATCGTCGTTAGGAATAAGATTGTATATACCCTGGGGCAACCTTAGCAAAAAAGTGCAAAAAATAAATATTGTAAAAAATAACACATATATATATATACATATATATATATATAACTCAAATATAGTTTCATTGAATATATTCTTACACATATCAGAATTTCGCCACCAGCGGACACACTGGATCAAACAAAATTTGAGTTGTATTGAAAGCATTTTAAATGCTCAACTCACCTTAAATATTGTAATAAACTCGTGTTTTAGAAATACATATAATTTATGCCAATATTGTTCATAATTTTCATATCGTATCAGAATAAACATTAAATAATATACCAGTAGTTTTTGATACATGCAAGCCTTATAATACCCACAACGACGGATGGGCAATTACGTTAAATGTAATCAGCAAGCTCTTTTGCATAATCAGTCCAAAAAGTACACGGTAATTGTAGGTCACTATTGTAATTAACACATGATCATCAGTTTGACTATATAATTAGAAAACAACATAAAATAAAATAAAATATTATATTAAAGCCAATATCTTACCTCTCATCTCTAAGATAAATCTTAAGCCTAGAACATCATTTTCCTTGAGCCATGACGTCCTCAAATTGACCAACTCTTACAATTTGTCCGATAACGTCTTAATGTTTGTAATAAAGTAACATAAGACAAAAAAAACCAAACAATTAGCCAACAGATATCATATTCTCTAAAACATTAAAGAAACTCTATAACTCAGTTTAGATATGGTACCGATCAAATAGCCATTATCCAAATCAGATGATAAAATATCTTGGAAACTTTTCATATATTTCTCGGGAAATTTCTGAGAGAAATCCAAGCATCTCGAAACAGTCGTAGTTGCATAGAACACTATCTTGAAAGATGTTTGTGTAGTTGGATAATCAGAATTATACTCAACAACCTTAAAAGTATCGATAGGCACTGGTTTTCCTTCGATCAAATCTCTACGAAAAGATTTAGCAAAATCTCTTTCAACAGTTGCTTGTATCCTATCACCCTGAGATCCAAAAAAAAAAAAAAAAAAAAAAACCAACAACTAATGGACTAACCAAGATATTTAGAAATTATAGCACTAACCTCTTGATCAACTAAGACCATCTCAAGTGAACACCCTCCTTTGCCTTTGAATCCATCCCAAACTTTGAGGATATTAACCGTGATAACATAATTATCAGAGCCAGGACATAAATCCTTAATGAAAACATTAGATGCTGATTTTCTTTTAAGGATCGACATAACTTAGACCACACAATATTATAGCAAAGAAAAAAAATTGAGAGAACTTAAGACGAAGGCATGGTATATATAGAGGAGAAGGCATGGTTAGGGTTTAGGGTTTAGTAATATATATATATATATATATTATAATTTAGACTTATTTTGGATATGGTTTAGTATTTTTTTTAGAATATAGATATAGCTTTAAAAAGTTAAAAACGATAAAATCTTCCAATTTTCTATATTTCAAAAAGGTTAAAAATGTTAAGATCTTATAATTTTCTGTATCAAAATAAAAACATTAATACACATATAACATTGATTTATAATTTTTTAAGGGAAAATTAACATACCAAGTTAATAATAAAGTTCAAAAAGGACAAACATTATAGAAACTTCATATACAAAGTAGAATTTAAATTTCATCAATAATTTCATAGCGATTTAGGTAAATGGTTTAACGAATTCTTCCTAAACAATGAGTCTAAGCTACTAAATGTTTATATAATAATAATTAGACGAATCAATAAATAAGATGCAAAGAGAACAATTAAAATAATTTTTAATCTACACAATATATTTGAATATAAAATAATTGCATGAAGCTTTTAAATTACATGTTATAATTATATAATATTTTTTATCTTATTTATATGAGATAATTGCGTAATAATTTATTATCCCGGGTTTAGGATATTAGATTTCTATTATCATATCATATGATAGAAAGCTTAAAAATTTAAAAATTCAACTATCGTATAAAATATAATATCCGATCTCATCATATCGGGTCAATATTTTATTCTCTGTATATTATCTTTACATTTTCAGACAATATGTAGCATAAAAAAAAAAGAGTATTAGGTTGTCTAAAAAATGGAACATTACTATAATATATAGTAACAATCATACATTCTCGGAGATCAATAAGATAAGTCTTGTGAACAAAAGAAGTCAATAATGAGGTAAAAATGTACAATGTAGTTTTACGTGATAAAAGAAAATGCAAAAATTGTTCCTCCAAGATTTATGTATTCGTGAAACAGGATTCATTATTGGTCGGCTGACACTAATGCCTCTCTCAGGCACACCACTTTAGAAATAGCTGATGCCAATATTATCCGCGTATAATTAAGAGCGGTCATAGCCGTCCTAACTTAACAAACACTTTTAAATATTGGTCACATTGATAAATTATAAAGAGAACGGTTTTACATCAAAATACTCGGATGACATCCACTTTTGCAGACAAAATGATACATATTATCATATCGTCCTCACAATGCGTTAAACCATCGAGAAAATCTCGACCAAAATTACCAATTAAATGACATGGTAGACGACATTCTCTAATAATTATAAAATAAAGCAATCAGAGAAAAGTTGGTTGTAAGTACCTTTACAATATTAAACTGTAGGGTAGTACATAATACCTCTGATTCCAATTCGATATATATCTCATTCATCATGTAGCTTTCAAAAGGATTTTTCGGGTCAATGTAGTTTCCAACAGTCATAACACGTCCAATTAGATCTTATCGAAAAAAACATAAAAAGGCAAGTTAACACTATAACGACTTACATCTTACCAAACCTAAGGTGTGTCATATCACAAGAACATACACATTACACACAGCTTACCCACACAACTGTTAACGCCACAGAATCCATCTAGGATATGTTCGAACTCAGTAAAAGAGAAGCAACTGTTTGGATTATCCATCGCAAATACACCGACAGATGTTTGCAAATTCCAAAAATATTGAAAGAATGAGTAACAACTCTATATATATGCCCCCAAGCATATCTCAATATATATATATATATATATTTTTTTTTATATATAAAATTAAAGAAACGATAATATTAGGGCAAAACAAACTAATCTTGCGTTATAATTAAACTTTTATTATTATAACAACTTTTATATATATTATCTATAGAGCGAATAATATTACAAAACTTCTTATTATATTATTACTTATTATTGAAAAAAGGAATAATTAGACCCCGATAAAGATACTAGAAATAAAATATCATAAATAATTATTGTCTCGTGATTATCAACCAACTAACCGTAATGCATGGTATGCACTTCTAAATGAAGGATACACGACTCCACCAACAGTCCTTATATCATCAAAACTACGTGGACCCCTAACTACGTCCAATAATAGCCTCAGATAATACTCTCCGTACTCGGTCGGAGATTCCTCCACAATACACGCACCAGAATTTCCCTTTAGCCTTGGTCTCCATGCCTTATTTTTACGATCACATACAAACATAGAAGGGATCTCCAAGTATAAAAGATTATTCGCCTCTGGATAGAACTGATTACACCTCAACCAAGCAAGGAACTTAGGTTTTCTGGCAGGAACACGTCTATCTAAATCATTAGAAAACGAAATATTTTCTCCAGGAAGATGAAACGGTATAACTTGCCAATTAACATGTGGTCGCCTGTGAGCACCTAGGCATGGATAATAGAAAAACAATAATATTTACAATAAAAAAAATCAGTCGAATACCGTGAGGAAGACTAAAAGTTATTGACAGCTCTCAAAACGTAATACAAAACTCATATTTATTTCTTAATAGCATAATATTTACCAAACGCTTCCATTGAAGAAACCGAACGCAAACAAATCTAGCAATGCAGACTGTTAACTTGCAAAGCCGCAATAGATGATATATATGTACATATGCCACAATAGGTGCATATATATATATATACATATAAGAATTCTATGGTTTACGCGTTTTTAAATTTTTTCTATGGTTTCTTTGTATATTTTCCTTTCATAGCATTTTTTACCTTTTAACTAATAAGTTTTTCCTTTTAATTTATAACTAAATAATCAATTCTATCCTTGGGGAACATAAAAGAAACACCAAGATTTTCGTAGTCATTAAATGGCAAAGGTATGAACTTGCGGTAAAAAGTGATATAATCACAGATATCTTCGATTCTTCTAAAAATATTTACAAATTTGCATTACTTGTTACACTGTTAAAGATATGTAGGGTTCAAGAAGTCGATAAAATATGCAGGATTATGTAAATATATATATATATATAATATATATTTTATCTCTGAGATTTACATTTCATTATCAAGCAACAACAACGACATTAAATAATATCTTTTATTGATACAAATATACAAACATCTAAAGAATAAAGAATATAAAACCCTAAAAAATAATTAAAATTCTAATTTGTATACATGATAAATAAATAAATAAATAACTTTATTTAATGTAGACGTCCCACACTACTACACGTACATGATCTCTTACACAGATATCTATAGTTTCACCAAAGAAAAGAGAGAGAGAGAGAGAGAGAGAGAGAGAGAGAGAGAGAGAGAGAGAGAGGGCGACACAGGTTAATACAAAAAAAATTAAATACAGCCACAAAAGAATAACCTAAGAATCAAATAATATCAGATTAATAATAAAAAAAAAAAACTTACTGTTCTAAAAACTCATCTATCTCTGGGATACGGGGATTGAGCTCGAACCTATTAGGAGAAGTGGATGATATAGTGATCTTGCCTAGGTTTATAAACACACATATAGAATCAGCACTTTAAAGCAGAAAGCATAAGGACTATAATTTATTACACCAAAAATACCTTCAAAATAATCAATGACCGCCCATCTAAGCACACACACAATTATATCCTGGTCACAACAACTCCAAGATGTGTACAAGTCTATAGCCATCTCACCGGATAACTCACAACTCAGGTCAACACCACTAAATTAAAACACGCCGCACGTAATCTGCTAGGCAGAATACATAAAACGACAATATATACTTTCAAAACACTCAAAAGGTTACGGTTGAATATTCACCCCATTTATCGGAATCATCTACATCCTTACACAGACTGCCATACAAAGGAACATGATGCTCTCCAGAGAGTAAACCATACGAAGTCGCAGATCGACTTACAATTAAGACCCGACCTATCAAATCTTCATAAAAAATAAAAATTAAACAATATTAACTTGAGTAATATAACAATAACAAAATTCAATATCTAAACTGAAAAAAACACACCAACTAAATAATCATCATCATAGACACGATCCAATATTCTTTGAAAATCTACAAAGTCAAGATAATCGTTTTCACATCTACTTGAAGTCTTGTCAATAGTAGTTGATGGTAGGAACAATATTGTGTATTTATGAAAAGTTGGTCTACAGCTATCATCACACTCGATAACAGCAAAACGACTGATAATAATCCAACTCCCAACATCGATGCGAGACCTTGCAACATCGATATCACCATCTCTAACATTGACCTGAATTTGAACAACCTGTGAATCAAAAAATCAATTAGAAATGAACACAAATTTATAATATTTTTCCCATAATATAATAAATACATATTCATCCGATAATATGAACTCAAGAGAAGTACATTTCCAAATCAGGCTATGCATCCACGTCTGTAAAACCTTAACAAAGATAGTACAACCGTCTCTGGAATGCCTCACATGGGACACAAACCCTCCAAAACATATTGAACCCAGAGACACTATATAAGTACACACCGGATTCTGGTGTCCAGGAACACTATATCTTTTTCGATGAGTATATCATTCGGTTCGACATTTTGGTGATCTTCACTATCATCGTCACTCTCGGTCTCATCATCCAACTTAACATCTTCATCCTCATCGTCATCATCATCAGTCGAATCAGCATCGTCATCATCTTCATCGTCACCGCTATCACCTTCCGAGTGATCACTTGAACCATCAATTCTCATTAAACTAAGCATGAAATGAATGGTTGGGATTAAGCTAAACATTTCATCAAACACCTTTAGTGAATATAATATCCTCAAAGCTAGACCTAGATTAGGTATTTCTAGATCTAGTATTAACACTCCACAACCATTTAGATATCCAAATCTAAAACTTAACACTATCAGACCAACTCTTAATCAAGCTAATATACTTAGTCTAAAAGCCAATAAGATGACTACTCACACAGGATTTAAACATGATCAATGCATTAAAGAATGATTTAATAAAAGAAAGATTAAAGCTTTAAACAAATAACTCTTCTAGATCCTGGAAGTGGTTTAAGATCCAACAAAGAAATAAAACCTTAGAGAAAAAATAAGGAAGGAGTCTAAGAATAGAATGTAACTTAGGTCAAGAAATGATCCCAAAACTATTTATAGTGTGACCGGGTCCACCCAGGATAAACTGAGTCGGATCAAGATAAAGCTAAGATGAAGAATGCATCGGTTGTGCATGGTGGCTAAGTGATCGCCATGTTGGTCACCATAGGATGAAGCTCTTCTTCCTATGTCTTTGTTCAGGGCATTGGTCAGTGATGGCGGGATTTGGGTTGGTACTTAAATCACCAGATCGAAAAACTTCTTTTTCTGATTAACTCGCCTTCTCAGTTATCTTTGATGGCGTTTACACCGCCATCTCCCGAGAGATCCGCTTTCTTTGCTCCTTCTGCCAGCTCTATGCATCGGTCCAGCAACCAATGCAGGCATCTCCGTGGACATAGCCACATGATTCCTCTTCTGGTCCATTGACCGATGCAACCACTCTTCTCTTGTTTCTTCCCCTCCTTTTCTCTTTGTCAACCTTATCCAGGTCCTATCTGGACTAGCTCCTCTCTTTGCTCCATTGATACCTAAGAATTGTCAAAAGACAAGTGAAGCAATATGTACAACCTGTGACTCTAATATGCAAGATGAGAGAAACCTACACTAAAATGCTAGCTTGATTGATGATGAAATGTATGCAAAGATGGAATGAAACCAAGGGAAATGCTAAGTGAGGATGATCCAAAATACACACATATCACATAGACAATAAGATCAATTTTTATAAGCATCTCTACATGTACCACCATATAACAAAAAATAAGGGGTGTTACACTTTATCTTTTCCAGAAGGATAATGTCTTTTTCTTTCACCACTTATCTAAGCTCACAAACATCAGTTTTATTTATGGACTTATTACGAGCCCATATTAGATTGAACCTCTCCTCACCATCTTCAAACTCTCCAACTAGACAAGGGATTTTGTCATGACTTGAGCATCAGAGAATACTTGCGATGATAATCCATCATCGACCGAAGTTTATAGTGCAAATGAGAGAATTTTTGACATGAATTATTATGACCGTAGCACTTACAATATCAGTTATAATAAGTGATGCAAAATTTCACATAATCTTCTACCATTATTTGAAAAGGACACTTAAAAAAAAAATTATATCATAAATTATTTACATGAGTGTCATGCTGAGGATGATAATTTCAGAGAGCTTCTCATAATTTTTTTAAAGTGGACTAAACTTACTAGACTATTTACTATTGTGCCATTTTCAACCATAACAACCATTTATATATATATGTATATATATCATAAATATTTATATATATTTAATTAAAATAACCTTTCTGTATTTAATAAATATCTAAGAACATATATTTTCTCACAAGAAAGCATACTTATAATGTGTATCTAATTTAAATATTCAATTAAATTGTTTCAAAATAACAACTAACATGGTTTCCATTTAATGTAATTGTAACCATTATTTATAATTGTATAATCAGTGCATACATTTAAACTAGTTATAAATATCAGCTAATATGTTTATAGTTGTATGTATATATATTATATTTGAATATTCGAATAAAAGAATTATGGTTAATATTTACTCCGCACAGCGTGCGGGTAATCACCTAGTTTATTCGTAATTAACACGTATTAATATTGAACACAATATTCGATGCAAATATTTACAATATTTCTTTTATGAACCAATATAAACTTCATAATCATCATCAGTACCACGACCAGATAACACCTCAGTATCATCAGAGTCATGATCTTCTGCATAGTTAAACTTATGAAAATAAAACATTGTTATAATAAAAAATAAATAAAAAGACGAAAAACTGGCATCCAAAGTTAAAAACGAACCATTGAAACTATATGATTCTTTATTTATAATTCAAGCCTTCCTCTTAAAATCCCAAAAGAAAGGTCTAATGAGCATGGTTGCTCGAACGAAGATCAGACCAAATGTAAACACGCATAAATAATTTAACATACATCATTAACTAAATTAGGTTAAAGAAAAGGGAGAAATTTCTCCATTGATCAAAAACTTCTGATCAAGAATAGATATATAATACGCATAATCAAGATCTACATAAAACAAATAAAACATTCATACTTTCGTAGATTAATATATAGAAAAGGTACTAAATTGTAAGATTAAGATACAACACTACAAACCTTCGATTACAAGATTATAAGTCCGCAAGGTCCAAACATCAATATCACGATCCATAAGTAACTTGCATGGATAACCTAGAATACAAAACAATTAATAAAAATTATTATAAAAATTTTAATATAATGGGAAGGCATAATGATGGGCTTGCGGGCCTAGGATTTGTTTTTAACAAGCCCCTTGGTCCTCCAAAAGTTTTAAATTTATAAAACCCTAGTGTCTGAAAGTGCACAGATGTACGTTGTATGATTTAGGGTGTCGATCCACAGGGATGATGTCTAATCTGCGAGAAACAACAAACTGGGAAAGTAAGCAAAGTCACAAACTCATGGGGTTTTGGGTTTTTGGTTAAACTAAACCTAATATAATATTAACAATAAATAAAATGCAATGCCGGATGAATTGTTAAAAGAATATCTCAAGCATATCGATTCAAACTATAGACTCTTAAACTCATAGGTGGCCACTTAGACTTCTCCGGTTTACTCTAATCGATGTATGACGACATTTCCAATTAGCTTTCGGGCGATTTATCTTCATCTGTTTATGGGATCTGCATGGAATAAGAATAAACATATGTATGATCAACCAACTCTCGCCATCTTAATCAACTGATCACTTAGATCTGACAATTAACTCTCGCTCTCATGTCAGAAATAAGATCATGCATTAGACATTGAATTCGTCTGCTCACATCTTCTCTATAGATAGCTCTCGACTCCTATAGCGACTATGTTCTTTTGAAGCTAGGTATGGATGATCTGATACAACACTCTCGTGGCTCTGATCGATCCTAGGCTCAAAGAATAGGTCATGAATCTACTGTCATGCAATATGAACAACTTAGAAGAGATGAGATCCAGAATATTGTTTAGAACTATAGAAATCCTAATCGATATGTGTACCTGTCAAAATCTTCAAATAACTTGACTCTCTGGGACTAATCTACATGATGCAAGGAATGATAAAAGACATAGAAGAATGAAAAAGAATGAAACAGAAAAGTTAATAAGATAAAAAGGAGAAAGAACAATGGATTTGGGGAAGAATCCCCATCTCCATCGCCTAACCCTAGGAAAACAAAGTTTGGTGGCTCAAAATCTCATTACAGGAGCACACACCCGTTTAGGGCTGCTAAGAAATGTATTTATAGGTCCTAGGGTCTTCCAGGTCTCATTTAGGGCTTCTCTGAAGAGGAATGGCGAAGTGGGCTTTGATGTTGGGCCTTGTGGCTCGTCCTGAAGGTCCACCGGGGGTGAGAGTCTTCCAGGGCAGGTAAAACATGGATTTCCCGTGGGTGAGAGTTTTCCGGGACTGGTGAACGTGGTCAACTTGTTCTCCATGTATCTTTTGATTGCCGTTGGATCTTTGTGATGTAAAGTGCTATGAAAAGCTGGTTGTCTCCTCTTGATTTTCTCCGAAGTTGAGCTGGATCAAATGGTGAGAAAGTCTTCATTTGAGCCTGAAATTCTGACGGTCTGACTCTAAGCAGAAAAAGTGGATTTCTTCCATTTTGCCATTATTTTCTCTAAGTTTCATGAAAAGAGCCGTGAAACTAAAAATACATGGAAATCATAATAAAAGTTCATAAAATTGATTAAAACCTTTGAAAAAGCATTTGAAATCAATAGTGAAAATGGGTCAAAATCAGGTGTTATCAACTTCCCCAGACTTAAGACTTTGTTTGTCCTCAAACAAAACAATATCCAATCTGGAAAAATATCATTCAACAGAAATGAGAGGAAACTCAAAAATATCAGCAACCATACTTCTAGACCTTAATTATGGATAATGAATCAATCAGATCAAGTCTAGAAAATTCTCACCAAAATACAAACATAACTAGTCCCTTAATCCGTCATGCGAAAATCCACACACTTAGAACTAACTTCCAGTCAACTAGCTCTTTACATTCATTAAAGGTTTCAGTGATTCTCATCAAAAGGATATTAAACAAGGCATTCAATGTTAGGTATCAAAAGGCTTTTTAATGGTAAGGCTTGATGTGTTTAGGGTTACCTTTTTCTGGAGAGACAGGACATTATGCAAAACAGCAAGAGAGGATGGAACTGTAAATGCCCCCACAGTTTTTAGTCACATTCTTCTTGCTTTAAGATTTCTGATCTCCTTTCTTTAGGCTCTCCTTATAACTCCCCCAGACTTGGGTTTTTGTCTAGGTTGTAAATCCATAAGTCCTTAAGTGAATACCTATTGCCTTGGCTCAAATGATTTCGGCTTCTAAGACTCTTTAGGCTTTTGGTTTTCTTTCCTTTTTTTCTTTTTCTCTTTTTTTCGTTTTTTTTTTGGGAAAGGGGAAATTGCCTTTTGATTTGGAGTCTTAGGGAGCACGAAAATTACCTTTAAAAATGAGCTTTTTAAGATATCATGAGGCTTGCTGAGATTACTTGGTACACTTCCTTCCCAGTTTCATTCAGTTCTTCTCTTGAGTGACTGAAAACTATGTTGTTCCTCCCTCTCTGGCGTTTTTGCACATATCTGTCAAAATAGACTTAAAAGAGAGTGTATGAGGTTTGAAATGATGGTTTGGGTTAAGTGTGAGGTACCAGCTAAAGATGAACTGGCCATCTAGGACAACAAAGAGTGGTAACAATAAGGTAAAGATGTCCTAGATGTATATCATGATGCCTTCTTAAAACCATTGATGAGAAAATTAGATGTCAAGATTAAGTCCAAGT
The DNA here is from genome assembly GCF_000478725.1 of Eutrema salsugineum. Classification (NCBI taxonomy): domain Eukaryota; kingdom Viridiplantae; phylum Streptophyta; class Magnoliopsida; order Brassicales; family Brassicaceae; genus Eutrema; species Eutrema salsugineum. Next base: position 16,374,723 of record NW_006256909.1, on the reverse strand, counting down.
AAGATGAACTAGTATATCCTGTCAGAAAATATCTCCATGAATAGATGTCCTCTGGTGGGATTTCGTGGTGTAAGTACTCTAGCTACCGCCTAGTCTAGTACTAAACCTTGAAAGAGATTTTTATGAATGATTGGTGTAGAAGCAAACAGGTTGGTTATCATCATCGATTTTGTCATTATTCCCTCCAAATGTATTTGACCTTTGAAAAAACTTTTTGAAACTCAAAAGAGTTTTGAAAAGTTTTAAGAAAAACAGAAAAAAATCAAAACATTTTAAAGAAAAATGCAGAATGCAAAGGCTCATGCAAGAAACAGTGGTTAGAAAGGGTTGAAATCCTCCCCCATACTTAAATCACACTGCCCATAGTGTGAAATAAAACAGGCAAGGATGAGAAATAGAGTATGTGAAAATTTAAAAAATTAAGGAAAAGAAAACTTACCTAGAATTGGTGATGGAATGTGAGGTGGTTGTGGTGGTGGTAGGATGTTGAATGTGGATGGTGGATGATGTGGAGTGGTGCTTGATCAAATGGGATGCATTTGAATCAAGGTAAATATTGAAGTGGCCAAGGAATGCCAGATGGTGCTGGCCGCGATTCAAGGCCTCATGGGCGTGGCAAAATGCTTGCTTACCACGGTTGAACCTCCTTTGGCTGTGGTCAGGTCGTTTTCTTCTCTTTTTTTTTTAAGATGCATACTAAGACCTGTCTCAAATAAGAAAAAAAAAACTTTAATAGAAAAAGAAAACTAAAAAAAAACAAATAAGTACCTAAATGCGTTGCCTCTCATCAAGCGCTTTGGTTTATAGTCCTTAGCTAGACTTTGCAAAGAAAAAGACTTAGTTCAAATAGGATCTTGTCCTAAGAAAAGTCTTTTTCGAAATCCTCCTGTTCTGTCTTGCAGGTTCTTCATCACTCCAGAGTTCTTCTGGTTCAAATGCCTAGGCTTTATGCTCTCCTCTTTTGCTCTTAAGTGGTGTAGCTTCATAGAAGATGTCCTTGTCGATATTTGCAAAAGAAACTCTCCTGTTGGGCCAATCCATGATGGCTGCAGCAGTTGCTAAGAAAGGCCATCCAAGGATAACTGGATAGGAGTCATCTTTGGTCTTCACTATGTATAGATCGACAGGTGCAATACAATCTCCAATCCTTAGCGGAATATCTCGAGTTATCCCTCACGGTGTTGCACTTGAATCATCTGCTAAGCTAATCTTTGTCCTGGTACTTGAAATGTGCTTAATGCCAAGTGTCAAAGCAGTTGCTTTGGACATTATGTTAATGCAAGCTCTAGAATCACAAAAATTATTGAGAAATCTTTCACCTCTAATGTCACAAGAGATAAGAAATTGACCTTTGTCTTGAATTTGTGCAGAGTTCAAACTGGTCTACCTTTTTGGGCGTGTGTGAACAAGTCTTTAATCTCTTGGATAGATTCTTTGCTGTCACAAAAGAAGTGGCCGATCATGTAGTCTCTTCATGCTTTGGCAAATGAAATTCCTTTAGGCAGAGTCTGAACTACTTGATTGAACTCTTCAAGTGATTCTTTGCTGATCTTGTTTGTGTAATCACTGGATTCTTGGGGATCTTTGAGATGGATCCTGTAAACAGCTGCATCAGGTGATGATCTAGGAAAAGATAGATACATGGCTCTTCTGAAATAGGTAGAGATGTTCTCCTAAGTATCCTTGCTGTATCTGAAGAAAACTTGAAGGCAGCCTTGCTTTCAGATGTCATCGAATCCGAGATAAAGAGGAATAGACTTCACAAATTTGTTGAATTTCGATCAGTCTCTCCCTAGATATGCTCTTGGTTATTGGTTCTGAGTTGTCATCAGATGAATTGTCCCCAGGGTTTGGATCTTCAACAAACAAACCATACTCTTCATCTTCTGAGAATTGCTCTTGAAGCTCATTGTCACAAGTGTAAACCATGTTGCAAGTTGCATAAGTGTTGGATTCCTCCTTTTCCATTGATGCTTGTGCAGTAATTGAGAAGACAGCTTCATAAAACAACCTAGATTTGGTCACATGAGGTTGGTCTTCAGTTGAACAGTTTCAGAAAGAGGTTGGAAGTTCTTCCAATCTAAGAAATCATGCTCCACCGCGGGTTAGGAGCTCGGAGCCGCGGTGGAAGTGACTCTGGCCGCGGGTGAAGTGCTCGCAGCTGCGGTAAGCTTCCTCTGACTCTCCATGCTTGCTTCTTCAATCTCTTCTTCTCCATTGTTCCTCTCTTGCTTTCAGTGGTTTTCAGGTACGTCTTGGGTATCCAAATCATTGATTCCAGTGTTCAGATCACACTCCTTATGATCTTTAGAAAATTTTTCAACTTTGTCTTCTACTTCATCTAAAGCATAGATAACTTTGTCTAAAGTATCATCTAGCTCTTCTGTCTTGTTTGTGATCTTTGCCATCTCTTCACTCATCTCTAACTTGTCTCCATCAGAGTACCACTTGCTGTCCTTGAAATCGCTCTCCAAATCTTCGACCAGGGCATTGCAGCCTCTTTGTTCTTTAAGTGTTTCACGAAGGGCGATTCTGTTCTTCACCTCGCCTTCTTTGATGTCTTTAAGTCGCTTCTCTAGAACTGCATTATCTTTGAGCTTTTGTTCCTCTAGAGTCTTCATCCGGTCAGAGTGACATTCGATGACTTGTTATAATATAATATTCACAATAAATAAAATGAAATGCCGGATGAATTGTTAAAAGAATATCTCAAGCATATCGTCTCAAACTATAGACTCTTAAACTCATAGGCGGCAACTTAGACTTCTCCGGTTTACTCTAATCGATGTATGATGGCATTTCCAATTAGCTTCCGGGTGATTTATCTTCATCTGTTTCTGGGATCTGCATGGAACTAGAATAGACATATGTATGATTAACAAACTCTCGCCATGTTAATCAACTAATCACTTATATCTGACAATTAACTCCCGCTCTCATGTCAGAAATAAGATCATGCGTTAGACATTGAATTTGTCTGCTCACATCATCTCTATAGGTAGCTCTCGACTCCTATAGCGACTATGTTCTTCTGAAGCAAGGTATTGATGATCTATACAACACTCTCATGGCTCTGATCGATCCTAGGCACAGAGAATAGGTCATGAATCAACTCTCATGCAATATGAACAACTTAGAAGAGATGATATCCAGAATATGGTTTAGAACTATAGAAATCCTAATCAATATGTGTACCTCATCGAAATCTTCAAACAACATGACTCTCTGGGACTAATCTACATGATGCAAGGAAAGATAAAAGACATAGAAGAATGCAAAAGAATGCAATAGAAAAGTTAATAAGATAAAAAGGAGAAAGAACAATGGATCTGGGGAAGAATCCCCATCTTCATCGCCTAAACCTAGAAAAACAAAGTTTGGTGGCTCAACATCTCATTACAGGATCACACACCCGTTTAGGGCTGCTAAGAAATGTATTTATAGGTCATAAGGTCTTCCAGGTCTCATTTAGGACTTCTCTGAAGAGGAATGGCGAAGTGGGCTTTGATGTTGGGTCTTGTGGCTCGTCCTAAGGTCCACCGGGGGTGAGAGTCTTCCAGGGCAGGTAAAACATGGTTTTCCCGCGGGTGAGAGTCTTCAGGGACTGGTGAACTAGGTCCACTTGTTCTCCATGGATATTTGTGATGTAAAGTGCTTTGGAAAGCTGGTTGTCTCCTCTTGATTGTCTCCAAATTTGAGCTGGATCAGATGGTGAGAAAGTCTTCATTTGAGGCTGAACTTCTGACGGTCTGACTCTGAGCTGAAAAGTGGATTTCTTCCAATTTGCCATAATTTTCCCTAAGTTTCCTGAAAAGAGCTTTGAAACTACAAATACATGGAAATCATAATTAAAGTTCATAAAACTGATTAAAACATTTGAAAAAGCATTTGAAATCAATGGTGAAAATGAGTCAAAATCAGGTGTTATCACATAACAACCTTTTTTATGGTATCGATGAAAACGTATAGAGTTACATAACGATAATCAGATATCTCTTTTTGATCCATATTTGGGCTCGCTATATGGCGATATGAATTCAACACAGAAGATAACTCGCGAGCATAAGCCTGGTTATCAAAACCTATGGACGTTAAAAACATTAGAATCGTTAAAAATGTTGAGAGCATATTATTATTAATTTGAAGAGAGCTAAATCTATATCCGAAGCCCGAAGGAGTAGATGGAACTTCTCAAGTAATCATCACTTTAAATAGATGTTCAAAGCTGTACTTAGACGAACATATGGTTAGGTTTGTCTGCAAGTAGTTCGACTCAATAAAAGAAAAACAACATAAGACTCTTAAACGATAGGACTTATTAAAAAAAACAAAAAAAAAATGGCAAAGCGTCTCATTTGGACACAAAAAGGAAAGTTTACTTAAACTAAAAAGAAAAATAATCTAACTATGTGCAACCTTTTCTGGACTTGAACCGACAATCTCTGAGGCTCTCTAGCGTGTTAGACACCACTAGGGTACTTCCATATTACCTGCACAAATCGTATATATTGAGAATACCTGATTAAGGCCGAGTATGGGCTTGATTGAATATGATCCCAGGTTTGGATGGACCCCTGAGGTAAATTCTTCTCCCATTGTCTTGCTTTGTCACCTAGGGAGAATGGGAAGAGTCTCAGCTTAAACCCATCTTCAAACACACCATTTATCTTAGTGAGGTTGCAAACTCTTTCAAACTTGTCCAACTGATCCTCCATTGGTAATCCATGAAATTTGCTATTCTGGAAAATGTTGAGTAGACTTGCCTTCACTTCAAAATTATTTTTTTCAACAGCTTGTGCCTGAATTCCTTGCCTATTTGTAAGCACATTACCAGCATCATTAGCACCAATCAAAATCAGATTCCTTGGTGCTTCGCGTGGAGCATTTAGTGGGCTGTGCACTGGCGCAGCCTGTTGCTGCCTATTCCCATTTCCCTGATTGACTTGCGGCCCCTGAGCCTGTTTCTCTGCTCCTTCTTGTTGTTCTTCCATACCCAACCTCTCTATATGCTCTGTTCTTTCTCTTTCTCTCCTTGCCCTTCTCTCTAGGTGGTGAATGTTGTTGATGTATGGCAGAACAGATTCACCAACTTGATTTCTAGTGATCATATACCTGCAAGAGAGACAGAACTTGAATGGTGATCATTAAAAACAAAAGGTAAAAATGACTTGATCTCAAGAAGATCCAAAGTTATAATGCTAGAAAATATCTCCAATTGGAAACGGTGCTAAATTGATGCAAGACTTTTTCAAGCTTCTAGACCAATTGCTAAAGTCCACTCATGCCATTCTAGAACTTTAGGTATTAATTCAAATTAAGAGTTCTAGAAACAACAACTATATGAATCTATCTTATTCCAAATATAGATGGTGAATGATTTGTAACAAGTTCTAAAGCAAAAGTAATCAAGTAAACTAGCAATGATTAACAAAGAACAAGATATAAACAAGGCAAGGAAAATGATGATTCAAATAAGATAAAAGGCTAAGCTTCTAGATATGGTCATTGATTAGGGTGCTTTTGATGCAAAACTAAGATGGTAAGTCAAACAATCAAACATTTCCAATTAACATAGAACTTTAAGCAAGATCAATTATTTCCCAAGACAATGATCACAATCTCAATCAACATTCAAACTTAATTCTCATTAGTGTAATGATGATTAAAATACATTAAGATTCAGTTCTAACATGTCATTAATACTTAAAACAAGCATTCCCATGGTGAAAAAAAGTAAAAACATTTAACTAGCTTATTCAGACATTTCATCAAACATCTTGTGGGTGGAGAAAAGTTTATGATCTAGATCAACCTGATTATGAAAAACTAGCATTAAGAACAGCTAATTAAAGAAAGGAAATGATTAATCTTACTCCTAAACATATTTATCTAACATCTAGACACTCTAATCTACATATCTAGAACCTAATAGAAAGACTACTCACTAATCATACTTAGCTCTCTTAATCCTTTGCAAGATGAGAAGTTAAGAATGATTAATGATAAAAGATGATAAAAGATGATAAGAAACCACTTTAAACTGATTAAACTCAAAGATATCTCAACAAGGTTTAGTCTTTCACAAAAGAGGAAAAGAAACAAAAATAGAATAAAAGTATATATAAAGGAACAGCTCGGACCGGGTCAGCCCTGGACAAATTGGATACTGATCCAGTTCAGTTGGGTCTTGGTGCTTTGCCACGCCTCCTCTCCAGCCGTGGTATGAACTCAAGGCAACAGAATCTGGGTTGAGGGTATGATGAACACACCTTGCCACGCCTTGTTCTCACTCGTGGCATTGAGCTGTGGCCTGGTGCGAATGATTCTGAAGGTGTTGGCCACGACATGAACAAGTCGTGGCAGGAAGTCGCGACCACGTCCGAGTGATTCTTTGATTCTTTCACAGGTTGCCACAGGCTGAATCCAAGTTGTGAATTGAGCCATGGCATGAAGATATGTCTTGCTACGAGTGAATCTTGAACCGTGGCAAGAAGTCGTGGCATGCACCGAATGAAATGTACCATGATGACCGGGTTCATCTAGTCGTGTCACCGAGTCATGGCATCCCCCAACACTTAGCCAAAATGATGGCAAGCAAAAGACACAAAGAGATGATATTTAGTCGTTTGGGGCAAGTGTTTTCTTGTCACCACAGGTTGATCAGGTCGTGGCATCAACTCGTGGCATCAACTCGTGGCATACTCCAAAGATGTGAGTTTGGCATTGCGAATCTTTGTTGTGGCATCGAGTCGTGGCACGAGCTGAAACTTAAGCATTTACTATTTCAAAAGAGCAAACTGATTTTGGGAAGACATGTGTGCATTTGAACCCGTGTAACTATCAACCCAGTGATCCGAATTAGCTGATTCTAAATCCATTAGAAAGGTGAGTGAAAGGTATGCATCTTTTCTGAATATCTTCATGGCATCCGGAGAGAGAAAGGCTTCCGTCCGAGTAGATCTTTGAGGCACTTGGGTTTGGTTTGGATTTTGGCCGTGAGACAGATTCAGATTTGAATGGGCGTATCTTTCTAACCAATGATCAGATAGACCTAAGTCCATTTCCATTGGAAAGATGGATCAGTCCCCAACAAACTTGATGAAGGACTCGGAAGCTGAATCGAAGTGGAAGCCCTTCGTCCGAGTCGATCTTCCAGGTGTATTGGCAGAAGTAAAATATGTCCGAGAAGCTATGTACCGCAGTACATATTTCTGGCCGAGAAAATTTTCTGCATTACACATTTCTAGCCGAGAAAAGCTTCCTACAGTAAGATTTTTGGCCAAGAATCTCTTTTTGGCCGAATTCACTTTCTCCTTCACCTTTTTCACCATTTTCTTCACTGGTCTCACTTCCTCTGCTCTCAAACAATCTACAAAATACCTGATAAACACTCTAAATATGCAATACTCACTTAGACCTAATGTAATTTTTTATAAAAGCTAAAACAAAGACAAAACACGAAGAAAATATCTATTATGCATGCATGGACTCAAAACAAGTATTAAAATGCATGCTCAACATGGTAAAATATGCATATATCAATGCCCAAATTTTCTGATTTCGTTGATTTATGACGTGAACGCCTCTAATGGTTGCTCTATATATACAAAGAAAAAAACGGTTTTGAATATATGTTGATTAGTTAAATCCTTATGGGAGTTTTCATCAATTGACACTTATTTTAAATTTCATTAGTATTTAGTCACTTTTAAAAAGTATTGTCCAAAAAAAAGTGTTAAAAGAATTTAGCATTTTAGGTATTATTCATGATAATTTTGTCCATCTACGATATGGTGTATATGCTTTTGTACAGTACACAAGATGTAATAACGAGGGTAAAATCAACTTATTTGAAAAGTAACAATATTTTTAGATACTTTTCCATAGGATAACATATTGTTAGATGATTGCGATTTGTAAATGGGGTATTGGTTCGTTTTACTAAGTTTCAGATTTTAAATTTATAACCCTTAAATGTCTGCAAGTGCACAGATGTGCGCCATAGTACTTAGGGTATCGATCCACAGAGACTTAGTTGTTTCAGTACGAATTCACTGCAATGCTTAAATCAGATTAGAACTAAACAGGTTTTGGTTTTGGTTTTGGGTTTTGGTTGTCACTAAATCTAAACTAGAAAGCAAAGCAAGTAAAAGCAATTAAAAGAAAATAAAAGCAAGTAAAAGCAAGTAATAAGCGAATGAATCAAAGACGAATTGAAAACAAGAATAATCGAATAAGAAGCAAGGGTTGTAAACGATGAAAGACAAACATTGGGGCTCAAGGGAAATTCGCAGGGGTTCATGGACTAGGCTATCTCAATTTTAAACAAGTGATAAAGGTAATCAACTACGTATGTTCTAGAACTCGAGGCACGGAATTATGAATAGCCTACTTTCGCAGCACTAAACAACTATCTCTCGCAACCCTGATCAGTAGGTTTCCACTCTGATCCTGGAAGGGAGAAGATGCAATAGCAGAACAAGACTCATCAACATTCACAACTCAACTACAGGTAGGTTTCCACTCCTATAGAATTATTGCTCGTTTCACCCTAGTTCAGACAATCAATGAAAGCCTTCACAACATATCATATCAGATTGGCTTCTAAGTGGCCAGCAAAGAATCACGCAGTAAGATTAAAGGCAAACGAAGAACATCTAGAAGATTAATAATCCTAAATCTATCGATTCATAAGCAAAGACACATGAAATTCCCTTTGAAAATCCCTTTAAACCCAACTTGGTAACTACTCAAACATATTGTAACAAAGCATCATAGAGTATTGAAAGTGCAGGAAATTAAATAAAACAGGGAAGAAAAACGAAGAACGGAATCGCAGATGGAGGCACGATGATGCCCTCCTCGACGGCTCCTCCTTCAAAGGCGGCGGCCTCCTAGGGTTTCTCACACGAAAATCTATATCTCTCTCTCTAAGTTTGTCTCTCTTTCGATCTCTCCTTTTAGAATGACATAAAGAGGGTATTTATAGCTTCTAGGGTGGTCCTGGACACTTAGGGCTTCAAAAATAACAAAAGGGATTGATGTGGGCTTTAATTAAGTCGTCTGGAAAGTGAACGACCAAATTCCGCGGTCGCGGTGGCTCTACCCGCGGGAAAACAGGTGTTGGCCGCGGCCCCGGCATATGGCTCTCTTCCGGAACTGCATTTTCTGTCATTTTTGCATCGGGAATATCTGAAGATCTAATCGTTGGATTGTCTCCAAACCAAGTGCATTAGAAACCTGGTTGGATCTTCTATGTTGTCTTAAAATATGGGGGTGATCAGACGGTGAGAAGGTCTTCATTGCTTATCATATTTCTGACGGTCTGCATTTATCCAAAATTGCTCATTTGTTCCAAATTGCATATCTTTTGTCCAAGTTTCCTGTAAAGTCTTCTGAAACTCTAAAGCGTTGAAAATACTTTAAAAACCATTGAAAACAGAGTTAAAACACCTGCATAAGACATAATTATGATCCATAAAAGTTATCAAAATACGGTGTTATTAACACCCCAGACTTACCTTTTTGTTTGTCCTCGAATAAACTTAAGTCAGGAAAGAATTTTAAAAATCGCAGGAACTAAACAATATCTCAGTGACCGTCCTTCTAAACCATAACTTATCGTGAAACATCTTTTTGGATCTAGTCTAGGAAATTCTCACCAAAATACAAGCAAACTAGTCCGTTAATCCGTCATGCGAAAAATCTACACACTTAGATCTAACTTCCAGTCAACTAGCTCTCTACATTCATTAAGTATAGTAGTGAATTCTCATCAAAGACATTATTCAGGGTAGACGGCGTTTGGTATTAAAGGCCATTTAAGTGGTGGAGCTTAGGTGTTTAGGGTTACCTGAAGAATATGGAGGATGCAAGATATTATGCAAAACCGCAAGAGAGAGAAGGACCTGTTGATGACCGCAGATTTCCAGTCACTTCTCCTTTGCCAATTGTTGTTGCATAAGCTTCCTCCTTTGTTGTAAACAGATGTTCCCCCAGACTTAGATCTTTTCCGGGAATCATAAAGATGATCTCCAAAACTCCATATAATCAGACTCTAGCTTGTCTTAAGTATAAAATTCGATCCTCCTAGACTCTCTAAGGTTTTAAATTTCCTTTCCATTCTATTTTTTTCTTTTTCGTTTTTTTTTTCGGAAAGAGGAAACAACCTTTTATAGAGAGAGAGTCTTAGGGTTGAAATTGTACCAAGATTTTGAAGTTTTTCCAAGGAAAACTGAGTTTTCTCCTTTTGTTGAATCATTCCAATGAAATCGCAGGTATTCGTCTTCAGTGACTGAAAACTGCATTGATCCTCTTTCTCTCTGACATTTTTGCACATATCTGCATAAAGAACAATGAAAAACAAGAGCGCATGTGGTCTGAAAAGAGGTTAGGTTCGGTGGGGAACTAGCTAAAGATAAACTAGCCATTCAGGATCAACAAAGAGTGGTAAAAGGATAAAGGAATCCTGAATGTATGATTTGTTTCCCTGATCTAATGCTTCAATGAGATAATTAAGTCAAAATTAAGTCCAGATAAAATGAGCTAGTATATCCTGTCAGAAAGAATCTCCATGAATAGAAGTCCTCTGGTGGGATTTCGTAGTGCAAGTACTTAGCTACCGCCTAGTCTAGGCCTAAATCGCAAAAAGAGCAAAAAACGAGGAAATAGCGTAGAAGCACACTGGTCTAATTCATCATAGTAATGTTTACTGTGTTACTGGTATGAAAACTTTTTGCAAAACAATTTGAAAATGATTTTTGAAAATTTTTTATGAAAACCCTTTTGAAAAATTTTATGTATCCAAAACAGACTCAAAACAAATCAAATTTCATTAGTAACGGATGAACATCCTCCCCTAGACTTATTTCACACTGTCCTAAGTGTAATAATTCTTGGAAGAAATGGTAAAGAAAATAGAAAAGTTGAAATGTTTAAGAGTACTTATCGTGCTGGAGAGTGCTGCTCGTCTTTTGTATTTGTTCTTCCTTATTGAAAACCTGAAATTAAATGAAACAGAAGCAAATCAATAAAAATAGAAAATAAAGGTCAAAGGGAAATAGATAAAATACCAAGTGGGTTGCCTCCCACTAAGCGCTTGTTTCAAGTCATTAGCTTGACATTGTTGCTCGATTAGACTTAACCGGGGTCGTGACACTCCTTGATCTCATCATTGGCCGATGATGGATCAATCAAAAACATCAGTTCTCTTTCTTCAGCCAGATATGGCTTTACACGCTGTCCATTCACTGTAAATGAATTTCCGGTTTTGTCCCACAGGACAATGGCTCCGTATGGCTTGACTTCCTTTATCGTGAAGGGTCTGGACCATTTTGAACGTAATTTTCCTGGAAAAGCTTAAGACGAGAATTGAAAAGAAGTACCTTATCGTTAGGAGCAAAAGTTCTATGAATAATCTTCTTATCATGATATGTTTTAGTCTTCTCCTTGTAGATCTACGAGTTTTCGTAAGCATTGTGTCGGATTTCTTCTAACTCTTGAAGTTGAAGTAGTCTTCTTTCTCCAGCCGTTTTCAGATTCATGTTCATCTCCTTGATAGCCCATTGCGCTTTATACTCAAGTTCTACTGGAAGGTGACATGCTTTTCCATAAACTAGGTTGAATGGTGTTGTTCCTAATGGCGTCTTGAATGCTGTTCGATATGCCCATAATGCGTCGTCAAGCTTGGTAGACCAATCCTTGCGATGAAATGCAGTAGTTTTCTGCAAAATCGACTTGATTTCTCTGTTTGAGATCTCTACTTGACCTCTGGTTTGGGGATGGTATGGAGAAGCAACTTTATGTGTAACTCCATTCTTTCTAAGAAGATTCTAGAAAACTCTGTTGATGAAATGCGATCCTCCGTCGCTTATCACAATTCTAGGAACTCCAAAACGCGGGAATATAACAGATATAAACAGCTTCATGACAACTTTCGCATCATTGGTGGGACTAGCGACTACTTCTACCCACTTAGAGACGTAGTCTACTGCTACTAAGATGTATTGGTTTCCAAAAGAAGTCGGAAAGGGTCCCATAAAATATATTTCCCAGACATCGAAGATTTCGACTTTGAGAATAAAATTTTGAGGCATCTCATTCCTTTTGCTTATGTTACCCATCCTTTGGCATTTATCGCATCGCGATATATAAGCTTGAGTATCTTTGAACAAAGTAGGCCACCAAAAACCTGCTTGCAAGATCTTTGAAGCAGTTTTGAAGGTTGTGAAATGTCCTGCGTAAGACGAGCTATGGCATCCGAATAAAATTTCTTCCATCTCTTCTTCAGCCACGCATCTTCGGAATAACCCATCAGCACATCTCTTGTAGAGATAGGGTTCATCCCAAAAATAATGTCTTACGTCTTTCAGAAACTTTTTCTTCCTATACCCAAAAAATTGCTGGGGCTCTACATCAGCTGCTAAGTAATTTGCTATATGTCTAAACAATGGGGTATGAAAAGCATCGGATCTTCGCATGAGTGGACGTGGTGGTGCGGTATTGGCATTGGTGGGGGTAGTATCTATTGCATAGATGTTTTCTTCTGGCAAACTGTCATTTAAGGGAAATCTTTCTTCAAATCGAATTCGTGAAAGATGGTCTGCAACTCCATTATCTGCGCCTTTCCGATCTCGAATTTTGATATCGAATTCTTGCTGTAGGAGGATCCATCTTATCAACCTCGGTTTAGCGTCTTTCTTAGACATTAAATACTTGATTGCAGCATGATCAGTATGAACTATGACCTTAGATCCTACGAGATAAGAACGAAATTTCTCAAATGCAAATACGACAGCTAGAAGTTCTTTCTCTGTTGTAGCATAATTGCATTGAGCTTCGTCTAGAGTTCTGCTTGCGTAGTTGATTACGTACAGTTTATTATCTTTTCGTTGGCCAAGCACTGCTCCGACTGCATAGTCACTTGCATCGCACATGATTTCGAATGGGAGTTCCCAATCAGGTGCTTGCACGACTGGCGTGGAAACAAGAGCTTCTTTGATCTTATGAAACGCGGCTAAGCACTCATCATCGAACTCGAAGTTTGTTTCCTTGCAAAGCAAACGCGTAAGAGGTCTAGCTATTTGAGAAAAAACTTTTATGAAGCGCCTATAGAATCCTGCGTGTCCTAAGAAACTACGAATTCCTTTTACGTTTGTAGGGGGTTGTAGGCTGGTCATGACTTCGATTTTATCTTTGTCAACTTCAATTCCTTTTCCCGAAATTCTGTGCCCAAGCACGATTCCGTCTCGTACCATGAAGTGACATTTTTCCCAATTTAATACTAAGTGCTTATCTTCACATCTTTGCAGAACTTTACCAAGATTGCCTAAGCATTTTTCAAAAGAAGATCCATAGACAGAGAAATCGTCCATGAATACTTCCATGAAATCCTCAATAAAATCTGTGAAGATCGACATCATGCATCGCTGGAAGGTAGCAGGTGCATTACACAATCCAAAAGGCATACGTCGGTAAGCGAACGTGCCATATGGACAAGTGAATGTCGTTTTTTCTTGATCCTCCGGGCGAATAGGAATTTGGAAAAATCCGGAGTATCCATCAAGGAAGCAATAGTAAGGGTGATTAGCTAACCTTTCTAGCATTTGATCTATGAAGGGAAGTGGGAAATGATCTTTCCTAGTTGCTGCATTCAGCTTCTGGTAATCGGTGCACATATGATGTCCAGTTACTGTTCTTGTAGTGATCATTTCATCCTTATCATTTTTAATGACAGTTGATAACATCGTATTTTGACCACTTTTATGGATCGTTTTGAAATACTTTTTCTATGTTTTTAATTGCTTTTAAGTATTTTTATTACGTTTTTCTAGTATTTGTAGTTCCAAGACTCTTTTTAGGTAACTTAGGGAAAAGCTTAACAAAATGGATAGAAAACCAGATTTCAGCTCAGAGTCAAACCGTCAGAAGTTCACCCCTGATTGAAGACTTTCTCACCGTCTGATCCAGCTCAAATTTGGAGATCTTAAAGATGAAAGTATCGGCTTTCCAGCACACTTTACAGCTTGGCAATCCAACGGTTCAATCAAAAGATACGCGAGCTAGATGTCCCGTAAACCAGCCGGCAAGTATTTCCACCCGCGGCCAACAAGCTATTTCCCGCGGTCAGAAGCATCCCGACAGCGGCCAGCCATCTATTTCCCGCGGTCACAGCCATCCCGACCGCGGCCAGCCAACTCCCCCGAAGACCCATTTCTGAAGCCCACAATGATTTCCTCATTTCGAGAAACCCTAAGTGACGTCCAGAGATGTCTTGAGCACTATAAATACATGTTTTAGGAACCCTAATCGAGGAGATAACCGTCATCTATCATTACTTCATATTTTTTATTGTTTTTGCTTTAGCTTTTAGGGAGAGAGAGATTTGTTCTCTTGAACCCTTGTTCTTTCTTTTTCAATTTCGGTTTCTATTCTACTTATTAATACTATGTTTTTGATTTCGTTTATTATGTCTGAGTAGTTTTACTGTTGGGATTAAGGGATTTTCGATGGAGATTTATATATTCGATGAGGATTCCATGAGCTTTTGAGCCGAATCTTAGAACTTTTTCTTCTGAATTCGTTTTTACTGCATGAGAGTAGCGTCATGAACTACAATCTGATCCAGATGCTTGGTGACACGAAAGTGTTCATCCGGTATCAGATCTAGTTTGGGAGAGCAAAACAAACATAGGAGTGCAAACCTACCTATGGACGATTTGTGAATGCTGACGAGTCTTAAACATAATGCATCTCTTCTCTTCCAGGGCCAGAGTGGAAACCTACTGGTCAGGGTTGAGAGAGATAGTTGTCTATGATCACGACAGTGGCGTATTCATACGTCCGTGACTCCAGTTCGAAAAGTTTAAACTAAGATCTTATCAAATTTACTCTCTAGCAATGTTTTGAATCGTTCGTACCCCTGAGAAAACTTCCCTGAACCCCAACGCCTTCTTTCCTATAGATTCACACCGTTTTTATTTCAAGCTTTAGTTCAATATTTTCATTCCTTTTTAGTTAATTTTCATTTAGGCAATTAGAATATCCGTTTTTCTCGTTTTTATTTTGTCGTTAAGTTTAGTTATTAGGGCATTTAATTCCCGTAGTTTCTTTTTAAATTTCGTTTTTACATTTTAAACACACCACCAAAACCCCCACAAAACCATTTGGTTCTAGACTTCCTTACTTTATATTTCTTTTAAAGGCTTTTGCAGGAAAAGATCCTCCTTCCCTGTGGATTCGATCCCTAAGTACTACAATCGATCAGCTGTGCACTTGCGGCTATTGATTTCATTTAGGGTAAAACTTGACAACCCTCACGACAGCACACATCAAGTTTTTGGCGCCGTTGCCGGGGAAGGCACGCGTTTCCATTTCCGCAAAACCCCGAGAAAAGTTGGTAAATCGACTCTAGAACCCCATTTTCTGCATATTTCTATTTTTCGGTTATTTTGTTTCCATTTCAGAAGATATGGATCCTATATATCGAAATATACACTATGAGGAAGGTTTCTATAACACTCCTCAAGCCACCAAACGCAGAGAGAAGCAGTACTTACGCGATCTCTACGAAAAATTTCGAACCGAAGACTACAGAACGTTCCAAAATGAGCCCTACGTTCCTCCAATGGCTAACCCTGAACATCCTGCTCGTCGTTTGCCTCACCAAGATGAAA
Organism: Eutrema salsugineum; assembly: GCF_000478725.1. Lineage (NCBI taxonomy): Eukaryota > Viridiplantae > Streptophyta > Magnoliopsida > Brassicales > Brassicaceae > Eutrema > Eutrema salsugineum. The sequence continues at coordinate 16,359,049 of NW_006256909.1, read as the reverse complement.
ACGTCCAACTCATTCACCAATTGAGTCAACTAGAGGTGGCGGTCTTGCACTTACTCGACGTTCAAGCAACATCCAGAGCCGCCATTCACGAGAAAATTGACAACTTGTCAATGCACTTTAACAGAAAGCTTGAAGATCTTTATGCTCAAGTCAAGACCATCGAAACTCAAGCAAACAAGGATGCTGAGACCATCAAGGAGAGGATAGAAGCAGTCGAAGGACGAGTTGGAGAAAACGAAGTTCGCATTCGCAAAGCCAGTGGGAACATCCGCACCTTAGAGGTCAAGCTTGATGAAGCAGAAGAAACTATTAACGACCATAACAACCAAACCTTTTCCTACGTGGAAGAGATTTGGGATGGAGTACACAAGGTTCAAGACAAAGCAGAAGAAATCGACTGAACCGTGGACAAAGTAGTCTATGCTCTTGATGAAGTCGAAGAGAAGATCGAAAAGCTTATGCAAGGACGTGAAATGAATGGTTTGACGCTTCTTATCGAAGATCTTAGCCTAAAAGAGGAGGAAACAGAGTTAGAAGGTGCAGAAATCAGTTTAGATGGCAAAGGAGCAGATCAAACAGAGGAAACAACTCGGAGTCCCTCTCCCGCGGTCGGAACCCTCGTGACCGCGGCCAACAGCTCTCCAGCCGCAGTCGTGAGCCTCCTGACCACGGCAAATCACTCCCCGCCCGCGGTCGTGCAGCCTCTACCCGCGGCAAATGCTCCGTCAGATACCTTTCAGCCCTTTTCCACTCCTACAGGTCAATGCTTATTTGATACATCTGCTGGGATGGTCAAAACCCCTCTTCAGGAGCAAACAGTGTATGCTATCAGCTCCAAAACATCTCAAGAAGAAAATGAGGTACTTCCTTGCAACATACTTTTAGCATATGAGGATGAATATGAAGGGCACTACCTCGAAGATGAAGACTATCGTCTGTTCATAGAAGGAGGCAATCCAGACAAAACGGTGGAATTAAGAGCACCAATCTCCAGAGAAAGGCTCATTGAATTTAACAAGTTTGTGAAATCGATCCCTCTTTACACAAGTTTCGATGACATATGGCATCTTGGTTCTTTGCAAGTTTTCTTTAGGTACAGCAAGGAGACAAAGGAGGATATTCGAACCTATTTTGGGAGGGCCAGACGTATGAATTTTCCCAGAACATCACCTGATGCTGCAATATATTCAATCCACCTTCAAAGACCAGAAGATTGCAGCCACTACACCAACAAAATCAGCAAAGAGAAGCTCGACGAATTCAATGATGTGGTTCGAAATTTGCCTGAAGGAATCACCTTTGCCAAAGCTTGCAAGGACTTCATGATAGGCCACTACTTCTGTGAGAGCAAAAAATCAATCCCTGAGATAGAAGACTTGTTCAATCATGCCAGAAGAGGTAAACCTGTTCGAACACTTCACAAAATCGAAGGTGTAGGTCAGTTTCTTATCCCTTGTTCTATTAGAGGAGAAATGTTTAAAAACGTGCTATGTGATTCTGGAGCTTGTCTTAACATGATGCCCAAGGCAATTGCTTTGAGACTTGGTATTAAACACCTGCGCAGGACTAGAGCAAAGATTAGTCTAGCTGATGATTCTAATGCAACACCTCAAGGAATAGCTCATGAAATTCCTTTGAGAATAAGAGATTGCATAGTCCCTGTCGACTTCTACATTGTCGAAACGAGAGATGCAACACATCCAGTGATTCTCGGATGGTCTTTTCTAGCAACTTCCGGAGCTATAATGGACTGGCCAAACCGGAGGATTTCATTTGCTAATATCAGCAAAGATGTCTTCACAGAAGCTGTCCCATACAACAGCAAAGCAGGAAAACGTTCTGCAACAGAAGAGTTTGAAGAAGAACTTTGGAGTGACGAAGAACCTGCTAGGCAAAGCAAGGAGATGTTGAAAAAGACTTGTCTCAGGACAAGGTCTTCTTCATTGGAATAAGTCACGTCCAACACCAAAAGTCGAGCTAAACGACTTAAAACAAAAGCGCTTAATGGGAGGCAACCCATTTAGGTATTGTTTTCTTTAGGAATTTTCTTTCTTTTTCTATTTGATCTTTTTATTTTTCTTAGTTTCATGTGTTTCTTATAAAACAAAAAAGCCAAAAAAATCAAAAAACCCGAAAAAACCAAAAAGAAGGATGGTACCTGACTGCTCGGCCCAGCAGGAACCAAGGGGAAGCAGGAAGAGGCCGCAAAATAAGCCCCCGCGGTTGCAGATTCTCTGACCGGGGGAAACGCCTCTTCGACCGCGGTCGCGTGATTCTGACCGCGGCCAAGCACCTGTTTACCGCGGTCGGGTGACCTCTGACCGCGGCAAATGGTCGCTGAGATCAAACCCGACCCCAAACCACCCACTTCACCTCATTCCACCTCACCAATCCCCACTCCACCTCATTCATCACCCTCCACCACCTTCATCACCACCTATTCACCTTCCCAAACCTCTTCGAATGAATCCGGTTCATCTCCACCAGCATCCCGGATCCAGGTAAGTTCTCTTTGGCCTTACCAATTCGATTATCTATGCATTTTTCTCATCCAATCTCGAGTTGTTTCACACTGAGGACAGTGTGATTTAAGTCTAGGGGAGGATTTCATTCCTTTCTAACCACTTTTCTTTCATGAGTCTTGCATTATCTACACTTTTTGCATTTTTCTTAAAGTTTTTCAAAACCGGTTTTCAAACAAAATACGTTTTAAAGGGAATGGTGAACATGAATCAATGATAGTTGACTGTGTGCTTATAGACTGTTCCTAGTGACATGCTCATTCATGATTTAGGACTAGACTAGGCGGTAGCTAAGCACATTTGAAACGAAGTACCCCAGAGGAATTTGAATGATTTTGATTTAGATGAAGGGATACACTAGCTCTGTTTTATTTGGACTTAATTTGAACTTAATTTTCTCATTGAAGCATTAGACCAGGGAAACGAATCATACATTCAGGACTCCTTTATCCTTTTACCACTCTCTGTTGATCCTGAATGGCTAGTTCATCTTTAGCTAGTTCCCCACCTTAACCAATCCTCTTTCAAACCACATGCATTCTTGTTTTCTAATGTCTTATATGCAGATAAGTGCAAAAACGTTGGAGAGAAAGAGGAACGACGCAGTTTTCAGTCACTAAGGACAGAGACCTGCGATTTGCCGGAAAAGTTCCAGGAAGGATCCAACACAAGAGGAAGCTCAGTTTGCTTTAGAAAAATCTCAAATTTTCGTACAATCTCGTCCTCTAGTCTCTCTCTCTTTAAAAGGCATTTCCTTTCCAAAAGAAAAAAAAATCCGAAAATAAGAAAAGAAAGTAAATAAAAGCCTTAGAGAATCTAGAGAGGTCGAATTTTAAGTCCCAAGGCAACTGGAGTTCGATTTTATGGAGTTTTGGAGATTGTTTTCTGATTCCCGGAAACAATCTAAGTCTGGGGGAACAGCTGTTTACAACAAAGGAGGAAGGATTATGCAACAACATTTGGCAAGAAGAAGTGACTGAAAATTGCGGTCATCAACAGGTCCTTATCTCTCTTGCGGTTTTGCATATTATCTTGCATCCTCCAGATCTTCAGGTAACCCGAAACACTTTAACTCCTTCACTTAAACAGCCCTTTAATGCCAAACGCCGTCTACCCTGGATGATGTCTTTAATGAGAACTCACTATTGAACTTAATGAATGTAGAGAGCTAGTTGACTGAAATTAAGATTTAGATTGTTTAAGTTTTGCATGACGGAAAAAGTGGACTAGTATCTCTTGTGCATTGGTGAGAATTTTCTAGACTAAGTTGTGGATTGATGCACTATCTGTGGTCCTAGTTTAGGAGTTCGTGTCTATGAGATTTGTGCATTCCCTATTTTTGTTTTCACTTAACCAGTTTAGGCTTTTGCTTTGTTTGAAGACAAACAAAGGTTTAAGTCTGGAGGAGTTGATAACAATGTATTTTGACCACTTTTATGGATCGTTTTGAAATACTTTTTCTATGTTTTTAATTGCTTTTAAGTACTTTTATTACGTTTTTCTAGTATTTGTAGTTCCAAGACTCTTTTCAGGTACCTTAGGGAAAAGCTTAACAAAATGGATAGAAAACCAGATTTCAGCTCAGAGTCAAACCGTCAGAAGTTCACCCCTGATTGAAGGCCTTCTCACCGTCTGATCCAGCTCAAATTCGGAGATCTTAAAGATGGAAGTATCAGCTTTCCAGCACACTTTACAGCTTGGCAATCCAACGGTTCAATCAAAAGATACGCGAAGAGCAAGATGTCCCGTAAACCAGCCGGCAAGCATTTCCACCTGCGGCCAACAAGCTATTTCCCGCGGTCAGAAGCATCCCGACCGCGGCCAGCCATCTATTTCCCTCGGTCACAGCCATCCCGACCGCGGCCAGCCAACTCCGAGCCCAAAAGCCCATTTCTGAAGCCCACAATGATTCCCTCATTTGGAGAAACCCTAAGTGACGTCCAGAGATGTCTTGAGCACTATAAATACATGTTTTAGGAACCCTAATCGAGGAGACAATCATCATCTATCATTACTTCATATTTTTTATTGTTTTTGCTTTAGCTTTTAGGGAGAGAGAGATTTGTTCTCTTGAACCCTTGTTTTTTCTTTTTCAATTTCGGTTTCTATTCTACTTATTAATACTATGTTTTTGATTTCGTTTATTATGTCTGAGTAGTTTTATTGTTGGGATTAAGGGATTTTCGATGGGGATTTATATGTTCGATTAGGATTCCATGAGCTTTTGAGCCGAATCTTAGAACTTTTTCTTCTGAATTCGTTTTTACTGCATGAGAGTAGCGTCATGAACTACAATCTGATCCAGATGCTTGGTGACACGAAAGTGTTCATCCGGTATCAGATCTAGTTTGGGAGAGCAAAACAAACATAGGAGTGGAAACCTACCTATGGGCGATTTGTGAATGCTGACGAGTCTTAAACATAATGCATCTCTTCTCTTCCAGGGCAAAAGTGGAAACCTACTGGTCAGGGTTGAGAGAGATAGCTGTCTATGATCACGACAGTGGCGTATTCATACGTCCGTGACTCCAGTTCGAAAAGTTTAAGCTAAGATCTTATCAAATTTACTCTCTAGCAATGTTTTGAATCGTTCGTACCCCTGAGAAAACTTCCCTGAACTCCAACGCCTTCTTTCCTATAGATTCACATTGTTTTTATTTCAAGCTTTTTTAGTTCAATATTTTCATTCCTTTTTAGTTAATTTTCATTTAAGCAATTAGAATATCTATTTTTCTCGTTTTTATTCATTTTCGTTAAGTTTAGTTATTAGGCCATTTAATTCCCTTAGTTTATTTTTAAATTTCGTTTTTACATTTTAAACACACCACCAAAACCCCCACAAAACCGTTTGGTTCTAGACTTCCTTACTTTATATTTCTTTCAAAGGCTTTTGCAGGAAAAGATCCTCCTTCCCTGTGGATTCGATCCCTAAGTACTACAATCGATCAGCTGTGCACTTGCGGCTATTGATTTCATTTAGGGTAAAACTTGACAACCCTCACGACAGCACACATCAACAGTGACTCCTCCTTTCTTCGGAACAACATGAACTGGGCTAACCCAAGTGCTATCTGAGATAGGAAAGATTATTCCAGCTTCTAAAAGCTTCATAATCTCCTTCTTGACAACATCCATGAGATTTGGGTTCAGTCTCCTTTGACTTTCGATTGAGTTTTTAACATTTTCCTTTAGATTTATCTTGTGCATACAAAGATCTGGAGAGATTCCAGGTATGTCATCAAGTGAATATCCTAAGGCTTTTCTATGCTTTCTCAGCTCAGTCAACAGCATTGTGGTATCTTCTTAAGTCCGACGGGAAGAGGTTTAAGCTCGACTTTAGGGGCTTTAAGCTCGCTCCAAGGATCATTAATTGCTGCAGCTGTGTCTTTAGGAGGCGTAGGAATGTTTATTTGGTCCTTAAGATCTAGATAGTTTAGAGGTTTCCTATAAGTTTCGGATTTATCAAGCATACGTGCGCACTCACTTGAAATTTCTTCAAGGAAATTGCGTTCGTCTTTTGCAGGTGAAAGCGTGACACTTAAAGGGTCGTCTAGAAGCAGATCTTCATAGACTTCCTCAATAATACCGTCTAACTCATCAACCCAACAAATTTTGCCATCCAGAGTCCGTTTATCGAAACTTTTATTCATGTCAAATTGCATAACTAGACCGGCTAGATGAAGGTCAATATTGCCTTCAGGAACATTGATTATGGCTCCGGCTGTATATAGGAATGGTCGTCCAAGAATAAGTGGATCCTTAGGTTCTCTTTCTAGTTATAGAACTACGAAGTCGGTTGGTATGGAACATTTTTCGATTTCGACGGGAACATCTATTAGGATACCTACAGGTTTTCTAACAGAACGATCAGCTAATACTAAGGAAATTTTAGTGGGCTGGAAAGTGTGGTGTCCTAAACGTTTTGCTACTGAAAGAGGCATCATGTTTATGCTAGAACCTAAATCACAGAGAGCATGCTCAAAGGCTACATCATTGATGGTGCAGGAAAGTACAAAGCTTCCAGGATCGTTTTTCTTTTCAGGGATTCAGCTTTGCAGGATAGAACTACATTCATGAGATATCATCATAACACCTTTCAAGAGTTAAAGAATTTGTTAGAATAACCTTCATGTATTTTCTTAAAGCTGGAATCATAGCGCAAGGTTCTACGAAAGGTAATCTCAAATTTAGTAGATCGATTAACTCTTTCAGCTTAGCTTTTTCTTTCTCTTTCTTAGGGGCTTAATATGCGGCCTGTTCCTGCTTCTCCTTGGTTCCTGCTGGGCCGAGCAGTCAGGGACCATCCTTCTTTTTGGTTTTTTTCTGTTTTTTATTTTATTTTTTTTTGGCTTTTTTGTTTTATAAGAAACACCTGAAACTAAGAAAGAGAAAAATATCAATGGAAAAAGAAAGAAAAATCCTAAAGAAAACAATACCTAAATGGGTTGCCTCCCATTAGACGCTTCTGTTTTAAGTCGTTTAGCTCGACTTTTGTTGTTGGACGTGGCTTAGTCCAATGAAGAAGACCTTGTCCTGAGACAAGTCTTTTTTGACATCTCCTTGCTTTGCCTAGCAGGTTCTTCGTCACTCCAAAGTTCTTCTTCAAACTCTTCTGTTGCAGAACGTTTTCTTGCTTTGCTGTTGTATGGGACAGCTTCTGTGAAGACATCTTTGTCGATATTAGCAGATGTTGCTAAGTCCATTATAGCTCCGGAAGTTGCTAGAAAAGACCATCCGAGAATCACTGGATATGTTGCGTCTCTCGTTTCGACAATATAGAAGTCGACCGGCACTATGCAATCTCCTATTCTAAAAGGAATTTCATGAGGTATTCCTTGAGGTGTTGCATTGGAATTATCAGCTAAACTAATCTTTGCTCTAGTCATGCGAAGGTGTTTAATACCAAGTCTCAAAGCAATTGCCTTGGACATCATGTTAAGACAAGCTCTAGAATCACAAAGCACGGTTTTAAACATTTCTCCTCTAATAGAACAAGAGATAAGGAACTGACCTACACCTTCGATTTTGTGAAGTGTTCGAACAGGTTTACCTCTTCTGACATGATTGAACAAGTCTTCTATCTCAGGGATTGATTCCTTGCTCTCACAGAAGTAATGGCCTATCATGAAGTCCTTGCAAGCTCTGGCAAAGGTGATTCCTTCAGGCAAATTTCGGACTACATCATTGAATTCATTGAGCTTTTCTTTGCTGATTTTGTTGGTGTAGTGGCTGCAGTCTTCAGGCTTTTTGAGGTGAATCGCATAGATAGCTGCTTCTGGTGTTGTCATGTATCGAGCTCGCATAAAGTATCTATGGATATCCTCTTTAGACTCCTTGCAGTACCTGAAAAAGACTTGCAAACGACCAAGCTTCCAGATTTCATCAAAGCTTAGGTGAGCAGGGAATGACCTGACCACGTTGTTGAACTCCATGAGCTTCTCTCTACTGATGTTGTTGGTGATCCATTGAATTTCTCCTGAACTGTCTTCTGAGGAATATTCAGCGTTTGGATCTTCTACAAACAACCCATACTCTTCATCTTCAGAGTATTGTTCTTCATACTCATCTTCACAAGACAAAGCCATGTTGCAGGGCCACGACTTGTCCTCGTCTTCAGATCTTTGGGTGGTGATGGAGCAAACCAGTTGTTGATGGAGTGGTTTAGTCATCCCAGGATGTGTATCAGTCGCACAGCTGCTTGTACGAGCTGAACGGGACTGTTTTGGAACGTTTTTCCGGTTGGCCTTTACTGCAGAGAAGAACACCAAGCCCGAGACTTAAAAATCGCAGGCGCCAAAAACTTGATTGCGATTTGTAAACGGGGTATTGGTTCGTTTTATTAAGCTTCAGGTTTTAAATTTATAACCCCTAAATGTCTGCAAGTGCAGTGATGTGCGCCGTAGTACTTAGGGTATCGATCCACATAGACTTAGTTGTTTCAGTACGAATTCACGGCACTGCTTAAATCAGATTAGAACTAAACAGGTTTTGGTTTTGGGTTTTGGTTGTCTTTAAATCTAAACTAGAAAGCAAAGCAAGTAAAAGCAATTAAAAAAAAACAAAAGCAAGTAAAAGCAAGTAATAAGCAAATGAATCAACGACGAATTGAAAACAGGAATAATCGAATAAGAAGCAAGGGTTGTAAACGATGAAAGACAAACTTGGGGCTCAAGGGGAATTCGCAGGGGTTCATGGACTAGGCTATGTCAATTTTAAACAAGTGATAAAGGTAATCAACTACGTATGTTCTAGAACTCGAGGCATGGAAGTATGAATAGCCTACTTTCGCAGCACTAAACAACTATCTCTCGCAACCCTGATCAGTAAGTTTCCACTCTGACCTTGGAAGGGAGAAGATGCAAGGCTCTCTTCCGGAACTGCATTTTCTGTCATTCTTGCATCGGGAATATCTGAAGATCTAACCGTTGGATTGTTTCCAAACCAAGTGCATTAGAAAGCTGGTTGGCTCCTCTATGTTGTCTCAAAATTTGGGGGCGATCAGATGGTAAGAAGGTCTTCATCGCTTATCATACCTCTGACGGTCTGCATTTATCCAAAATTGCTCATTTGTTCCAAATTGCATATCTTTTGTCCAAGTTTCCTGTAAAGTCTTTTAAAACTCTAAAACGTTGAAAATAATTTAAAAACCATTGAAAACAGAGTTAAAACACCTGCATAAGACATAATTATGATCCATAAAAGTGGTCAAAATACGGTGTTATCATTAGAGTCGTTAGTTTTAAACATTTTCTCAGAGGTTTGCACTTCTAACATTTATTTTATTGTTCATGACTATTTTACTCTTATAACACATAACGTGTACGACAGTATACTTGTAACATTCCAGTCCAGCAGAAAGCCTAGCAGAAAGTCCAGCAAAAAGCCCAGCAGAAAGCCAAGCAAGAGGCCCATTCTCCAATCTCTGCAGTTATAAAAATGAAAATTCTAGGGAAGGAGCTTCATTCTCTACAAATTAGCCCCCAGCTGCAGAAAAAGAGAGAGAGATCGCCTGAGTCATCGTGGCCCGTGCTGCTGCCGTCGTCCGAGCCGCCGCGAGCCACCACTGAGCCAAGGAGAAGTCACCGCAAGCCCTTGCCTTCTTTTCATTTGCTTGATTCCTTTAATTCTCAGTCTACTTAATTCAGATCTGCAAATTGGCCAAGGCGAGACTAAATCCAGATTCTTAGGACTATATTTGTTTGTTTTTGGTGTATTGAGTCTAGATCTATTCGGGTATTTGATTTGATGCATTTAGAGAGGTCATGAAATAGTCAAATGGATAAGAAAATCATTAGATGAAGCACCAGCATGATTGTTTCTTCACCTGGTTGAATGCCTAATGATTGTAAGTAGGTAGAGATAGGTGATCAACCTGTGTAACGACACAGTGCTTCGATTATTGATTGTTGGGGTTCATACCTGGTTGAAAGGATGATCCACATTGCTTGGTGGTTGAGGCGAACCACATTGAATGTTTTTGTGACCAAAAAGAGTTTGCCATGCTTCGTTAGCATGATGAAGAGTTTGCCATACCTCGTTAGCATGATGAAGAGTTTGACATTCCTCGTTACCATGATGATCCGTGTGTTTGCTTCGCTTGTGTACTTGTAGAGCACTGTTTGTTGCTTGTTTAGTTTTAGCTTTCATATATTAGAAATGAATGGATATTGTAATGGGAGTGTGAATTTATTTCTTACTGAGTAATTTTCCCAAATTACTCATCCCTCAATCTCTATTTTTCAGGTGAGTATGAGGATTATGATCTTGAGGGCTACGAGGAAGAGTAGTTCGAAGTGGTGTACTTTTGGAACATGTTTTTCTTTCATTTTAAATTCGATTTCAGTATATCTTTTTAAAAGATTTCTCAGTCATTTGCTTCAGTTTTATTTAAAGAATAATTTATGAATTTAATTGCAAGACTTGAGTTTATTGAATTGAATAAGATTATTTTTCAGAAATGTGTCTTTATTAATTTAATAAATGTAGTAAACTGGTTTAGAACCAATGGTGATAGTCCGGTTTGTCTGATCGACGGATTGGTCTGTTACAAAGTGGTATTAGAACCTAGGTTCGATTTCGAGTTAGTAGAGAAGAATTTCTAGGGAAAATGGTTTCGAAAAAAAAAATTTTCAGATTTTCGGATTTTAAAAAAAAAATTCTATTTCTTTCTTCTTTAAAAAAAAATAAAAAATTTTGGGGGAATTTTCTAAAAGTTATAAAATCACTACTTAGAACACTTTTCTCGTTATGGTTGATTTTTATTTGTAGGAAGATCAGTCTTTACGGGTCCGAACTGACTTGATTGCTGAATTCTTGTGTTGTTCTCTTCAGATGCCTCCGAAAGCCAGAAATGTTCAAGCTCATGCTGCCATTCTGCCAGTGAATGAGGAAGAGGTTAATTCCCCTGCGGGAAGTGTGAATAAAAGCGGGAACAATGTGCAAGTTCTGGTGGATAGAAACCACAATGGAGCTAACCATGCTCAGGTGACAGCTGAAGATCATGCTGCGTTGTTGGAGGATCTGCGTCGTTACCAGGAGAGGTTTGGTAACTTGCAGAATGAGCCTGTCCCGCCAGTGAATGTCCAGCAGCAGAATGTGCCACCTCCGGAAAATGCTCAGCATCAGTTTGTGCCCCCGTTTAATGTTCATCAGCTGTTTGTACCGCCACCGCCTCCATCGGTGTAGCCTCCTACGTTTGAATTAACGTATTATGACGCAATGAGTCACTTGAAGGATATGAACATGGAGTCATTTGGAGGAAGATCTGATCCAGTCACTGCTGACAATTGGAGAAGGAAGCTGGAGAGGAATTTTGAGTCCATAAGGTGCCCAGAGAGATACCGCAGGGAGTTAGGAGTTCAGTACAGGCAAAATAAAGCCCTGATTTGGTGGGAAGATGTGGTTGAAGGAGTCCGTGGACGCTATGAGCTGACATGGATTGACTTCAATGATGAGTTTTCTCGTGAGTATTTTCCAATAGAGGCAATGGACAAGATGGAAAGCGGTTTTGAGGATTTGCACCAGCAAAACCTCAGTGTGAGGGAGTACAAGGAGGAATTCAACAGGTTGAGGAGATTCTCCAAGAATAATTTCACTCAGGCTGACCTGATTCGTCTGTTCATGAAAGGTTTAAGGCTGGAGCTGAGGAATCGTTGCTCGCTCGGAAGGTACATGAGGTTAGTGGAGCTAGTGGAAACATCTGGTAACCAGGAAGTTGGTCTTGAGGAAGAAATGAAGAAATCTAGGAGCCTTCAGAGTCGTAGCAGTGCACCGCTTGGCCAGGAGATCGAGAAAAGGACATGGATGGACATGACTGGGAACTATTATTCTTAGAATGCCCCAGTGTGCAACCGCTGTGAGAAGAAGCATTTTCGGCACTGTTGGATAATCAAGTGTTTCGTATGTGGAAAAGGTGGACATCTCACTAAGGATTGTCGAGCCCAAGGGAAGAACAACCAGCGTTTCAAGTGTGGAGTGCGTGGACATTTTGCCAAGGATTGCAAAGCCCCTCTGCCTAATCAGCAAGCTCCCGCAGTTTACCAAGGGCTGGTGCCAGGACCGCCAGCTAAGAAGCAAAATGTTGGACCGTTTGTGTATGCACTTACGGAGAATGAAGGAGCAGCACCGATCGTGGGTATGTCTATGAGTTATTTATGTTTAAAGATGGTCGTGATGCTTATGAAATTGCGTGAAATGGAAATTGCGTGCGTAGACATAAGTATAAAATTATGTAGGATCGGTTTCCGTAGGGGGAGCACTCATAGTTTTGTGAGCCCGAGGTTGACTAAGTGTTGGAATTTCGCTGAAAATTTCATCCCGAAGTCAAAATCAGCTGAGACTGCCGGGACAGAACAGGTGAAGTCTATTTGAGTGTACAAGGATGTGCCAGTCTTGCTAGAAGGAGCAGAGCTTCCATGGCATTTGGTGGAGATGAAGCTAGGCCAATATGATGTGATCCTTGGAATGGATTGGTTGAAGCACTACCAAGTCATCATAGACTGTGAAAAGACGTGAGCCTACATACCACGACTGAAGGGAAGATTGATGTTTCAAGAAATCAAGGCGGATACTGGTGTGCCGATGATCTTGATGAATCACGCCACAGACTTAATGGAAAAAAGATGTGACACATATTTGGCGACGACTTCCATGCTTGGAGAAGAAGAGTTGGAGAGATTGGAAGATATACCAGTAGCTAACGAGTATGTGGACGTATTCGAACCGTTTACTGGACCGTCACCCTTTCGAGGAGATGATTTCACCATCAAGATAAAACCAGAAACGGCCCCTGTTTTGAAGTCTGCTTATCAGTTGGCACCATCAGAAATGGTTGAATTGAAGAAGCAGTTGAAGGACTTGATGGACAAAGGTTTCATCTGACCCAATAATTCGCCATGGGTAGCGCCAGTGTTGTCTGTGAAGAAGAAAGATGAGAGTTTTGGCCTCTATATCGATTATCAAGGACTGAATAAGGTGGCCATCAAGAATAGATATCTGCTGCCAAGAATCGATGAGGTGTTGGACCAACTGCAAGGAGTTTCGTGCTTTTTGAAGATTGATTTAGCATCAGCCTACCATCAGATCAGAATATCAGAGGAGGATGTCAAGAAGACGGCATTCCGAACCCGTTATGGACATTACGAGTTTGTTGTAATGCTGTTTGGATTGACCAATACACCGGCTGCATTTATAAAATTGATGAACAATCTTTTCCGAGCATACTTGGAAAAGTATGCGATTATCTTCATGGGTCTATTCGAGGAATGAGAGGGAGCATGCCTAGCATCTTCAGTTAGTGCTTCAAAAATTAAGAAAGCATCAACCTTTTGCTAAGTTGAGAAAATGTAGTTTTTGGCAGAAGAATATTGGATTTCTTGGCCATGTTATCTCAGAGGAAGGAGTAGTGGTGGATCCAGAAAAGATCTGGCGAGCATATTTGTACAGGGAGAAGGTGAAAATATACACAGATCACAAGAGTTTGAAACATGTTTTCACACATAATGATTTGAATTTGAGGCAGAGAAGATGGATGGAGCTGTTAGCAGATTATAATTTGGATATTGCTTATCGCCAGGGAAAGGTTAATCAAGTGGCAGACGCTTTGAGTCATCACAGAGGAGATGTTGCTAAGGAAAAAGAAATGGAGAATCTAACCACAAAATTGGCAAGTCTTCAATTGTGTGATACTGAAGTGGAAGAAAGTTTCACGGATCTTGAAGCATTGGAAAATGCAGATCTTTTGTAGAAAATTTGTCAGGATCAGAAGAATGATGATGCTCTAAAGGAAATGGTCGAGAAGCACGTGGCTGAGTACTATATGGCAGACAATGGAGCTTATATGTATAAGAATCGAGTTTGTGTTCCGAGCAATGAGAAATTGAGGAGAGAAGTGTTGAGCCATGCTCATAACTCAAGTTCTCTATTCATCCCGGAAATACCAAGATGTATTCAGACCTAAAGAGATACTATCATTGGGGAGAAATAAAAATGGATATAGAGAAATAGATCTCTCAGTGCGCAACCTGTAAGCAGATGAAGGCAGAGCGCATGGTTCCTAGTGGATTACTTCAGAGCTTACCACTACCAGAATGAAAATGGGACATGGTAACTATGAACTTTGTCACGGGTTTACCAATAATATTGGATAATTGTGGGTAATTGTGGACCATCTCACTAAGTCTGCCCATTTTGTGCCAATTCGGAAAACTGATGGAGCAGAAATTTTGGCACAGACGTATTTAGATGTGATTGTAAGGCTGCATGGAATTCATGTTAGCATTATGTCAGATAGAAATGCAAAGTTCACAGCTGTGTTTTGGAAATCATTTCAGAAAGCGCTAGAGACGAAGGTGCATCTAAGTACGGCTTATCATCCTCAGACCGATGGCTAATTGGAAAGGACGATTCGGACTCTGGAAGATTTGTTAAGATCCTGCGTTCTCGAATGGGAAAGAAATTGGGGAAAGTATCTTCCGTTGAAAGAATTTTCCTACAATAATAGTTATCATTCTAGCATTAAGATGGCCCCGTACGAAGCACTGTATGGAAGATTGTGCCGTACACCTCTATGTTGGACTAGTGTAGGAGAAATAAGGGAAATGAAACCTGAGTAGGTAAAGGATGCCGCTGAACAAGTTGAGTTGCTTAAGGCAAGGCTGAAAGAGGCTCATGACCATTAGGAAAGTTATGCAGATGTACGCCGAAAGGATTTGTCATTTGAGGTAGGATATAAAGTGTACCCGAAGTTGAGAGCCTTCAGAGGAAATGATAGGCATCAGAAGTTGAAGAAGCTTATGCCAAGGTATATGGGTCCATACCCCGTAGTCAAAAGGATTGGAGAGTAGCATATCGGCTGCAATTGCCTCAAGAGTTTTCTGAACTTCATGATGTGTTCCACATTTTGCTACTTAGGAAGGTAGTAAGGGAACCAGAGTTTATTTCGTCTGGCCCGCCAGCTGACCTGGAAGGAAATTTGTCGGTTCTGAGTAAGCCGTCTGAGATTTTGGAGTTTGTAGAAAGTAAGGATGATGGTAAAAAGACCAAGATGGGAAAACTCATATGGGAGAGAGATGGTATTTGCGAAGAAGTGTGGGAGCCAGAAGAGCAGATGAGAAAGGAGTACCCTGAACTCTTTCCAGTCGAAATGGAAACCGATATGGAGGGAGTGAATTCGGGGACAAATTCTTTTCAACAGGGGGAGAATTGTAACATCCCAGCTCAGCATAAAGGCCACCAGGAGGCCCATTTTCCAATCTCTGCAGTTATAAAAAGGAAAACCCTAGGGAAGGAGTCTCGTTTTCTGTAAATTAGCCCCCAACCGCAGAAAGAGAGAGAGAGAGATCGCCTGAGTCATTGTCACCCGAGCTGCTACCGTAATCCAAGCCGCCGTGAGCCACCACTGAGCCAAGGAGTAGTTTCTGCGAGCCTTTGCCTTCTCGTTGTTTGCTTGATTCCTTTAATTCTCAGTCTCCTTAATCCAGATCTTCAAATTGGCAAAGGTGAGGAGTAAATCCAGATTATTAGGACTCTATTTGTTTGTTTTTGATGCATTTAGAAAGGTCATGAAAGAGTCAAATAGATAAGAAAATCATTAGATGAAGCACCAGCATGATTGTTTGTTCACCTGGTTGAATGCCTAATGACTGTAAGTAGCTAGAGATAGGTGGTCGACCTGTGTAACGGAACAGTGGTTCGGTTATTGATTGTTGGGGTTCATATCTGGAAGAAAGGATTATCCACATCGCTTGGTGGTTGAGGTGAACCACGTTGAATGTCTTTTTGACCAAAAAGAGCTTGTCATGCCTCGTTAGCATGATGAAGAGTTTGTCATACCTCGTTAGCATGATGAAGAGTTTGCCATGCCTTGTTAGCATCATGATCCGTGTGTTTGCTTTGCTTGTGTGCTTGTAGAGAACTGTTTGTTGCTTGTTTAGTTTTAGGTTTTATATATGTTTTCGGATTTTAAAAGACTTTTCAGGTAATTTGGGATAAAGAGGCACAAATTAGAACAAAAATACTATTTTGGATAAATGTAGACCGTCAGAACTCTCATGGAGAGACGAAGACCTTCTCACCGTCTGATCACCCTCAAAATTGGACAAATTATAGAAGAATCAACTAGCTTTCAAATGCACTTGGTTTGGAGACATTCCAACGG
This sequence comes from Eutrema salsugineum, assembly GCF_000478725.1. NCBI lineage: Eukaryota > Viridiplantae > Streptophyta > Magnoliopsida > Brassicales > Brassicaceae > Eutrema > Eutrema salsugineum. The sequence goes on along the minus strand of NW_006256909.1, from coordinate 16,342,870 downwards.
TTGGATCTCAAGATATTCCATTAGCCCCGAAGCCACTCGAAGACGGCCAGCAAGTCACGCGACTGCGGCCAACAGCCCATTCCCCGCGGTCACAAACCTCCCGACTGCGGCCAGCCACCTATTTCCCGCGGTCACGTCATTCCCGACCGCGGCCGGCTCACTCCGAACTAAAGCCCATATTTCTGAAGCCCAAAGTCATTCTCAGCCTAAATTCTGGAACCCTAGAGACCATGGAGTATTGAAGACTATAAATACTTGTCATTTAGGTCGTTTTTAGCAACAACCCTTCATACTTTACAGAAACCCTTTTTCCTTTAGCCGTTTTTATGCGATTTTTGTAGAAGATTGTTCAAGTCCGAGTTCTTCAATAGAGAAGCTTTCTTCATCTCTTTTCTTTACTGTTTTTCATTACTTTTATTAAAACCAATGATGATGTCAACCTCAGCCATGTCTGAGTAGATCCCGAGTTGGGCTTAGGGTTCCCGAAAGGGGCTCTCATAATCGATTAAGACATCTAGGTTTATAGATCTAGGATTTCAACTTTGTTCTCTGTTTATTCTTGTTCTTATTGCATGTATGCTTGATTGATCACGTAGTATCTGATCTAGATAGTTAGTGTTGCGAAAGTTTTCATTAAGTATCACCCCTAGAATGAAACAAGCAATTTTTCCGTAGGAGTGGAAACCTACCTGCAGAGAGATCGTGAGTATTGACGAGTCTTGTGCAGCTCTTGCGTTCTCTCCCTTCCAGGGCTAGAGTGGAAACCTACTGGTCAGGGTTGTGAGAAACAGTTGGTTATGATCACGACAGTGACGTAGACATACCGCCGCACTCTAGCTCTAGAACCATATATATCGATATCCGTCAATCCCAATCTATCTACCCTAGTGTTAAAACCGATTATGATCCCTGTAGAGTTCCCAAAAGCTCAACGTTTTTAGCCATAGTTTACAAACCAATCGATTTTTACTTGCTTATTTAGATCTGCATTTCAATTGCTTTAGTTCAATATTTTGCTTGCTTTACTTGCTTTCCATTCGATTTTTCTACTTGCTTTCTATGATAGATTTATTTGCTTTCTTTAAGTTTTAGTTTAATCCGTGAAAAAAAACCAACCTCTAAAACCAATCTAGTCTAGACATAAAGTTAGAAACCGTAGAAGAATACCAGGCACACAAATCTCTGTGGATTCGATCCCTAAATACTACAACTGATTAGCTGTGCACTTGCGGCTTTCATTTGTTTTTGCTAGGGGTAAAACTTGTTTCCTCACGCAGTTGACACGCATCAAGTTTTTGGCGCCGTTGCCGGGGATTTGTTTCGCTGCCTTTTGTTATTTTTTTTGTTTTAACTTCTGTTCTAGACACCTGATCTCTAGTTCTTTCTTAAAGTTTTGCTGAATTATCTTTCCCTTCTTTTGTTTTTCTCTGAATTGCATGAATACCAGGCGCAGACCTGTAGAAAACATTCCAATTCTAGACGAGATAGACAGACACGAAAGAGAACTTCGAAGACTTAGACGAACGCAAGGAATGGCCAACGACCACCAGCCTGAAGATCCTATTAACCGAGCTATAAAGATGGACCAAGACGGGTCCGAACATGGAGAAAATGAAGAGAATGATCACATAGGAGGTGATCATGCTCGACAAGATGGAGAGGAGGATGAGGTTCCTCCGAGAAACAACCAGAATCGCGAGAAAGAAGAACGTGAAGACTTTGATGCACCCATCAATGCAGCCGATGGTGACCACCAAGGAATGCAGCCGAATGGGCGCGCTAACCGCCCTGTGCAGCCAGCAAATCAACACCGAAGACAAGCCAGGAACCATCGCATAGCTGATTTTGATGCACCTACTCAAAATTTTCAGAACCGATCTGCAATTCAAGTTCCATTTCCGAACCGGAACGAGTTTTAAGTCAAGCCTCAAATCATCTCATTGGTGAAACAAAACCAATTCCATGGAGTTCCTTCTGAACACCCAATGGACCATATTGATCTCTTTGAAGAAATCTGCAGCATGATGAGAACAAACCAAGTTCCAGCAGACTATTTAAAGTGTAAGTTGTTCCCTTTTTCATTAGCAGACAAAGCTCACCGTTGGTTGAAATCTTCGCCTGCAGGATCGATTACTAATTGGGAAGAGTGTAAAACTGCTTTCCTAAATCACTTCTATACTAAGTCAAGGTCGAACTTGTTGAGAACAAAGATCTCAAGCTTTCAACAAGGGCCGACTGAATATTTCTATGAAGCCTGGGAACGTTTTAAGGAGTATGAACGTGATTGCCCTCACCATGGATTTCCTGGATCAAGCCTGCTGAGCATATTTTACCGAGGTTTGCAACCAAAATACAAACTTTCGCTTGATACAGCTAGCAATGAAGATTTTGGACAAAAAACGATAGCACAAGGAAGAGCCCTCATCGAGAATTCGGCTCAAGCCAATAGCAATGATTGTCCTGAATACGATCGCTCGACGAAGCAAACCGGAACAGACAACAAAGAGATGACCGAGTTGAAGAACATGATGAGCCAGCTTTTGAAGAGCAACAATCGCCCAATCCATGCTTGTGAGACCAACAATGGCGCAGAAGATGAAGGACCTAGTGATATCGATCACATTAATCAAGCCTTTCAAGAAGAAGAGGTGAACTACGTAGGAGCACTAGTACCATATCAAAATCGCTTCAACAATGGTTTCAACAACAACTTCCGGAGTGCAAATTACAACAATCTCTCTTACCGCAATCCAAATGTGGAGAATCCTCAAGATCAGTACTACCCACCACAGCAAAAATCCTTCCAAAACAAGTTCCAAGGTGGAAACTTCGGAGGGACAGGAGCTTATCAACCGCGACAGCCATATGACTACCAAGGTACGGGTTTTAACAATCAATTTGTACAACAGCAAGGAGCCACGACGAACCAGCTAGCTTCACAAATCGGTAAACTTGAACAGTCGATCCAACAGCTCGTTATGACGAATGAAAAAGCATCTAAAGAAGTGAACGTGAAAGTTGACTGCATGTACGATGACCTGAACGGGAAGTTTGAAGCTTTATCTTCGCACGTCAAAAAGCTAGACGTGCAAGTTGCCCAAACAGCCGACTCTATGAAGAGGCAAAGTGGAGTTCTTCCAGGAAGAGTTGATGATAACCCTAAGAGGTTTTGCAACGCCATAACCACACTGCCCGAAGAAGAGGCCAGAACCGATGGAAAGAAAGAAGAAACCCCAATCTTTGTACCACTTTACAAGGATGTCGATGGCAAGCAGCCACCATTTAAGGTACCTCAACGATCACCGTTTCAAAGGCTTACAAAAGCCGACGATCCGGGATGTTTTGTTTTCCAATGTTTCATTTCAGGAATCAAGTTCACAGACTGCCTGTGCGATTCCGGAGCCAATGTCAACATCATGTCAAAGACATTTGCCTAAAAATTGGGCATAAAAACCTTAAGGACATCGACGGTTAAGGTTGTCTTTGGAGATTCATCTCAAAAAGATACTGAAGGGATGATTCATGATCTACAAGTTCTAGTGGGAGACAAGATTGTTCCAGCAGATTTCCAAGTCCTGGAGATGGATAAAGACAAGGAGAGGCCACTCATTTTCGGGAGACCATTCCTAGCTACCGTAGGAGCAGTAATCGATCACGCAAACCGGCATGCTGTTTTCCTCAATGTAGATCGCAGAAGGTTTTACCCGACTATCCTATATGATTTTCCAAGCAAAGGAAACCGGCCAAAAGAGAAAGAAAAGGAGAAGCCGAAAGCTTTTGCAAAGATCAAGATCATCATTCCACCGGATGCAACAGAAACTAGTGAGTACCAAATCCAGGAGCTGATCGAAAACACAAAAAGGGTTTTAAACAATGTTAAAGTCCGAAAGAAGAGTAAAGGAAAGAAGACGGTTCCTCAAGGAGAAGAAGTAAAACCTTCGGCGACCGGAAGTGATAAGGGCACATCAAGTGGAGTGCCATTCAAATCAGCCTGATTCTTCTTGCCTACGTCGAGCTAAACGACTTAAAACAAAAGCGCTTAATGGGAGGCAACCCATTTAGGTACTCTTTGTTTTAGTTTTCTTTTCCTTTTTACAATTTATGCTTTCTTTTTCTTTTAAGTTTCAGATATTTTATAAAACAAAAACACAAAAAAAATCAGAAAATTAGAAAAACAAAGAAGAAAAGGGTAGGTTTTTAGCTGCTCAGCCCGGCAAAGACCAGAAGGTTGGACAAAGGCCGCAGGAGAAAGGGCCGCAGTTGCGACCAACCAACCCGCGACCAAGGGAGCATCGACCGCGGCACCGTGAATGTGACCGCGGCCGAGCCCATGATCGCCGCGGTCGCGCGTCTCCTGACCACGGCCGTTAGTCGTTGAGATGGGAATGCGGATTTCCACCGCTTTTCAAAAGTTCCCGGAGTTTCCCAGTGATTTCTGGAGTATTCCCGGTAAAGCCCGTTAAGATTTTCCGTAAGTTTTAAACCTCCGTTGCGTGCAAGACAAGAAAGGTAAGTTCCCGCAAACTTAAGAATTCCCAGAAATTTCCCGATTTTGCTACAAAAACGCTTTTTAAAGGAAGGAAATGCATTTTTTTGGATCAAAACTCCTTTTTCTCTTCTCTTCCAAAAGACTTGGGGATTTAGGAGATATAACACATTTTCCAATTCTTAAGCTTTTTAAGAGATTCTTGGCCCAAACCTCACTCTTTTTCAAAGCTGATTTCAATTCTGTCATCAAATCTCTCTTTCCAGCAAGGTATGAAGCTCAAACTCGCCATTTTCAATTGATTTTAGAACTTAGGGTTTTCTTAAAAAGCCCAAATCTTGGTTTATTGATGGTGGAAATAGCTTAAGAACAATAGATTATTCTTTTAGGTTATCTAAAAATCGATTTTAACACCTAGCTTAAGAGGAATTGAGACTTCTGAAATTTGGATTCTACATGCTTTATAAAAATCGAATTTGGAACAGCAAAATGGATGAATCTGATTAAGTCTTGTGTGATTAGTGATTAGTAATAGGTAACCTATAGATTTGACATGGAAATTACTCATTAAAACCAATTTTTAGAAGATTTCTATGTTGAGAACATCAAAAATCCGAATCTAGTCATGAACTACTCGATTTCTTTGATTCAATGTCAATTCGGCTTGCTTATGGTTTTAATTAATCTCTTTATACTAATATTAGTATAACTGATCGTTAATGTGTTAAAATCAGTATCCATATTCACTCTTTTTCCAAGAATCATCTCGTCTTGCAGAAAAATGGAACAAACCAGATCCCGAAGAAGCCGTCGCACTGCTGACAGCTCTGAGGACATTCCCGATGATGCTACTCTAGGAGAGTACATGCTGAACCAAGTCAGACCGAGAAGAAGAAACTATGTGATGAGATTGCTCCAGAAGAGAAACACGAGCAACTCCTGAGCCACCACAGATTCGATACATTGGCAAGGAGATAAACCCGAGAGTGGACTATGCAAGACGTTTCAAGAAGCTGGCCATCAAACCCACGCATTGCATTGATTATCATACACTTGAGATGCTTGGAATTAGAGAAGATGTAATCTGGTACATCGATGCACTTAAGCTGAGATCCTACATGGAGCTGAACCTTCCAACTTATCCTGAGCTAGTCCGCGAGTTCTTAGCAACTATTACACTCCACCATACGAAGAAGAGGAATCCCAGAGCATCAGATGGCATCTTGTCATTCTCTATCCGTGGACAGCCTTACTCGCTCACCATTTCTGCACTTTGTGAAGCTCTTAAGCTTCCATACACCGATGGCATTTACATTGAAGATGAACCCGATTTTGACTTGTGGAGAGAGATGGGTCATGGAGTCTATGATAGCGGGAGATCCAAGTCAGCCCTTCTTACTCATCCTGCAGTGAGAGTTGTGCACAAACTCTTAGCACACACGATTTTCTCTAAAGCCAACATGGGATGTGTTTTGAAGACCGAGCTCATTACACTTCAAATGCCATTTATGGACGACCCACGACTCGCCTGCTTTGTCTGGATCATAGCACAGAACATGGTAAAGGTGAAGCATGATTTACACGGTTGCGAGGACGCTACTCCAGCTTACGGGAGCGCTATTACAGTGATACTACAAGCTGTAGGATTCGATTTCTCATCTGATGATCCACTTCCCGATGTCTGGTATGACCTACTTTATCTCTCTCGCGATCACACTATCTCTCGTGCCGCTTTCGATCCAGACAGGTTTGGTTACAAGTATTGCACTGGCACTAAGGAGCACCGAGTCTGCTTGCCTTCGGCATCAGTCCCGAGATTATGTAACGGAGGACGTCCACGATGGACTCCGGAACCCGATGAGTTTCTGCCATCTGTACCTCGTCTACCATTCACCATTGGCCAATACATAGTGGCCAAGGTAAAACGCGATGCAGCTGCGGCCCGTGCTCACTTCCAGCCATCTGTTTCGACTGGCCACACCTCATCATCTACATCATCGCACACATATTTTGATCTGGAGCGCAGAGTTGAGAGACAGGGACGACGCTTTGAGCGCGTTGTCACCTTCCTACAGGACCAGCACCAGTTCGCAGCAGACACATCGGAGGATGAGTGATTGATCAGCACTTCACTGCCATCACGGTTCTATCATCATTTTCTTTTCTTTTATCTTATTTTATTTCGCTTTTATTCACCATTTTCTCACCAACTTTTTCACACTGGGGACAGTGTGATTTAAGTCTGGGGGAGGATGTCTATCCGTACTAATCATTTTCTTGCTTTTGCTTTCAAATTTCAAGCACTTTTAAAATTTTAATATGTAACCTATTCGACATTAAGTATTTTTCAGGAATGTTTGACACAAAACTATGATGATTTAGACCTGCACGCTTCTACACTATGCATGATAGCTCATTTGTGGTTAGCACTAGACTAGGCGGTAGCTAGAGTACTCGCACTACGAACTCCCACCAGAGGACTTCTATTCATGAAGATTCTTTCTGACATGATATACTAGCTCATTTTATTTGACATTAATATTGACATCTAATTTTCTCATCATTGATTTTAGGCAGGCATCGAAACAAAAAGCTTAATGAGTCCTAGATTGTCGAAATTTTTGGAGCAAGAAGCAACTACTAAGCGTTTATAGAGCTACGATATTAAAAAATTTACAAAAATCTATGTCTGGGGGAGTTAGGAGAGAACCTGAGGAAGAAGACTAGGAATCTATGGCAAGAAGAAAGTGACTGAAAACTGGGGATACCAACAGCTTCACTCTCTCTTGCGGTTTTGCATAATATCCTGCATCCTCCAGACCTCTAGGTAACCCAAAAACACTTTAAGCCTTACCCCTAGAATAACCCTTTTTGATACCTAGCCTAGATTGCCTTGCCTAGACTTTCTTTGATGAGAACCACCGAGATTTTTAATGAATGTTAAGAGCTAGTTGACTGGAAGTTAGATCTTAGTGCATAGATTTCCGCATGACGGATTGACGGACTAGTTATACCTGTATTGCTAGTGAGAATTTTCCAGGCTATTCCCGATTGATGCATACTGATTGATATTGGTCTAGAAGTTTGGTCTCTGAGATTTTGTTTAGTTCCTGCGTTTTTAAACCTCTAGCCGAGATTTAGCCTTTGTTTTGTTTGAGGACAAACAAAAGACTAAGTTTGGGGGAGTTGATAACACCGGATTTTGACCATTTGTATGGATCACTTTAATGTCTTTTAAAGGTGTTTTTACTCCATTTTCAAAGGTTTTCAAAGGATTTCTATGTTTTCGGATTATAAAAGACTTTTCAGGTAATTTGGGATAAAGAGGCACAAATTGGAACAAAAAGACTCTTTTGGATAAATGCAGACCGTCAGAACTCTCATGGAGAGACGAAGACCTTCTCACCGTCTGATCACCCTCAAAATTGGACAACTTATAGAAGACTCAACCAGCTTTCAAATGCACTTGGTTTGGAGACATTCCAACGGTTGGATCTCAAGATATTCCATTAGCCTCGGAGCCACTCGAAGACAGCCAGCAAGTCACGCGACCGCGGCCAACAGCCCATTCTCCGCGGTCACAAGCCTCCCGACCGCGGCCAGCCACCTATTTCCCACGGTCACGTCATTCCCGACCGCGGCCGGCTAACTCCGAACTAAAGCCCATATTTCTGAAGCCCAAAGTCATTCTCAGCCTCAATTTCGGAACCCTAGAGACCATGGAGTATTGAAGACTATAAATACTTGTTATCTAGGTCGTTTTTAGCAACAACCCTTCATACTTTACAGAAACCCTTTTTCCTTTAGCCGTTTTTATGCGATTTTTGTAGAAGATTGTTCAAGTCCGAGTTTTTCAATAGAGAAGCTTTCTTCATCTCTTTTCTTTACTGTTTTTGATTACTTTTATTAAAACCAATGATGTGATATATCATGGTTTTTATGGTTTTTAACCATGGTATATGTCTTATTTATAGAGTCTTTTTAGTGTCTTTCGAGTCTTTTGAAGTCTTTTCAGGTCATAGGTACGTCTGGAGCTTAACTGGAGACTTTGGAGCACTTTGGAGCTTAATCAGGATCAAATTCGTCAAGTATGGATTTTGTGCTTTAGTGACGCTCGACACCATGGAGAGTGACGCGCGACACTTGTCAGAGAAATAAGGAAAAGGCGATTTTGTTTCCTATATGAAGAAGGAGTTGGGCCCAAACGTTTTCAAGGAAGCCCAAGACGTGTTTTAGAGATATATATAGGATTTTTATTCCCTTTTTACACACACCTTAGATTTTTGAGAGAGAGATACTCTGAGTTTTCGGCTTTTGCGATTTCTGAGCTTGGGGAGACAAGTCTGTACTCTGTTCGTTTAGAGAGAAGATTTCGAACCCCTTTATCTATTTCGATTTATTCTATTGCTTTCTATTCATCATGTTTGTTATTTCAATAACCATGTCTGAGTAGATCACCTGTTAGGTTTAGGGTTTAATTAGGGTTTTATTTGAATGTTTGATTAACTTGCTAGTTAGGGTTCATATCTATTTGTTCTTCACCTTAGGTTGTTCTTAAAGCTAATTCTAGACTGATCATCTAGAACTTAGATCTTAGGTTGCTTAATTGACACGGAAGTGTAATTGAATAACTGGAAAGAACCTGAGTTGAGCAAAGTAACTATTCGCAAAGGAATTTGGTTTAGGAGCTTTGTGAACATATCGAACTTGTGCATTAAGGCTGGTTTAAATCTGTAGGATTTACAAAGGAATTTGAAATTCTAGGATTTTAACTTAGATAATTCTCACAACGGAAGTTGGTTAATTATAGTTCTGTGTTTCGAGTTCAAGAACCGTGCTTAATAACTGAATCCTGACTTGTTAAGTTGATTTGCATTCATTGATCTCCTGAAAATCACCCTAGACCTATCCTTTATCACATCGAATTTACAACTGTCTTCATCGCTGCTTTATTTATTTCTGTTGCATTGTTATTTGTTCTGCATATTTCGGCTTAGCGTAACTCTATCTACATAAGGTTTATTGAGTGATTTCTTGTCTCTGTGGTTCGACCCCTACATACTACAACTGCACATCTGTGCTCTTGCAGAGTAGCTTATGGATTAAACTTTGAGCATATCAAGTTTTGGCGCCGTTGCCGGGGACTTGATTTCGCCATTAAACCTAGTTTTTGAGTTTCGACTAAGTTTTTCGACTTAGTGTCGAGCGATACCACTTGTGGTGTCGCGCGACACCTTCTTTTCTTTAACCTAGTTTACTTATTTTCGTTTTCTCTCTTTGTTTTTGGTGTTTCAGGTTTATGCATACTCGTGGAACCAGGAACAACAAGGACATCCCGCTAGTGAATTTGAGCAACGAACAGCTAGCTGAGTTAGAGCGAACGAAGCGGAAAGCAAGAGATCCGGCAATGATGGAAAATGCCAATGGACTTGTTCGTGATGATGATGGAACCTGGAGAGACCGAGAGGGTCATCTGTGCAATGCGAGAGGCCAAAGGATTGATGGAGATGGTAACATCATTCCACCAGCTCCTTTACCAGTGGATGTTGTTGACCAGAACCCACCACCTGCACCGCGTGGGAATGCTGCGATCGTTCCACAACAGAGGAACGCTCCAGAGGATCGGAATGCGAGGGAACCTGCACCTGCAGCTGGACGTGGACGAACACTTGGAGACTACAACAGGCCTGAGCAGTTCTATGCAAATCGTTCTGCGATTCGCGCTCCTGCGTTTCAAAGAAACGATTTTGAGCTGAAGCCTGTGTACTACACTCTTGTGGGTCAGCATCCTTTCCATGGCCACTCTCATGAGCACCCTATGGATCACATCGAGAGGTTTGAGGATTTTGTCACCAGCATCAAATACAATGGAGTGTCCAATGATTTCCTCCTCTGCAAGCTGTTTCCTTACTCTCTTGCTGGAGAAGCAGCTAACTGGTTGAAGCAATTGGAGCCAGGATCACTCACCACTTGGGAAGAGACCAGGAACGCCTTCCTGCACAACTTCTTCGACGATGCTAGGTCTGAGGAGTTGAGGACTAAGATCTCAACTTTCTCTCAGGACCCTACTGAAGCGTTCAAGGCTTCTTGGGTGCGATTCAAATCGTACCAGCGAGACTGCCCTCATCATGGCTTCAGCGATGTGCAGTTGCTGGGTATTTTCTTCAGAGGCATCGACTGGAGGTATCAGATGGCTCTTGATGCAGCGAGCAATGGAAACTTCAACACCAGATACCCAGACGAAGCTGTTGAGCTCATCGAAAATTTGGCATCCAGCAACAGCACCAAGAATGCTGATCTTGAGCGAAAGAAGCAAGCTGGGAACATGGATAGATCGCAGATCGCTGAAGTGAAGGCTAAACTTGATTCTGTGCATAGCCTTTTAGTGGGTAAGAAATCTGTCAGATTCGCACAGGAGGTGGAGAGTTTCGAACCTGAGGATGCAGCTGAGGAAGAGGATGTCAACTTTGTCAGTGGATCAGGATTTCAGGGTCAGAGGTTTGGTAATCAGCAAGGTAACAGAAGCTACAGTGGAAATTACAGTGGAAACAATCAGAGGAATACCTTCAACAGTAATCAGAACTTCTCTGGTTACACGCCTAAGCCTCACTACCAGAAACCTTTTTCCAGCAACAGTTTTTCCAGAAACTACAGCACTCCTTCATCTCAACCTCAAAATCCTGACAATGAGATGAAGTCTATGCTGGAACAGATTCTGGAAGGTCAGCAGAAGCTCACCGTGGACTTTAATGGGAAGATGGATGCTCTCTACCTCGATCTGAATGGAAAAATCGAAGCTCTGAACACCCATGTCAAGCAGCTCGATACACAGGTAGCCCAAACTGCAGGTTCTGTTAAAAGGCAAGAGGGTTTTCTTCCTGGGAAGACTGACACCAATCCAAGGCATCACTGCAATGCTATCACGTTGAGGAGTGGTAAAAATCTGAGTTCTGAGCCCAAGAAGACGCCTCCTGCACCTGAAGTCGTGGACTTAGAAGGTTCTGACGCAGTTCCTGAGATTGCAGAGCCGGTGACGAGCGACACCACCACTAGCGTCGCGCGTCACCAATTGTAGAGCGAAGCTGTTGATGCTCCGAATCCGAAATCTGCAGAGGAAAAAGTCTACAAACCTAAAGTTCCTTACCCAAGGAGCCCTAGGAAGTCCAAGCAAGAGCTTGATGATGCACGATGCAAACCTCTGATGGAAAAGCTTGTGATTGAGATACCTTTGGTTGATGCTGTAAAAATCACTCCTGTTATCAGACGTTATGTGAAGCGAATGGTAACCAATAATCTCAGCCATGAACAGGGAGTGATGATGATATCTGAGCAAGTCAGTGCAGTGATTCAGAACCGAATTCAGAGAAGCTGTCTGATCCAGGAAGCTTTGTCTTGGATTGCTCTATCTTCACAGAGAGATTCAAGAGATCGCTGTGTGATCTGGGTTCAAGTGTTAACCTCATGCCTTATTCGGTAGCTGTCAATCTCGGCATGACTGATTTCAAGCCAACAAGGATCTCCCTCATCCTAGCTGATCGTTCGACAAGGATACCTGAAGGGGTGCTAGAAGATGTTCCAATCAAGGTTGGAGACTGCATGATACCGACTGACTTTGTGGTTTTGGAGTATGGAGAGGAGCCTAAGGATCCTCTTATCCTTGGGAGACCTTTTCTAGCTACAGCAGGTGCTATCATCGATGTCAGGAAAGGCAGGATTGCTCTGAATGTTGGAGATCTGGTAATGAACTTTGACATGGACAAGCTGATGAAGAAGCCCACCATCGATGGTCAGACCTTCTATGTCGACACTCTCACAGAGTTTGCTGAGGAGTTTTTCCATGAGATGCTTCCTACAGACCCACTTGAGAGAGCTTTGACCACATCTGCATCTGAAGCTGAACACTTGGACGAAATTTCAGCATCTTACTCAAAGATGTTGGACTCTAGCGAGCATGTGATGCAGCTAGCATCGCAGGCTGAACAGCTTGAGACTCCTGCGAAGGTGAAGCAGTTATCCGACTGGAGTGAGGAGAAAGCTCCTAAGTTTGAGTTCAAACAGCTCCCTGCAGGAGTAAGGTACGCATTCCTAGGCTCTAATTCTACTTATCCAGTCATTATCGATTCTTCTTTGAACAATGCTGAGGTTACCTTACTACTGAGCAAGCTGCGCAATTATCGCAAAGCTTTTGGCTATTCTCTTGATGATATTTCAGGTATCTCACCAGACTTGTGCATGCACAGAATCCACCTGGAGGATGAGTCGAAGTCGTCGATCGAGCACCAGCGCAGGCTGAACCCTAACCTGAAAGACGTCGTCAAAAAGGAGATCATGAAGCTACTGGAAGCTGGAATCATCTATCCAATTTCAGATAGTGCTTGGGTGAGCCCTGTGCACGTGGTTCTCAAGAAAGGAGGGGTTACAGTTGTGAAGAATGACAAGGATGAGCTGATTCCGACGCGCACAGTGACTGGACACAGGATGTGCATCGATTACAGGAAGCTGAATGCAGCAAACAGGAAAGATCACTTCCCATTGCCCTTTATCGATCAGATGCTGGAGAGACTTGCAAGCCATCCCTACTACTGCTTCCTCGATGGGTACTCAGGATTTTTCCAGATCCCTATCCACCCAGACGATCAGGAGAAGACCACCTTTACATGTCCATACGGCACTTTCGCATATCGCAGGATGCCCTTTGGACTCTGTAATGCTCCTGCGACGTTTCAGAGATGTATGATGTCCATCTTCACTGACATGATTGAGGATTTTATGGAGGTCTTTATGGATGATTTCTCAGTTTACGGATCATCTTTTAAGGACTGTCTGGATAATCTCTGCAAAGTTCTGGCTCGCTGTGAAGAGAAGCACTTGGTCCTTAACTGGGAAAAGTGTCACTTTATGGTCAGAGATGGGATTGTGCTTGGGCACAAGGTTTCTGCAGCTGGCATCGAAGTGGATCGTGCGAAGACTGACGTCATGACGAGCTTGCCACCACCTGATTCTGCGTAATCGGTTAGAAGTTTTCTGGGTCATGCAGGGTTCTATCGTCGCTTCATCAAGGATTTCAGAAAGATTGCACGTCCTCTTACTGCTCTGCTCTGCAAAGATGCTAAGTTTGAGTTTACAGATGAGTGCCTTGCTGCGTTCGAACAGATCAAGCATGCTCTGATAAGCGCCCCCATTGTGCAGCCTCCTGACTGGAATTTACCTTTTGAGGTGAGGTGTGATGCTAGTGATTTTGCTGTTGGTGCTGTTCTAGGACAGAAGAAGGATAAAAAGTTTCATGCCATCTACTATGCCAGTCGAACTCTGGATGATGCTCAAAGGAATTATGCTACCACTGAGAAGGAGCTGTTGGCTGTGGTCTTTGCTTTTGAGAAATTTCGGCCATACCTTGTGGGATCGAAGTTGATTGTGCACACAGACCATTCTGCCCTCAAATACTTGATGCAGAAGAAGGATGCAAAGCCAAGGTTGCTGCGATGGGTATTACTCCTTCAGGAATTCGATATTGAGGTCAAAGACAAGAAGAGGGTTGAGAATGGTGTGGCAGATCATCGCTCACGCATCAGGGTTGAAGACGACGTACCCATAGACGATTTCCTGCCAGAAGAGAATGTGTATTATGTGGAAACCAAAATCCAGAGCAGTTTTGACGAAGAATTGCAGGTTTTTCGAGTTGGAGGAACGTTAGTGTCGAGCGACACCACCACTAGTGTCGCGCGTCACCTTTCTCAAGCGAACACAGAGACCTCCCAAATTCGAAACAGACTTCCTGAGACCAGTTCAGCTGCTGTATCCGCTACCCAACGCCCTTGGTATGCCGATATTGCCAATTATCTCGCTGCAGAGGCTGAGCCTGAGAACTTTAAGGGCTATGCAAAGAAGAAGTTCCTGAGAGAGCTGCAAAGATACCACTGGGATGAGCCATATCTGTACAAGCACTGTTCTGATGGGATTTACAGAAGATGCATTGCAGAGTCAGAAGTTCCAGAAGTGCTGTTTCATTGTCATGGATCCGAATATGCTGGACACTTTGCAACATTCAAAACAGTATCTAAGGTTCTTCAAGCAGGCTTCTGGTGGCCCACCATGTTTTGCGACGCACATGCATTCATCTCGCAGTGCGATGTTTGTCAGAGGAGAGGAAAGATCAGCAAACGACATGAGATGCCACAGAATTTCATCCTTGAGGTTGAGGTATTCGACTGCTGGGGTATCGATTTCATGGGTCCTTTTCCCTCTTCTTATGGGAACAAGTACATCCTGGTTGCTGTTGATTATGTCTCAAAGTGGGTCGAAGCCATTGCCAGTCCCACCAACGATTCTTCAGTGGTCCTTAAGATGTTCAAGACCATCATCTTTCCTCGATTTGGAGTGCCTCGAATTGTTATAAGTGATGGTGGTTCTCACTTTATTAACAAGATTTTCGAAAAACTCCTAAGGAAGCATGGAGTTCATCATCGAGTTGCAACTCCTTATCACCCTCAGACAAGTGGACAGGTCGAAGTGTCGAATCGTCAGATCAAAGAGATTCTGGAGAAGACAGTGGGTAAAACTCGAAAGGATTGGGCTGCGAAGTTGGACGATGCACTCTGGGCGTACAGGACAGCGTTCAAAACACCTCTAGGCACCACACCTTTCCACCTGCTCTATGGAAAGCCCTGTCACCTTCCAGTGGAGATCGAACACAAGGCAGCTTGGGCGATAAAGCTGATGAATTTTGACATCAAGTCTGCTGCAGAGAGGAGACGGATACAGCTGAATGAGTTGGACGAAATCAGATACCACGCCTATGAGAATTCGAAGCTGTACAAAGAGAGGACCAAGGCGTATCATGATTCCAAAATCCTCTCCAGGCAATTCGAACCGAATGATCAGGTACTTTTGTATAACTCTCGTTTGCAATTGTTTCCTGGTAAACTTCGTTCTCGATGGTCAGGTCCTTTCATAGTCAAAGAGGTTCGCCCCTATGGTGCTATCGTCCTCCTCACACCAGATGGTAGCAGAGAGTTCACAGTCAATGGACAAAGAGTGAAGTACTACTGGGCCAAAGCTGAGATTCCGGATGGACATATCGTGCCTCTGGATGGTGCACCTCCTGCCTGAATCGCCATCAAGTCAAGCTAATGACTTTAAACAAGCGCTTGGTGGAAGGCGATCCACTGGTGAGTCTGTAAATAAGTCTTTTTGTTTCAGTTGATTTTCGTTTTTCTTTTCGTGTAACAGGTGAAACAGGGCTGGTGTCGAGCGACACCATACTCGGTGTCGCCTGTCACTTGTTATTTAAAAAAAAAATAAAAAAAAAAAAAAAAAAAAAAATTTAGGACCTAGCTTAACCGGAATTCCAGAACCGGAGGGGAATCGGAAGCGGATCGGGCACGAGGAAAATACCATTCGCACTTTGCAAGTGTCGCGCGTCACCACCCTAGGTGTCGCCCGTCACTCACAAACAGGTAAGTCTTCTCTTTCCCACGTTTATTTAAAACCTTCACCCTCACACCTTTTTCCTCCCTTCCTCCTCGCCGCACTCGACACTTTTGCCATACCCACCCTCACCAAACCCGAAATTACTCAAATCTTCACCGATTTGAGTGATTCCAAAGCCTAACCTCATCAGATTTTCACCCTCTATCTGTTTCTCTCATCGTTTTGCCATTCCAACAAGATTTCGACCACCTCCATGCGCTTTAAACGGTTCATTTGACTAGATTTGAGAATTTCGTTCTTCATGGCAACTTCACTTCAACAATTCGAGCGTGTGAAATTTGTTGTGGTCTTAGGGAGATTTCTGAATGCATGTGTCGCTGAACTCATTCTTGTTGCTCATTAGACTTGCTGGAGTACATCACTTGTGCTTTCTTTTTCGCTGACTTGAGATTCTTTTCTTTTGTTGGTCTGCTCTGTTTCTTCTTTTGCAGATGCCTCCATGCAAGCGACAATGCAGGGACGCCGCCTCCAGTTCGCAACCTCCAGTCGACGTAACCTTCCAACTCGGAGACCACGTCGAAGTTTTGGATGGTGACTTGTGGCAACATGCAACCGTCAAAGCTGTACTCGCACAATCTCGTTACATGGTCACATTCCTTGACTCCCAGGAGTTGCAGGTGTTCCCGACTTCCCATCTTCGCCCTGCTGCACCACCACGAGCCTCTGCCTCACCGCCACCATCGCCTCCTGCAATCCCTGATTCACCTAACGAGAGGATTAGGCACCCTTGGCCTAAACGGGAGAATCTGCGAATTCCAACACGCAGGATCTGGGACGAGCCACCTCGAGCTGTTGCTGAGAGCGTTGAGTGTCTACACAGGCCAATTTCCGATGACTGGGATGATTACGACACTTTCTTCTACAACGCCTGGCTCAATGTGAAGATACTCCTCACCAGGTTTTTGGACATTCTGGATATGAGGCGTTTGGGTTTGGATTCTGAGCTCCTGCGTTTGTTGACGAAGCTTGGCTTGGGATCTATGGCTACCAGACCCTACGATCTGTTTCCTGACCTTGTTCGTCAGTTCCTCGCCTCTGTTCGCATCAACTACACCAACGAACATGCTCCAAATGCGCAGGAGGGCACTCTGACTTTCATGATCCGCGGAGTTCGTTAAAGGCTCTCCTTTCGCGACCTATGTGCCTTATATGGGTTTCGCAAGGATCTCCCGAGAGTCACCCTCCCTACTCAGATGTTCGATGTGCAGGATTTCTGGTCCCATTTTGGGAATGGGCGTTATGATTCGAAGACTACGTCTCAGACCGACGTGCGCCACCCTGTTCTGCGATGCCTTCTACGTGTCCTGGGCAACACTATTCAGTGCAAGTCGACCCCGGGTAAGATGCGTCTCTCTGAGTTGGCTCTTCTTTATGTTGGCATTGGTGATTTGACAGATGGTGAGCATTACCAGAGTTCCGCGCACGCTACTGATGTCAACATGGGAGCTGTTTTTGCTCATCACTTGGTTTCTTTGCAAGCCAAGCCTTTCTCTGGAGCAGGTACGACGCAGCGCACTGAGTCTGTTGGTAGCTTGCTGACCCCTATCTTCCAGTATTTTCGGATCAGCACGGAGAACAGCACCATTGTCACGACTCGCCGAGCTATTGATTTGGATCACCTACGCCACGCTTCCTGGATTAACCACAACAATCAGTGGTCCTTTCGCACTACAGCTGGTTCATACCGGATTCAGCTCCCTGATCGTGCACGCACTGACATAGGCACCACATGCACCGCACTTCGTTTCATGCCAGAGAGGAGAGTCTTGATTACTGTGTCTCGCGGTTCTTCTTCCAGAGCTCGTGCTTCCACTTCCGAGGACGATCAGATACCTCGCTCCGCCGACACCACAGTACCTCTCCCTGATCTTCCCACTGAGCCAGAGGTTCCCATGGAGGCTGCTGCTTTCCAGCGGTATGTCATTCAGAGTTTTCAGAGCATCTGGAGTGCCATCGCTACTCTCTCTCGCTGCGGATGTGTTCGCCCTACTCGCCCGCGATCTCGCTCACCCACGCCCTCTGATGATGCTACTACCAGCGATGGGGACTAGTTCCTTTGTCATTCTGGTTCTGTTTTCTCGTCTTGTGTTTTTCTTCTCTTTTATTTTCGTTTGTTTGCGTCTGTTGTGTCAGCTACACTTGTTGTGAGACTTTGTTGGATTTATGCATCTATGGGTTGTATGGTTACTACTAACTTTTCTCTGAGTGATCTGACAGTGCTAACATAGATGATCGCGACGATTGCTCTCTGCACTGTGGTGTCGAGCGACACCATCTTTGGTATCGCGCGTCACCACCCTTGCACTTTCGACCTAAGCTTGTTTTCATCTGAATCTGAGCTGTGTGTTGGTCGACCTAACTGAGTAGTAAGATATTCTAACCCGTTGCATCCTTCCTTCTGACTTTCTCTTTTGTCACCAACATCGGATTTGATAACACTGGGGACAGTGTTGTTCAAGTCTGGGGGAGGTAGTTGCTGACATTATGTTTGTTTTTCTTAAGAGTCAGTTGTGTCAAAACTTTTTTTTTGAGTCAAAACTTGTTAGAGATCATGATGCTTTTCCTGGAATTATTGTACTGACCTTTCACCTAAGTGACCACTGCTGCAGATTCAGTCTAGATCCGACTAATGAAAAATCCAAAGGCTGACCAGTTGACTAGAGGCGTCCACGTTTCCAACAGAATCCACTAACCTGAGCTAAGTACTGAACTTCACTTTTAACTCGCTGATGTGACTAATGCCTTAGAGCTTGATTCCTCATTCGTACTTGATCAATGAAAGCCTGTGTGAAATTTAATGAAGTGATTTCTCTCCCTTGTAACGAGCTAAAAGAAGGCAAAAAGATTGAGATGATTTTCGCTTAGGAGTGAAGGGCTAGACATGTTTCCAATGATCCCATTATTTCACTTCTAAGTTGGAATGATCACACAAAGGAAGGAAGTGAGGGGTAGGAATGTTTCCCATGACCCCACTATTCGCTGAAAACCTTTGATACAAGGTAAGGGGACAACTCGGGGACTTGGTGGCAAACACCATCAGTACTCGCAGCTTTATCCTTATCGAGTATGCGCCATAAGAAAAAGAGAAGAAAAGAGATGATGAATGTGCGAAAAGAATAAGTCTGGGGGAGAGAAAAGGTACCAAAGTTTGTAAGGCTGATTTGTTTGAGCACAGAATGGGAAAGAATCTAGAAGGTTCTGGGCATTGGAATCATCAGTGAGATCCAGCGATGAAGGTTTATGGACCATGTTGTGGAATTTTGGACTTAATCTGGAAAGCTGTGAATGTCTACAGGGAAGTACATGGTGGTTTGATTTGGAATGATGAAGCAGTAGTTGAGTTGCAGGGTGATATGTCAAAAGCGATGTTCCAATGAAAGGTTGAGTCTCTGTGTTTTCAAACTTCTTTCTCTTATTTGGTGTTCTGTTTGCTTGAGGGCAAGCAAATGCTAAGTCTGGGGGAGTTGATATATCATGGTTTTTATGGTTTTTAACCATGGTATATGTCTTATTTATAGAGTCTTTTTAGTGTCTTTCGAGTCTTTTGAAGTCTTTTCAGGTCATAGGTACGTCTGGAGCTTAACTGGAGACTTTGGAGCACTTTGGAGCTTAATCAGGATCAAATTCGTCAAGTATGGATTTTGTGCTTTAGTGACGCTCGACACCATGGAGAGTGACGCGCGACACTTGTCAGAGAAATAAGGAAAAGGCGATTTTGTTTCCTATATGAAGAAGGAGTTGGGCCCAAACGTTTTCAAGGAAGCCCAAGACGTGTTTTAGAGATATATATAGGATTTTTATTCCCTTTTTACACACACCTTAGATTTTTGAGAGAGAGATACTCTGAGTTTTCGGCTTTTGCGATTTCTGAGCTTGGGGAGACAAGTCTGTACTCTGTTCGTTTAGAGAGAAGATTTCGAACCCCTTTATCTATTTCGATTTATTCTATTGCTTTCTATTCATCATGTTTGTTATTTCAATAACCATGTCTGAGTAGATCACCTGTTAGGTTTAGGGTTTAATTAGGGTTTTCTTTGAATGTTTGATTAACTTGCTAGTTAGGGTTCATATCTATTTGTTCTTCACCTTAGGTTGTTCTTAAAGCTAATTCTAGACTGATCACCTAGAACTTAGATCTTAAGTTGCTTAATTGACACGGAAGTGTAATTGAATAACTGGAAAGAACCTGAGTTGAGCAAAGTAACTATTCGCAAAGGAATTTGGTTTAGGAGCTTTGTGAACATATCGAACTTGTGCATTAAGGCTGGTTTAAATCTGTAGGATTTACAAAGGAATTTGGAATTCTAGGATTTTAACTTAGATAATTCTCACAACGGAAGTTGGTTAATTATAGTTCTGTGTTTCGAGTTCAAGAACCGTGCTTAATAACTGAATCCTGACTTGTTAAGTTGATTTGCATTCATTGATCTCCTTTGCGAATAGTTACTTAAATCACCCTAGACCTATCCTTTACCACATCGAATCCTGACTTGTTAAGTTGAACCCTAAATCACCCTAGACCTATCCTTTATCACATCGAATTTACAACTGTCTTCATCGCTGCTTTATTTATTTCTGTTGCATTGTTATTTGTTCTGCATATTTTGGCTTAGCGTAACTCTATCTACATAAGGTTTATTGAGTGATTTCTTGTCTCTGTGGTTCGACCCCTACATACTACAACTGCACATCTGTGCTCTTGCAGAGTAGCTTAGGGATTAAACTTTGAGCATATCATGATGATGTCGACCTCAGCCATGTTTGAGTAGATCCCGAGTTGGGCTTAGGGTTCCCGAAAGGGGCTCTCATAATCGATTAAGACATCTAGGTTTATAGATCTGGGATTTTAACTTTGTTCTCTGTTTATTTTTGTTCTTATTGCATGTATGCTTGATTGATCACCTAGTATCTGATCTAGATGTTAGTGTTGCGAAAGTTTTCATTAAGTATCAGCCCTAGAATGAAACATGCGATTTTTCCGTAGGAGTGGAAACCTACCAGCAGCGAGATCGTGAGTATTGACGAGTCTTGTGCAGCTCTTGCGTTCTCTCCCTTCCAGGGCCGGAGTAGAAACGTACTGGTCAGGATTGCGAGAAACAGTTGGTTATGATCACGACAGTGACGTAGTCATACCGCCGTACTCTAGCTCTAGAACCATATATATCGATATCCGTCAATCCCAATCTATCTACCCTAGTGTTAAAACCGATTATGATCCCTGTAGAGTTTCCAAAAGCTCAGCGTTTTTAGCCATAGTTTAAAACCAATCGACTTTTACTTGCTTATTTAGATCTGCATTTCAATTACTTTAGTTCGATATTTTGCTTGCTTTACTTGCTTTCCATTCGATTTTTCTACTTGTTTTCTAGGATAGATTTATTTGCTTTCTTTAAGTTTTAGTTTAGTCCGTGAAAAACAACCAACCTGTAAAACCAATCTAGTCTGACATAAAGTTAGAAACCGTAGAAGAATACCAAGCACACAAATATTTGTGGATTCGATCCCTAAATACTACAACTGATTAGCTGTGCACTTGCGGCTTTCATTTGTTTTTGTTAAAGGTAAAACTTGTTCCCTCACGCAGTTGACACGCATCAAGTATGTGGATTATGATCTCGATGGCTACGAGGGAGAGTAATCCGAAATGTTGTGTTTTTGAGACAGGTTTTTCTTTCATTTTAATTTCGATTTCAGTATTTTTTTTTTTTAAGATTTCTCAATCACTTGCATTAGTTTTATTTTAAAAATAATTTATTAAATTAATTGCAAAAATTGAGTTTATTGAATTGAATAAGAGTATTTTCCAGAAATATGTCTTTATTAATTTAATAAATGTAATAAACCGATTTAGAACCGATGATGACATTCCATTTCGTCTGGTCGACGGATTGTTCTGTTAGAATACACAAAGCAATAAGAGGTGGAATAAAATTGCTAATTCAATGCCAACTGTAGTAGATTGCAATTTTTTTTTTGTAAAAATGCTGAAATTGCTAGGTTGAAATTAGTTTCTACTTCAAGTAATATCTGGCGCAAATATGTCATATTTTAAATATTTTAAAAGTGTATAAATAAATACTTAAAAATTTTAAAATAAGTGTTATTTGATTCAAATAAGTCAACACATATTTTGATACTTGTAATGGAATGTATAGCCATGCAATACCCGATAATTTATGTACAATTCAATCAATTTTTTTCGAAAGATAATATTACTATAAACATTTCACTCTCTTGCATGCTTTTATTAGAACCTCTTATTGATTGGTTCCATATTTTCGGATAACAACTTGTCCATATATCTTTTATTTAAGCTTTATTTTATAAACAACTGGGAAAGCTCAATTTCAACATCAGGAGGGAAGAAAAACACAAAACCGCAGAAAGAATATTAAAGAAAACAAAAGAAAAAAAAATAACAAAGCAAAAGCAAAAGAGAGTGGTAAGGCTCCACACTCAAACTCTTCACTCTCACTCCTTCTTTCTGTCTCTTACCAGTTGCCAATGGCTCTCTATCTCCCATCTCTCTCCCTTCTCATCCTCCTTCTCCTCCGCTCCTCCACGGCGATGTGGTGCGTTGCTCGGTTTGATGTTACAAGCCAGGCGCTTCAGGCAGCTCTAGACTACGCATGTGCCGCTGGAGCCGACTGTGCTCCTATCCAGCCCAGTGGTCTTTGTTTCCTCCCTAATACCATTCAGGCTCACGCATCTTATGCTTTCAATAGCTACTTTCAGCGTAGAGCCATGGCTCCTGGCTCTTGCAACTTCGCGGGCACCTCCACCCTCGCCAAAACCGATCCCAGTATGTATTTTACAATAACATGGCTTAACAGGATCGGTTAAATCGGTTAATAAAATTTTATAATAGTTGTTTTTACTACGTACATAGTTCTCGATTTGTCTGTTGAACTTTGCATTATCTATGTTTCATACCTTTTTTGTGGTTTGGTTTAGCAACAATAAGCTTTTATATTTTAAATCGCAATCTGGTTTTAACTCGTTCTAACTCGGTTTATTCTTGTAAAGGTTATGGATCATGCGTGTACCCAAATTCTTTGAGGTACGTGAGTTTTATGTGATGTATTCATTTTGATGCTCACATTTGATAACCAATAAGTTTAAATATTTTTATGGTTACACTTTTCTATTCGCTTCAAATACATGTTTTCGACCGTTTTCAATATATTTTTTTAACTGAATTTTTTTTATGGTCTCCTAATTAAGAAATATTCGTCTGCACGACTTTTTCATTGGTTTGACTAGGAATATGTGAATATTTTACCCAAAAAAAAAAGAATATGTGAATATATTTCATGCGTCGTACTATTTTGCATGTCTTTTAAAAGTATTATCCCATTTCATGTGTTTGGACCGTTGGATGATCGTAGCTGGCAACTTAGAAATTATTCAACGGTAGAAATCCTTGTGCATATATGCGGGGCCCATCTCATCTTTCATTGTTTTGTTTCTGTATCCTGTTTTATTCTGTTCGTTGCTCTTTCACTTTTCCTGGCCAGAGTATAGTCAAAAGTAAGGGAAATAAAACACACAAAGTAATAAAAAAACTCTTGACAAAGAAAAAAAAAAAAAAGCATGTCCTCTTGGAGCAGAACTTTAGTTTTACTTTAGAGATTTCTTGACGAACAAGCTTATATATACAAGTTGATGAGATACATATATTTGTTTATTATGACCATTCTTGATTCTTGGGAAAATCATTTGTTTCTTTTTGCCATGTTCATTTTATGTTTTCATTCCGTTTCTTTAAACATCGAACTCTTAAAATTCGTTCTATGTTTTTTTTTTTTTTTTTTTTTTTTTTTTTTTTTTTTTTTAAATATTACTAACAGAACAGAAAATCTCTCTGAAATGACGACGAAAGAAACACGATTTTAGGATGAGGTTGGATTCAATCGAGATTACAAAACAATCAAGGGATTTTCATGCGGTTATTCTTAAGATCAATTACGAAGATCTGTATCTTAATCAGAGCGGATCTGATGAGATTTGGATACGGTTTTCAATGGTGAAAATAGAACCACGGATCAGGTTTTCTTTTGCGGATCAAAGGGGAGATGCGATTACCAGGGAAAAAGTTAAAGAGGATCTTAATTATGGCAAGGCTAATACTCGGTTTCAATCGACGGAAATCAGATCGGAGTCTCAGATTTCGATGGTCTCACATGATTATTTCACAATGGGAGAATCTCGAATTAAGAAGGGAAATTACCTAAGTTCAGAAGCGATTCTAAAATCCGAAAAGGCAGATCGGGGGATAATCAAACGAAGCTGTCAGAGATTTGGTATCATCTCAACGGATTCTGGATATCAATCCACACTAAATGGCGGTGAAAAACAGGGAAAATGCAAGCAGTATTTAACAGAGGCGAATGGGTATTCTGCTCCTCACCATTCACAGTTTTCAAGTATCCAAACCTTACTCTCGATTATCAAAACAAGATGTCTAAAAGCTCGGTTTTAAATCAGGCGGTTTCAAAGAAGGTGGCCGAAGCTCCAATCAAGAGATTGAAGATCACGGTGCCCAAATTTGATAACAAGAGCCTGATTAAAGGTTACTCACGCACTCTCATAGGCAGGTGCATGAACCCTCAAATGCAGGACATGAAAGCTCTATTGGACATGTTTCCAAGAATATGGAAAATGGAGGATCGGATAGCAGGTGCGGATCTCGGAATGGGCAAGTTCCAATTCAATTTTCAGAAAGAGGAAGACATTCAAGA
The DNA here is from genome assembly GCF_000478725.1 of Eutrema salsugineum. NCBI lineage: Eukaryota > Viridiplantae > Streptophyta > Magnoliopsida > Brassicales > Brassicaceae > Eutrema > Eutrema salsugineum. The sequence continues at coordinate 16,318,153 of NW_006256909.1, read as the reverse complement.
GGTAATGAAAATGGAGCCATTCCATTTTGATTACTGGATGCTGTCTCTGGTGCGGTGGAGTCCGGTTGTTGACCATTAATATCCATCAGCAATCAAGTTCTGGGTCAGGATTATGGGAGCCCCACTCCATTTCTGGGCTGATGTGACCTTCGAAAGTATCGGCAAGGCGCTTGGATCAGTGGAAGCAGTTAATCTAGATGAGGGGAAGATTCAAGTGATAATCGATGGTTTCAAACCATTAATTTTTGAAACGACGGTGGAGTTCGACGGTGGTGTAGAAACAATGGTGTATCTGAGGTACGGGCGTTTGTTTGAATTTTGTAAAATCTGTCAGAGTCTGTGCCATGATCACCAACGGTGCCCAACACGGATTGAATCCGAAGAACGGAGACATCAAGGTGAATTCAATGATGACCCAACAAATGGTTATGGAACAGCTTTGTGTTAAACAGCTGTTAAATATGGAGGTAACGGAAGTAATGGAGACAAAGACGCGGGGAAGCACAATGGAGGAGGGAATGATGGTAAACAGCAAAAAGGGAGGACAGAGAGGAGATATAGCGAAGGTTCATCAAGGGGTTTCAGACCCTCGAGCCACCCTCCTCCAAAGAAACAACAGAAGAGGTATGTGACGGAGGAGGCAAAAGAGATCGCATCGGTTGAAACGGAAAGTTTGTCTCAGCATCAGATGACAACTTCCAACTCAGAGAATCAGGAGATTGCTGTGGCACAAGTATCTCAAACGCAGGAGGTTGGCTCGGGTATGCACATTACAGCACGTCACAAAGACAAAGCAGTGAGAAAAAGTTTATCATTTGAGGATGATGACCGGCTGGATTTTGCGTCTCGGGGAAAAGAGGACCAAGAAATGGAGGACAGGCGGTTTCTAGAGAAGAATGGGGATGGCTCGGTATCAAACATGGAGGCAAATGCTCAAAGTGACTTTCATGAATCTGGCGTTGCTATATCAGATTTTCTGCAACAGGTGAACTCAGGGGTTGAATCGGGTGAACTCCATCTCGATATAGACAACGATTTGGGTGCTTTGGGACATGAAGAAGGTGATTTTTTTGAGAACCCAGATATTGAGATGCAGATGCTGGTGGGACAGGTTAAAACACCAGTGGAACCTGTAGAGGTGCAAAAAAGTGAGGTTGATTCTCGGCTGGTCATCATGGAGGAGGACAAGGGGAAGAGTGCAGAGCCAACTAAACCAGAACCGAAGAAAAAACAACAGAAATCCACTCTGCCTTACCTTGGTGGTTCAAAAAAGAGAATGGTTCAGGCGATAGTCTCTCCGCGGAAGAAGCAGGTCACAAAAACAACAAACCGCAATGGAGAAGGAGCATGTACGGCAGCTCCAAAAGGCCCCTCACTTCCGCAGGAGGAGCAAAAACTTTGAGATTTCTTTTAAATGAGGGTTTTGAGTTGGAATTGTCAAGGTTTAGGAAGTCATTGGACAATAAGTTATCTTAGAGAGGTTTGAAAGAAACATAGACTACAGTTTTTGTTTCTTTCAGAAACCAAGCAAGAATTTTCTTTTATACAAAAATTTCAATTTCATTTTGGTTATAATAAGTTTTATACGGTTGAACCATCGGGTGCAAGCAGATGACTTGCATTAATTTATAATGATAATTTTGATGTTTCTATCACTTTCTCAAATAATCGGATTATTGATGTTGAGGCCAACATTTTTGGTAAAAAGGTTTTCCTCTCTTTTATTTATGGAGACCTGGTGGTTAAAATGCGGGATCAAGTTTGAGAAAGATTAACCCGAATAAGTCTTACAAGGACAGAACCCTGGTTTATTATTGGTGACATGAATGAGATTACAAGTAATAATGAAAAGCAAGGGGGAAATTTAAGGTATGCTTCCACGTTTGTGTCCTTTAATCTTATGATTCATGACTATGGCTTCTTGGAATTCCCTTGTTTAGGAAATACAATGTCTGGGAGAGGAAGAAGGACTGGAAAAATTGTCCGCTGCAGACTTGACCGGGCTCTAGCGAATGAGGATTGGCATGAGCTTTTCTCACACACATTTGTTGAGTATCTGGCAATGATTGGTTCGGATCATAGGCCAATTATTGCAACAATTGAAAATAAGATTCCACGAAACAAATCACAATTTCGTTTTGATAAACGATGGTTAGGACAAGCCGGCATAATGGAAGCAATTTCCATAGGCTGGAATCTCAATACCGGTGGTGAGAGAATGAATTTCATGGGAAAAATTCGGAACTGTCGACGAGAGATATCCAAATGGAGGCAAACCCTACAGCCATATGGAAAGGACAAAATTGAGGATTTGAAACAGAAACTAGAAGAGATCCAAAACGATGATACACGATCGGAAGAGGAACTGAAGGATACAGCAAAAAAGTTACAGGCAGCTTATCGGGATGAAGAACTATACTGGCAACAGAAAAGTCGGACTCAATGGGCACAGGCAGGGGATAAAAATACCAAATTTTACCATGCCCTAGTTAAACAACGACGAGCACAAAATCGGATTATTGGTTTGCACAATGAGGTGGGAACATGGGTTACATCCGAAATAGAGATTGAGCATGTAGCTGTAAAATATTTTGAGAAATTATTCACCACGACTTCCCCAACGGAATTTGATGATGCATTGGGTCAGATTAGACCATTAATTTCAGAAATTAATAATGCTATGCTCACGGCGATAGCCTCAGAAGAGGAAATAAGAAACGCACTTTTCATGATGCACCCAGAAAAAGCTCCAGGACCTGATGGAATGACAGCATTTTTTTACCAACGCTCGTGGCAGATTATCAAGGCGGATCTCGTACGGTTAGTCAATGGTTATTTGGAGACGGGATGTCTCGAGGAAATTTTAAATCAAACAAACATCTGTTTAATCCCAAAAACAGAAAGGCCTATGCGGATGACGGAGCTGCGACCTATTAGCTTCTGCAATATAGCTTATAAGCTCATATCTAAGGTGCTATGTCAGCGTTTGAAAAAATTATTACCGGCTCTAATATCGAAAACACAATCAGCCTTCGTGGCAGAACGGTTGATCTCAGACAATATCCTCATAGCACAGGAGATGTTCCATGGTCTAAGAACCAATAAATCATGCAAAAGTACCTATATGGCAATTAAGACGGATATGAGTAAAGCCTATGATTGAGTTGAGTGGACATTTATTGAGGATCTCTTGCGACGTTTCGGCTTTGCAGAAAGATGGATTATATGGATGATGAGATGTATTACAACAGTGAAATATAGAGTTCTTCTAAATGGTCAACCAAAGGGCCAAATAATCTCGAACCATGGTTTAAGCCAAGGGGATCCTTTATCCCCATATTTATTTATTTTATGTACGGAAGTCTTAATAGCAAATATCAAGAAGGCTGGAGAGGAAAAGCTATTAACTGGTTTAAAGGTTGCTCTCACATTTGCTCTTTGCAGATGATAGCCTATTCTTCTGTAGAGCAAATAGAGAGGAATGGCAGAAGATATTGGCCATTCTGAAACAATATAAGAGGATTTCAGGACAACAAATTAACTTTGATAAATTTTTGATCCAATTCGGTCACATAGTTATAGAGTAAACTAAAAATGAGATGAGGCAGATTATAGGAATTTCTAGAGACAGAGGGACGGGATCCTATCTCGGCATCCCAGAGAGTTTAGACGGTGCCAAGACCAAGGTATTTAATTTTGTAGCAGAGCGACAAAACAATAGAGTAAACAGCTGGACATCCCGTCTGTTGTCAAAAAGGGGTAAAGAAGTTCTAATTAAAAATCGGTAGCATCTGCGATGCCAACTTTTGTTATGTCCTGTTTTTGGTTGCCCAAAGCCACAACAAAAAAAACTATCAACCGCAGTGGCAAAATACTGGTGGAGCTCAGATGGACACAATCACGGTATGCACTGGATGGCGTGGAAGAAAATGTGTAAAGCCAAAAGTGAAGGCGGAATAGGTTTTCGTGACATGGAGGATTTCAACACAACTTTATTGGCAAAACAACTATGGAGGCTCATCGATAGACCGACATCCTTATTTTCCAGGGTTTTTAAGGGATGATATTTTCGGAACACGAGTCCTTTTGGACCCAGTTTGATCCTACTCGCCGTCTTATGGATGGCGAAGTATTCTCTCGGCTAGATCTCTGGTTAATAACGGACTAATCAAAAGAGTTGGTTCAGGATGTTCCATTTCTGTCTGGAATGATCCATGGATACCTTCTTATCGCCCGAGACCAGCCACTTGTAAGGGTATTAATTATTACCCAAAACTTCCAGTGACAAAATCATGAAATTTGGGACTGCTGACGGCAATCATCGACCTAGGGGATATAGAGATTATTTGGGGAATCCCTATTAGTAGCTCCTATATGCCAGATCAATTAGGATGGCATTTCTCAAAATCTGGACGTTATACAGTAAGAACTGGATACAAGGCTGAACAGGAATACCCTGAGGGAGACTTAGTGGTTTTCTCAGGCCCAGATATAAAGGAATTACAAGAACATACTTGGAAATTAAAATGTGCACCAAAATTGAGACATTTTATTTAGCAAGCTCTTTCTGGATGCCTCTCGGTATCCGCTAGATTACGCACCCGGGGAATACAATGCGACACACAATGTGCATGCTGTGGCGAGCAGGAGGAATCAATTAATCATTAACTGTTTGAATGCCCCCTCCCCCGGATGTTCTTGGGATCATCGGTTTTTGCAAATTTTGACGATCTGTTTTGGAGGATTCCACAAGGGGTGAAAAATTCACACTATCTTTGGATTGTATGGTACATATGGAAGACACGGAACGAAAAATTATTCGCCAACAAAGACATCGATCCACGAGGGACATTAAAAATAGCAGAAACAGAAGCGACATTATGGGAGGAGGCCCAAAAGGAGGAACAAGCTTCACACACTGCAGAAATTTATAATGTTCAGTGCTTATCAACACACATACCCCATGAGGGTTGGTGGTGTTATCTTGATGATTCTTGGAAGGACACAGATCCTTTTGTGGGACTTGGATGGTTTTATTTTAAGGAAGGAGATACGGAAACAATAATGGGAGCACAGAGAGTACGACAGAGCCTTACGCCTCTACATGCCGAATTGGAGGCCCTTACATGGACAATGCACTGCATGACCCTGAACCATAAGACGGAAGTAGCTTTTGCAACAGACTGTTCGGAGATAGTGAAGATGGTGTCTGAACCCGACGAATGACCAGCTTTCGCTCTTCATTTGCAAGAGATTGGAAGAATGAAGGACAATTTCATCTTTTTCTTTCTAAAATATATCCTACGCGCAAGAAATTCAAAGGCGGACAATCTTGCAAGAAGTGCTCGTGTCCAACCTCAAGAAATTGTTTATGTGAATTCGTCTCCACCGGATTGGTTGATTGAACCGTTTTAGGTAGTTCAAGCTGTTGACAAAAAAAAAATAATTTAAAAAAAAAAGAAATACCAGAAATACCAGAAAAAGTAAAGTTTATGTTTGTTAAGTTTTTAGCATTTCTGGAAATTACACTTTGAATATTTTACAAACGAAAATTGTTTCCAACTTTAAGTTTTTACAGTCCGGTCACAATGTGTTATGTATACAATACACAGACTAATCTGGGGGAGGGGTAAATGACACGAATAGAACAGAAAAAAATGAAAGTGACAGAAAACTTAGTAATCCAATTGTGTCTGTTTTTACAAATAAGTCAATTTTATATCCCAATTGTACCATAATTTATAATAAATTGTAAGCTTCTACCAAATTTCAAGTTTAGATAGGTTTCTTTACGGGTTTTAGTACGTTTTTTTTAATTCATGTAGTATTTTCTGGTTTTTTCTAAACCCAGATTTATGATATTTTTGTATTTTTGGTAAACTTTAAGAAAAATAAAAACATAACATGTGGAATTTTTTGTGAATTTTCGAATATTATTAGGTTCGTTTATTTTATAAAGACCCTACTAAACTATAGACCCTAAAAACAAAACTTATTACAGATCAGCAATGTTTAAACTGGGCGGTAATTAATGCATTACTTCACCGGAACAAGAAGATTCGATATGTTAATTTACATTGATGCTGAAACTTTTCCGGTGAATGTGTTCATCCAAAATGATCAGAAAATTGGTTTTGGCAATGGCAGCAACGCTGGAGGGTCAGCTTCGACAACAACAGTGGGAGGAACGCCGACAGCAACCGCCGGAAACATCCCCATGACGTCACTGAGGCCACCGTCGGGCACCACGGCGTCACCTTTTGGAATAGGCGGGGGTGGACTTATTCCGCCGGGAACGACTGACACCGATGAATCTGGAGCTTATTATAGAAAGACGAGTGTCTCTATAGCTTTATTGGTGGTCATGGTTTTGTTGTTTATTTAGGCTTTAGATTCGTGTTATATATACATTTTTATGGCTAACAAAATTTTGGTGAAATGGGTTAATCAATCAGAAAGATTTTTTTTGTTTTTTAGCGTTGTTTGATCGGATCTTCTGTCTCTGTAATCTTATAATTACATTGTTAGTTTTCTTTTCAGGTTTCTTGCATATATTTTCACTATTAAGTTTTATTAGATTCCCATCTGTGCAGACGCACATGATAAGATCTTTGTAAGATTTAATGTATTAAAATAAAATTTCTTAATGAGAATTAATCATGTAGACATAATTTAAAGAATAAAAACTTATTTAATTAGACTTGTTAAAATTAATTTAAATCCGGGCAAGCGACAATTTTTATTTATTTTTATCTTTTATGATTTTATATTTAGTGAAAAAACATATTTACGATATGACATGTATGTTTCAAAACTAGTGAATTTAGAACTACACAATCAATGAGTGTTAAAATAGGCTATCTCATTTTTTTTTAGGAAGAATTTCTTTTGTAATGCCAATTCAATGATTTAATTACCCTTTAAATCAGTTATGGCAGTTAGAATAAAAAATAAATCCGAAACTATATTTTCAATTTTTTAAAATATCTAAAAAAGAAGTAAAAATATTTTCGGATATTATTTATGGAAACAAAATATTTTTAAAATATTTTAAAAATTTGTTCTACGTATGGTAGAATGCGTGTTTTATGTTCTACATACACGTAGAATCCCATTTCTATAGTTATTTATATATTCTATCAGCATGTAGAATTCGTTTTCTGTAGTTCGTTTTATATTCTACCAATTGGTATAAAACGTATTCTGTATATTACGGTAGATTACAAGTTCTACTGGATAGTCTATATTCTATATGTTGGTAAAATATAATTTCTATTTATTAGACCAGGTTCTACGTTATTGTAGAACAGTTTTTCTACATATTGTCCTCATTCTACAATAATCTAAAATACAACTTCTACCAAATTCTGAGACAATTTAGGAAAATTAGTGATATCTCATCTCTGAATATTTTCGAAAATCTATTTTTTCACGTTTTTATCTGTTTTTTTCACATTTTTTTTACATTTTTTGGCTATCATCGTTCACTTTTTCTTCTTTCCCATTGATCAAACAGGTTTTGTCTAGGTTTACTTATCTTCTGCTTCAAACATGCTACATATCTATATCACTTGTGATTCATGGAAATCAGGGACATCTAAGAAGTGGATTTTTTTGGCTGATGAAGAAAAGGAGCTACCTCAATTACAGTGGTTATGTTACTAAAAACAAAATCCATGAGTTTCTACTTGGAATTGAATTGAAAAGTGGAAGAATTTGCAAATAAAGAGGGACAAATATTGTCGTTGGCTCCTATATCTATTATAGTATTTGTGAAGTGATTCGGGCTGTGATTTAACGCCCAACTTTTGATGTCGTTTTGATTAATGAAAATTAGATGATTTGATTGGTTGAAAATCGTTATAACTTAATTGGTTGAATTAGCTATTTTTACTCATTTAAACGATATATTAAATGCTTAATTAAATGCTTAATTAAATGCTTAATACAACTCAACAAAAAAAAGGAAACATGTGCCATAGTTCCATCAGCCTAATAATGAGGCCCAAAATAAAAATTTAAAAATCGAAAAAAATTATACATAGTTGTGATACGTAGATTGATGGGCCTCAGGGTCGCAGGTCATTTGCAAGCCCATTGGTCCGGAGTTTTAAATTTATAAAACCCTAATGTCTAAAAGTGCACAAAATTCCAATATATCGTTTACACTGAATGAGATGATAGCTGTGTTGGTTAGCTGTTTTATCCATTAGCCGAAGTTTCACGGGTTCGAATCCCATTGTTCGTTTATTTTTTATTTATTTGTTGAATTTTTTATAAGTCAGTGTTTGGAAATAAGTTTTATTTGTTAAATATTTTGCAAACGAAAATATGTCATTTTTTTCTTTGTTATTATCTATAATAGAATCTTTACTTTTTTTAATTAATAAATATGGAATTCATGGAAAGATAATATCATATATAAAACAAAAATTACCTTTAATATTTTTCATAAACAACTAAACCCTAGGTGGTTTAGACATATAAATATGAGTATTTTAAAAGAACCGTCTCATAATTTTAACTTCAGTTTCTCTGCTAGGGTTCTGTGTTTTATTTTCTTTGTTGGTAGCTTATTCTTTGAGTGCTAGGGTTCTTATAATAGCATTAACTTCTTTGATTTCTTTTAAAAGGCTTCATGATGTTTGTCAAGATTAGGAATCAGTTAATTACAGCCTCCAATGGAAATTTTCTTGCAAAGGAGGTTCATGAAGCAATGGAATTATTGGAGAATCTTGCTTAGAGTAATGACACATATGGCGAAGAGTATGATAGGTCATATAGAGGTGAAAGTTCTCAGGAGGAGCAGAGAGAATGAAGAAAGACATCAGGGAGCTCCAAACAAAACTAGACAAGGTATTGGTTGCTTCTCAAAAACCAAAACAATTTGTTGGTGAGTTTGATGAAAACCATATCTTTGTGGATGGCCAAGAAGAGTGTGCTGGTTAAGAGGAAATCAACTATTGGAGGACAAAAAAGGTTTCAAAGATTCAACAATTACAACAACCAGAATCTTTCATACATAAACCCCAATGTTGCAAATCCAAATGATTAGGTATACCCTCCACAATAAGCTCAGAATCAGGGTTATAACAACATGAATCAATTTCAGGGATATTACCATGGGAAGCAGACTTAGCTCAGCAAGGTGCTGCTCAGCCTAATCAGGGAAATAGTTCCAACATTCTAGAGGGTTTTCAAGGAAAGAAAACTTACCCTCCAGGTTTTAATCAGAATCAAGGTCAGCAAGGTTCTTCTCAGTGACAGGGAGCTTCATACAAGAGAACAATCTCCAGTGCTCATTGAGGACAATGAGCAGCTTGGTGGGGAGGTGCCTGTTGAGAATGATCAAGATGATGATGTTGTTGAGCTAGGAGTAAGCAGTAAGGACAAAGGTAAAGGTCTTGAGAAAGAAACGGCGCCTGAGAAGCCATCAAAGAAGACTACACCTTTTATTCCACCACCTTATCAGCCAAAGTTGCCCATTCCCTGGTAGATTCAAGAAGAAATTGCTGGAGAAATACAGAGCTATATTTGATAAACAGATGGAGAAGGTTTAGATCACAATGCCATTAGTGTAAGCTTTCCTTTTAGTGCTTCAATACACTAAAATCCTTAAAGATGCTATAGTGGAAAAGTCACTGGAAACTTCAAGGTATGGTGGTGTTGACTCATGAATGCAGTGCCATTATTCAAAAGAAATCAGTTCCAAGAAAGTTCTCCTCTTTGGGTCTTTGAAGTTTGCTAATTGCTTGTGTGATTTGGGAGCTTCATTGAGTCTCATGCCTTTTTCCATTGCAAAGAAGCTAAGGTTCGCAACCTACAAACCCTGTAGAATATCTCTGGTATTAGCTGGCAGATCAGTGAGGCTTCCAATTGGTTTACTTGACGATTTACCTGTCAAGATTGGTGATTTTGAAGTCCCCGCTGATTTAATAGTTCTTGAGATGAAGAACCCAAGGATCCCTTGATTCTAGAAAGATCATTCTTGGCCACTGCTGGTGCCATTATTGGTGTCAGAAAATAAAAGATTGATTTTCATTTGGGATCCGAAGTGTTGAACTTTGACATGAATGAAGTGATGAAAAAACCAACTATAGAAGGTCAAGTGTTCTATATTTAGACTATGGAGGAGTTGTCTGATGAATTACTTGAGGAGTTGAATACTGAGGATCAGCTGCAAGTTGCTTTGACAAAAGAGCATGAAAGCTATGGGTATTTGGAAGCAGCAAGTGAATTTTACAAGTTGATGCTGGATCAGCGCAAGCCTGTGAGTGAAGATAAACCATTCTTGGAGCTCAGAGCCGGTTTAGACAAGGTATCAGCCCAAGAGTGTCTAGGCATGGGTCTGGAATCAGAAGAGATGCACAATGAGCCTGAGCTTGGAAGCAACACCAAAGGATCCAACATGGACCAGACAATCCTCAATGAGGACTGGAATGAACTCAAGGCGCTAAAGGTGAAACTAAAGCCACTCCTAGTGGCTTGAGGTATGCTTTTGTAGGCCCAATGCATCATATCCTGTCATCATCAATGAGAACCTGATTGAACATGAAGAAGTAGCATTGCTAAATGAACTTAGAAAGTTTAGAAGAGCTATAGGTTATTCACTTGATGAAATAAATGGGATCTCAGCATCACTTTGCACTCATCGAATCCACACCTTGAGAATGAATCAATGAGCTCTATAGAGCATTAGAGGAGGTTAAATCCAAACCTCAAAGATGTTGTAAAGAAGGAGATTCTAAAGCTCTTGGAGGCAGAAATTATTTATTCAATTTCTGACTCCAAGTGGGTCTCACCAGTGCATGTTGTTCCTAAAAAGGGTGATGACTGTCATTAGGAATCAGAAAAATGAGTTATTCCCCACTAGAACTGTCACTGGTCATCGCATGTGCATTGATTATAGGAAGTTAAATGCTACATCTAGAAAACATCATTTCCCTCTTCCTTTTATTGATTAAATTCTTGAGAGATTGGCAAATCACCCTTATTATTGCTTCCTAGATGAGTATTCTGACATTTTCCAGACACCAATTCACCAAAATGATCAGGGAAAGACTACATTCACCTTTCCTTATGGTACTTTTTCTTATAGTAGGATGCCATTTGTCTTTGCAGTACACCTGCTACCTTCCAAACTTGTATGATGTGTATCTTTTCTGACTTGATTGAGGAGATGGTGGAAGTATTTATGGATGACTTTAGTGTCTATGGATCTTCTTTCTCTGCTTATTGTCTAATCTTTGCAGGGTGCTTAAGAGGTGTGAAAAGACAAATCTGGTTTTAAATGGGAGAAATGTCACTTCATGGTGAGAGAATGAATTGTTCTTGGCCATTTTGATGTTGATAAATCCAAGGTGGAAGTTATGGTGAATCTTGAGGCTCCAAACTCAGTGAAGGGAGTAAGAAGCTTCTTGGATCATGCTGGATTCTATAGGAGGTTTATAAAGGACTTCTCAAAAGCTGCCAGACCACTCTCCAAGTTGCTTTGTAAAGATGTGGCATTTGTGTTTGATGATGAGGTTGAAGAGGCATTCAAGGAGATCAAGAGGACTTTGATTAGTGCTCCCATTGTGCAGGCTCCAGATTGGACTCTTCCCTTTGAAATAATGACTGATGCAAGTGATTTTGCTGTGGGAGCAGTTCTTGGACAGAAGAAATATAAGAATGACAAATTCTCTCTGGAGGTATGAATTGCCATGTAAGTCTTGCCATGTAAGACTTGCTATCTAGCTTCAGTCTTGGACAGAAGAAAGACAAATTCTCTCCGGGGTATGAAACAATCCAAAACATTGCTAAAGAGTAAATTGAAAGATCCTAGCTAAAACCTTTAGAACTCGAGTCACAGACGTATGAATACGCCACTGTCGTGATCATAGACAACTATCTCTCTCAACCCTGACAAGTAGGTTTCCACTCTGGCCCTGAAAGAGAAAAGATGCAGTAAGCTTAATTAAGACTCGTCAGCATTCATAAATCTCCCATAGGTAGGTTTCCACTCCTATGTTTGTTTTGCTCTCCCAAACTAGATCTGGCTCCGGATGAATACTTTCGTATCACCAAGGACCTGGATCAGATTGTAGTTCATGACGCTACTCACATGCATTACAAGTAAATTCAGAAGAAAACGTTCTATGATTCTGCTTCAATAGCTAATGGAATCCTCATCGAAAATATATAACCCCATCAAAAATCCCTTTGACCCAACAATAAAACTACTCAGACATGATTAAAGAAAGCAAAAACATTGTATTGAAAAGCTGAGCAATAATCGAAATTGAAGAAGGAACAAAAAGGGTTCAAGAGATAGATCTCTATCTCCCGAAAAGCTAAAGTATTGAAAAACCTAAAAAGTAATTAAAAGCATAAGATGATTATGGTGATTATGATGATCCGAATTAGGGTTCCTAAAACATGTATTGATAGTGCTCAAGACGTTTCTGGGTGTCATTTAGGGTTTCTCCAAATGAGGGAATCATTTTGATCTTCAGAAATGGGCCTTCTAACTCGGAGATGGCTGGCCGTAGTCGGAAAGGACGTGGCCGTGGTGAATGGATGCTTGGCCGCGGTCGTGTAGCCTCTGACCGTGGTGAAATGGCTATTGGCCGCGGGTGAAAATGCTTGCCGGCTGGTTTATGTGACATCTTGCTCTTCACGTAACTTTTGATTGAACCGTTGGATTGCCAAGTTATAAAGTGTGCTGGACAGCTGATAGTTCCATCTTTGAGGTGTCCAAATTTGAGCTGGATCAGACGGTGAGAAGGTCTTCATCTGAGGGTAAACTTCTGATGGTTTGACTCTGAGCTGAAAATCTGGTCTTCTATCCATTTTGTTAAGCTTTTCCCTAAGTTTCCTGAAAAGAGTTTTGGAACTACAAATACTAGAAAAACATAATAAAAGTACTTGAAAGCAATAAAAAACATAGAAAAATTATTCAAAACGATCCGTAAAAGTAGTCAAAATATGGTGTTATCAACTCCTCTAGACTTAAACCTTTGTTTGTCCATAAACAAAGCAAAATCCTAAACTGGTTAAGTGAAAACAAAAATAGGAAATGAACAAATCTCAGAGACATGAACTCCTAAACTAGGACCATAGATCGTGCATCAATCCACAACTTAGTCTAGAAAATTCTCACCAAGACACAAAAGATATTAGTCCACTTTTTCCGTCATGCAAAACTTAAACAATCTAAATCTTGATTTCAGTCAACTAGCTCTCTACATTCATTAAGTGCAAGTGAGTCTCATCAAAGACATCATCCAGGGTAGACGGCGTTTGGCATTAACGGGCTGTTTAAGTAGTGGAGTTAAAGTGTTTCGTGTTACCTGATGAATCTGGAGGATGCAAGATATTATGCAAAACCGCAAGAGAGATAAGCACATGTTGATGACCGCAATTTTCAGTCACTTCTTCTTGTCCAATGTTGTTGCATACTCCTTCCTCCTTTTTTTGTGAACAGCTATTCTCCCAGACTTAGATTCTTTCCGGGAATTAGAAAAATAATCTCCTAAACTCAATAAGATCGAACTCTAGCTTGCCTCAAAAATAAAATCGATCTTCTTAGACTCTCTAAGGTATTATTTCCTTTCCTTCCATGTTTTTCTTTTCTTTTCGGATTATTTTTTATTAAAGGAAATAATATTTTAGAGATACAGAGAAAGTCTAAGGGACGAAAATATACCAATGCTAGGCGATTTTTCTAGGACAAGCTAAGTTTTCTCCTTTGTTGAATCCTTCTGGTAAATCTTCTGGCAAAATCGCAGTTCTTCGTCCTGGTGACTGAAAACTACGTAGTTCCTCTTTCACTCCAACATTTTTGCAAATATCTACATATAAGACAATAGAAAACAAGAGTGCATGTGGTTCGAAAGAGGCTTGGTTTAGGTGGGGAACTAGCTAAAGATGAACTAGCCATTCAGGATCAACAAAGAGTGGTAAAAGGGTAAAGGAGTCCTGAATATATGATTCGTTTCCCTGATCTAATGCTTTAATGAGAGAATTAAGACCTTCTTAAGTCCAAATAAAACAGAGCTAGTGTATTCCTTCATATAATCGAAATCATTCAAATTCCTCTGGGGTACTTCGTTTCAAATGTGCTTAGCTACCCCCTAGTCTAGTTCTAAATCATGAATGAGCATGTCATTAGGAATAGTCTAAAAGCACACAGTCAACTATCATTGATTCATGTTCACCATTTCCTTTAAAAACGTATTTTGTTTTGAAAACCGTTTTTGAAAAATTTGTGATAATGCAAGACTCATGAAAGAAACGTGGTTAGAAAGAGATGAAATCCTCTCCTAGACTTAAATTACACTGTCCTCAGTGTGAAACAAGTCGAGATTGGATGAGAAAAATGCATAGATAATCGAACTTGGTAAGCCAAAGAGAACGTACCTGGATCCGGGATGCTGGTGGACATGGATCGGATCCATTCAGAAAGGTGTGGGAAGGTGATAAGTGGTGGGAAGTGATGAATGAGGTGGAATGGGGCTTGGTGAGGTGGAATGAGGTGAAGTGGGTGGTTTGGGGTCGAGTATTATCTGAACGACCATTTGCCACGGTCAGGGCTTATGCGACCGCGATAAACTCGGGCTTTGCCGTGGTTCGAGCTCTCGCGGCCGCGGAGGCTTAACTGCGGCCTGTTTCCTGCTTCTCCTTGGTTCCTGCTGGGCTGAGCAGTCAGGGACCATCCTTCTTTTTGGGTTTTTGGGTTTTTTGATTTTTTTTTGGCTTTTTGAGTTTATAAGAAACACTTGAAACTAAAAAAAAGAAAAAGATCAATAGAAAAAGAAAGAAAAATCCTAAAGAAAACAATACCTAAATGGGCTGCCCCCATAAAGCGCTTTTGTTTTAAGTCGTTTAGCTCGACTTTGGTGTAGGACGTGACTTAGTCCAATGAAGAAGACCTTGTCCTAAGACAAGTCTTTTTTGAAATCTCCTTGCTTTGCCTAGCACGTTCTTCGTCACTCCAAAGCTCTTTTTCAAACTCTTATGCTGCAGAACATTTTCTTGCTTTGCTGTTGTATGGGACAGCTTCTGTGAAGACATCTTTGTCGATATTAGGAAATGAGATGCTCCGGTTTGGCCAGTCCATTATGGCTCTGGAAATTGCTAGAAAAGACCATCCAAGAATCACTGGATGTGTTGCGTCTCTTGTTTTAACAATGTAGAAATCGACAGGCACAATGGAATCTCCTATTCTCAGAGGGATTGCATGGGCTATTCCTTTAGGTGTTACATTGGAATCATCACCTAGAATAATCTTTGCTCTAGTCCTGCGCAGGTGCTTAATACCAAGTCTAAAAGCAATTGCCTTGGACATCATATTAAGACAAACTCCAGAATCACAAAGCACATTGTTAAACATTTCACCTCTAATGGAACAAAAGATGAGAAACTGACCTTGACTTTCGATTTTGTGAAGTGTTCGAACAAGTCTACCCCTTCCGGCATGATTTGAAAAGTCTTCTATTTCAGAGATTGATTCCTTGCTGATAACACCGTCTTTTGAACACTTTTATAGATCATAATTATATCTTATGCAGGTGTTTTAACTCTGTTTTCAAAGGTTTTTAATATGTTTTCAATGTTTTAGAGTTTCAAAAGACTTTACAGAAAAATTGGGTAAAAGATATGCAATTTGGAACAAATGAGCAATTTTGGATAAATGCAGACCATCAGAAGTATGATAAGCGATGAAGACCTTCTCACCGTCTGATCACCCCCAAAATTTGAGAAAACATAGAGGATCCAACCAGCTTTCTAATGAACTTGGTTTGAAGACAATCCAACGGTTAGATCTTCAGATAAACCCGATGCAAGAATTACAGAAAATGCAGTTTCGGAAGAGAGCATGTGCCGGGACCGCGGCCAACACCCATTTTCCCGCAAGTAGAGCCACCGCGACCGCGGAACTTGGTCGTTCACTTTCCCGAAGACTTAATTAAAGCACAGATCAATTCCTTTCGTTATTTTTGAAGCCCTAAGTGTCCACAACCACCCCAGAAGCTATAAATACTCCCTTTATGTCATTCCTAAAGGTGTGGAGACGACATAAGATAAAAAATAGAGAGAGAATTCGTGTGGGTGCTTCACAAACCCTAGAGAGGCCGCCGCTTGAAGGAGGAGCCGCCGCTGGAGGAAGACATCGCGCCTCCATCTGCTTCTCCGTTCTTCGTTTTTCTTCCTTCTTTTCTTTAGTTTCCTGCACTTTCAATTTCGTTTATGATGCTTTGTTACAATATGTTTGAGTAGTTACCCAGTTGGGTTTAAAGGGATTGTTCAAAGGAAATTTCATGTGTCTTTGCTTATGAATCGATAGATTTAGGATTATTAATCTTTTAGATGTTCTTCGTTTGCCTTTAATCTTACTGCGTGATTCTCTGTTGACCGCTTAGAAGCCGATCTGATATGATATGTTGCGAAAGTTTTCATTGATTGTCTGAACTAGGGTGAAACGAGCGATTCTTCTAGAGTGGAAACCTACCTGTAGTTGAGTTGTGAATGTTGATGAGTCTTGTTCTGTTATTGCATCTACTCCCTTCCAGGATCAGAGTGGAAACCTACTGATCAGGGTTGCGAGAGATAGTTGTTTAGTGCTGTGAAAGTAGGCTATTCATACTTCCGTGCCTCGAGTTCTAGAACATACGTAGTTGATTACCTTTATCATATGTTTAAAATCGACTTAGCATAGACCATGAATCCCTGCAAAACCCCTTGAGCCCCAACGTTTGTCTTTCATTGCTTACAACCTTTGCTTTTTTTCGATTTTTCCTGCTTTCAATTTGTCTTTGATTTATTCGCTTATTACCTGCTTTCATTAGCCTTGGTTTAATTGCTTTTTACTTGTTTTAATTGCCTTCAATTGCTTTTGTTTTCTTTGCTTTCTAGTTTAGATTTAGTGACAACCAAAACCCAAAACCAAAACCCAAACCGTTTAGTTCTAATCTGATTTAAGTGTTGCAGTGAATTCGTACTGAAACAACTAAGTCTCTTTGGATCGATACCCTAATTACTACAGCGCACATTTGTGCACTTGCAGACATTTAGGGGTTATAAATTTAAAACCTGAAGCTTAGTAAAACGAAAATAACAAATCCCGCGCGCTTTTGCTCGCAATCACTTGCTATCGCAGAAGTAATGGCCTATCATGAAGTCTTTGCAAGCTCTGGCAAAGGTGATTTCTTCAGGCAAATTTCAAACTACATCATTGAACTCATCAAGCTTTTCTTTGCTGATTTTGTTGGTGTAGTAGCTGCATTCTTCAGGTTTTTAAAGGTGAATTGCATGGACAGCTGTTTCTAGTGATGTTAGGTATCAAGCTCGCATAAAGTACTTATGGATGTCCTCTTTAGACTCCTTACAGTATCTGAAAAAGACATGCAAGCAACCAAACTTCCAGATATCATCGAAGCTTAGGTGAGCAGGGAATGTCTTGACCAGATTGTTAAACCCTATGAGCTTTTCTCTACTGATGTTGTTAGTGATCCATTCAACTTCTGCTGTACTATCTTCTGAGGAATATCCTGCGTCTGGATCTGCTACGAATAGTCCATACTCTTCATCTTCAGAGTATTGTTCAGCATACTCATCTTCACAAGACAAGGCCATGTTGCAGGGTAATGGCTTGTCTTCGTCTTCAGATTCTTGAGTGTTGATGGAGTAAATTAATTGTTGGAAAAGAGGTCTAGCTACTTCAGAAGTTGCATCAGACGAACAACTGCTTGTATGGGCCGAACGGGGCTGTTTTGTGACGTTTTTTGGCTGGCCTTGACTGTAGGAGACGCGGCCGCGGGAAAACGGCTATGGGCCATGGCTAGGCCGAGCACAACCGTGGGAAAACGCTTTTTGGCCGCGTTCACAGGTGATACGACCGTGAGAGAGTGTATCCGAGTCGACTTGCTGCAATTGCTTGCTCCTTTGCTTCCTGAATGATCTTCTATGTCTTCTGGCTTAGTATACTTCCTTTCTAAGCTTAAGTCTTTAGTTTGGGATGCTGGAATCTGCTCTCCAAGTCCTTTCATGATCTCCTCAACCTTTTCTTCAGCTTCATCAAGAGAATAGATTACTTTGTCCATGGTTGAATCAAGCTCTTCGGTTTTGTCAAGGATTTTGTATTCCTTCTATGAAACTTCGACTGTGAAGTCGTAACAATCGTTCTTAGCTTCATTAAGGGCCTTTTTCACATCATCGAGTTTGAAATCTAGGTCCATGACCTTGTTCTTAGTGTTGCACAGCTCATAGTTATGCTTCGCTTGTTCTTCCTCCATACTGTCAAACCTATTAGCGATCATAGCTGCGTCTGTTGTTGCTCGTTCCTCTATTGATTTGACCTGGGAAGCAAGGTTATCGATATTCTCGTTGAAAAGCTTCGATATTCCATCAATTATTTTGTTTGGAGCGGCTGTAGTAACAGCTTGAGCTTCGATGAACTTCTTGATTATGGCTTCAAGTTGACCCAAACGATTATTGAGCTGGAAGTTCTCATCTTGCTGGAGAATCTGGTGAGGTAGGCCATGCATATGTGATCTAGGGTTTACCATTGGAGGCGTGTAGGGCTCGTCCATGAATGCTTGGTTGTTCGGATTTGAGCTTCGAACTTCGTCGTAGAGATCGCGTATGTATTGCTCTTCTCTGCGTCTAGTGGCTTGAGGAGTGTTGTAAAAACCTCCCTCGTAGTAGAGATTTCTATTTGTAGGGTTCATTGCTTCGGAAACTGAAACCAAAAGAACCGAAAATGGAAATATGCAGAAAAAGGGTTATAGTATCGATTTACCAACCTTTTTTAGGGTTTTGCAGAAAAGAAAACGCGTGCCTTCCCCGGCAACGGCGCCAAAAACTAGATGTGTCTGCTGCGTGATGGTTGTCAAGTTTTACCCTAAATGAAATCAATACCCGCAAGTGCACAGCTGATCGATTGTAGTACTTAGGGATCGAATCCACATGGAAGGAGGATCTTTCCAGCAAAAGCCTTCAAAAAAAATATAAAGTAAAGAAGTCTAGAACCAGACAATTTTTGTAAGGGTTTTGGTGGTGTTTTTAAAACGTAAAAACTAATCTTAACGAGAAAATACAGATATTAAAATGACCTAATAACTAAACTTAAGGAAATCAACTAAAAACGAGAAAACGGCTAGACCTAATTGCTTTGAATGAAAATCGGCTGAAAGAGTAAAACTACTAGACTAAAACTTGAATGAAAACCGATGTAAATATATAGAAAATAGGCATTGGGTTTTCAGGGAAATTCTCTCCGGGGTATGAACGATTCTAAACATTGATAAAGGGTAAATTGAAAGATAATGTGTCTACTGCGTGAGTGAACAAGTTTTACCTTTATTAAAAACAAATGAAAGCCGCAAGTGCACATCTAATCAGTTGTAGTATTTAGGGATCGAATCCACAGGGATTTGTGTGCCTTGTATTTTTCTACGATTTCTAAGTTTATGTCTAGACTAAATTGGTTTTAAAAAGGGTTATTGTTTGTCACGTATTAAACTAAAACTAAAGAAAGCAAATGAATCTATCCTAAAAAGCAAGTAGAAAATTGAATAGAAGCAAATTAAGCAGGCAGAAAATTGAACTAAGGCAAATAAAGTGCAGATCTAAAGAAACAAGTAAATATATATTGGTTTGTAAACTATGGCTAAAAATGCTGAGCTTTCGGGAACTCTACAGAGATCATAATTGGTTTCAAGACTAGGGATTTTAGATTGGGATTGGCGGATATCGAAAATAGGGTTCTAGAGCTTGAGTTCGGCGGTATAACTACGTCACCGTCGTGATCATAACCAACTGTTTCTTGCAACCCTGACCAGTAGGTTTCCACTCTGGCCCTAGAAGGGAGAAAACGCAAGAGCTGCACAGCACTCGTCAGTACTCACAATTTTCCCGCAGGTACGTTTCCACTCCTATGAAAAAATCGCGTGTTTCATTCTAGGTCAGATACTTAATGAAAACTTTCACAACACTAACTATCTAGATCAGATACGAGGTGATCAATCAAGCATACATGCATTAAGGATGAGAATAAACAGAGAACATAGTTAAAATCCCAGATCTATAAACCTAGATGTCTTAATCGATTATGAGAGCCCCTTTCGGGAACCCTAAGCCCAACTCGGGATCTACTCAGATATGGCTGAGTTCGACATCATCCTTGGTTTTAATAAAAAGCAATCAAAAACAGTAAAGAAAAGAGATGAAAGAAAGCTTCTCTATTGATGAACTCAGAGTTGAATAATCTTCTCTAAAAATTGCATAAAACGGCTGAAGAAAAAGGGTTTCTGTAAAAATATGAAGGTGATTTCTAAAAACGACCTAAATGAGAAGTATTTATAGTCTTCAATACTCCATGGTCTCTAGGGTTCCAGAATTAAGGCTGGAAAATGACCTGGCTTCAGAAATGGGCTTTTTAGGTCGGAGATGCTTGGCCGCGGTCGCGTGTGTTACGACCGTGGTAGAGGAAGGCTTGGCCGCGGTCGCGTGGCCCTGGCCGCGGTGGATGGGTCGTTGGCCGCGGACGCGTGACTTGCTGGTCGTCTTCGAGTGTCTCCGGGGCAAATGAAATATCTGGAGATCCAACCGTTGGAATGTCTCCAAACCAAGTGCATTTGAAAGCTGGTTGAGTCTTCTATAAGTTATCCAATTTTGAGGGTGATCGGACGGTGAGAAGGTCTTCGTCTCTCCATGAGAGTTTTGACGGTCTGCATTTATACAAAAGACTCTTTTTGTTCCAATTTGCACATCTTTATCCCAAATTACCTGAAAATTCTTTTAAAATCCGAAAACATAGAAATTCTTTGAAAACCTTTAAAAATGGAGTAAAAACACCTGCAAAAGATATTAAAGTGATCCATAAAAATGGTCAAAATCCGGTGTTATCAACTCCCTCAGACTTAGACTTTTGTTTGTCCACAAACAAAGCAAAGGCCAAATCTTGGTGAGAGATTTGAATATGCAGAAACTAACAAAATCTTAGAGACCAAGCTTCTAGATCAATATCAATCATTATGCATAAACCGAGAATAGCCTAGAAAATTCTCACTAAAAATACGGGCATAACTAGTCTGTTAATCCGTCATGCGGAAATCTATTGCACTAAGATCTAACTTCCAGTCAACTAGCTCTTAACATTCATTAAAAATTTCAGTGGTTCTGATCAAAGAAAATATAAGCGAGGCAATCTAGGCTAGGTATCAAAAAGGGTCATTCTAGGGGTAAGGCTTAAAGTGTTTATGGGTTACCTGAAGATCTGGAGGATGCAAGATATTATGCAAAACCGCAAGAGAGAGTGAAACTGTTGATATCCACAAATTTCAGTCACTTTCTTCTTTCATAGATTTCTGATCTTCTTCCTCATTTTCTCTCCTAACTCCCCAAGACTTAGATTTTTGCTAATATTTCAAAATCATAGCTCCTTAGATGTATAGTGGTTGCTTTTTGCTCCAAATAGTTTCGAAAATCTATGACTCATTAGGCTTGTTGTTTCCTTTCCTTCCATTCATTTTTTTTTTGAAAGGGGACCCACCTTTAGATATAGAGTCGTAGAGAGTGTGAAATTACCAATAAGAATGAGTTCTCCGAGGCAATGTATAGCTTGATAAGGTTTCTGAAACTCTTCCTTCCCAATTCCATTCAGTCTTTCTCTTGAGTGACTGAAAACTGCGTCGTTCCTCTTCTCTCCGACGTTTTTGCACATATCTTCTGATATAAACTAAAAAAGAGAATTCCTGAGGTTTGAAAACAAGGAAATTGGATTAAGGGTATGGTACCAGATAAAGATGAACTGGCCATCTAGGACGACAAAGAGAAATAAAAATGAAGGTAAAAGACGTCTTAGATGGATATCTCGATGCCTACCTATAATCAATGATGAGAAAATTAGATATCAATATTAAGGTCAAATAAAATGAGCTAGTATATCCTGTCAGAATGAATCTCCATGAATAGAATTCCTTTGGTGGGAGTTCGTTGTGCAAGTACTTTAGCTACCTCATAGTCTAGTGCTAACCAAAAATGAGCTATCATGCGAAGTGTAGAAGCGTGCAGGTCTAAATCATCATAGTTTTGTGTCAAACATTCCTGGAAAATACTAGAGGTCGAATATGTTACATATTAAAATTTAAAAAAGTACTTGAAATTTGAAAACAAAGAAAGAAAATGATTAATACGGATAGACATCCTCCCCCAGACTTAAATCACACTGTCCCCAGTGTGAAAAAGTTGGTGAGAAGATGGTTAATGAAAGCGAGATAGTCTAAAATAAAATAAGATAAAAGAAAAGAAAATGATGATAGAACCGTGATGGTGGTCAAACGACAATGAAGTGCTGGTCAATCATTCTTCTTCCGATGTGTCGACCTCGAAATGGTGTTGCTCCTGTAGGAAGGTGACGACACGCTCGAAACGTAGTCCCTGTCTCTCAACTCTGTGCTCCAGGTCAGACTGTGTGCGTGATGATGGAGATGATGAAGTATGGTCGGTGGAAACTGATGGCTGATAGTGAGTATGTGCCGCAGCTGCGTTGGGCTTTGCCTTAGCCACTATGTATTGCCCGATAGTGAGTGGCAGGCGAGGCACAGAAGGTAGTAACTCATCAGGTCCCGGAGTCCATTGTGGACATGCTGATAACACCGGATTTTGACCATTTTATGTATCACTTTAATATCTTTTGCAAGTGTTTTTACTCCATTTTCAAAGGTGTTCAAAGGATTTCTACGTTTTCGGATTTTAAAAGACTTTTCAGATAAATTGGGATAAAGAAGGGCAAATTGGAGCAAAAAAACTCTTTTGGATAAATGCAGACTGTCAGAACTCTCATGGTGAGACGAAGACCTTCTCACCGTCGGATCACCTTCAAAATTGGACAACTTATAGGAGACTCAACCAGATTTCAAATGCACTTAGTTTGGAGAAATTCCAACAGTTGGATCTCAATATATTCTATTTACCCCGGAGACACTCGAAGATGACCAGCAAGTCACGCGACCGCGGCTAATGACCCATCTATCGCGGCCAGGACCACGCGACCGCGGCCAAGCCTTCATCTACCACGGTTGTAACACACGCGACCGCGGCGGAGCATCTCCGACCTAAAAAGCCCATTTCTGAAGCCCAAGTCATTTCCCAGCCTCAATTCTGGAACCCTAGAGACCATGGAGTTTTGAAGACTATAAATACTTGTCATTTAGGTCGTTTTTAGATAGCAACCTTCATACTTTTACAAAAACCCCTTTTCTTCAGCCGTTTTTATGCGATTTTTTTTAAGGATTGTTCAACTCTGAGATCATCAATAGAGAAGCTTTCTTTCATCTCTTTTCTTCACTGTTTTTGATTGCTTTTATTAAAATTAATGATGATGTCGACTTCAGCCATGTCTGAGTAGATCCCGAGTTTGGCTTAGGGTTCCCGAAAGGGGCTCTCATAATCAATCAAGACATCTTGGTTTATAGATCTGGGATTTTAACTATGTTCTCTGTTTATTCTTGTCCTTAATGCATGTATGCTTGATTGATCACCTCGTATCTGATCTGGATAGTTAGTGTTGCGAAAGTTTTCATTAAGTATCCGCTCCGTAGGAGTGGAAACCTACCTGCAGCAAAATCGTGAGTACTGACGAGTCCTGTACCACTCTTGCGTTCTATCCCTTCCAGGGCCAGAGTAGAAACCTACTGGTCAAGGTTGCGAGAAACAGTTGGTTATGATCACGACGGTGACATAGTCATACCACCGAACCCTAACTCTAGAACCCTAAATTTCGATATCCGTCAATCCCAATCTATAATCCCTAGTGTTGAAACCGATTATGATCCCTGTAGAGTTGTCGAAAGCTCGGCTTTTTTAGCCATAGTTTACAAACCAATCGATTTTTACTTGCTCTTTTAGATCTGCATTTTATTTGCCTTAGTTCGATATTTTGCTTGCTTCATTTGCCTTTCATTCGATTTTCTACGTGCTTTTTAGGATATATTTATTTGCTTTCTATTGTTTTAGTTTAATCCGTGACAAACAACCAACCCCTAAAACCAATCTAGTCTAGACATAAAGTTAGAAACCGTAGAAGAATACCAGGCACACAAATCTATGTTGATTCAATCCCTAAGTACTACAACTGATTAGCTGTGCACTTGCGGCTTTCATTTGTTTTCATTAAGGGTAAAACTTGTTCTCTCACGCAGTAAACACATCAAGTTTTTTTGCGCCGTTGCCAAGGAATTTGTTTCACTGCCTTTGCTAATTTTCTTGTTCTAATTTCTGTTTTAGACATTTGATATCTAGTTCCTTCTTAAGTTGCTGAATTATCTTTCCATTCTTTTGTTTTTCTCTGAATTGCATGAATACCAGGCGCAGACCTATAGAAAACATTCCAATTCTAGACGAGATAGACAGACATGAAAGAGAACTTCAAAGACTTAGAAGAATGCAAGGAATGGCCGATGACGACCAGCCTGGAGATCCTGTTAACCAAACTTTAAACATGGACCAAGATGGGTCCGAACATGGTGAAATTGAAGAGAACGATCACAGAGAATGTGATCATGCTCGACAAGATAGAGAAGAGAATGAAATTCCTACAAGAAATCCTCAAAACCGAGAGAGAGAAGAACACGAAGACCTTTGCACCTATCAATGCAGCCGATAGTAACAACCAGGAGATGCAGCCGAATGGGCGCATTAACCGCACTGTTCAGCAAGCAAATCAACACCGAAGACAAGCCAGGAACCATTGCATAGTTGATTTTGATGCACCTACACAGAATTTTCAGAATCGATCTGCAATTCAAGTACCATTCCCAAACCGGAATGAGTTTGAAGTCAAGCCTCAAATCATCTCTTTGGTGAAACAAAACCAGTTCCATGGAGTTCCTTCCAAACATCTAATGGATCATATTGAACTCTTTGAAGAAATCTGCAGCATGATGAGGACAAACTAAGTTCCAGCAGACTATTTAAAGTGTAAGTTGTTCCCTTTTTCATTAGCAGATAAAGCTCACCGTTGGTTGAAATCTTTGCCTGCAGGATCGATCACAAATCGGGAATAATGTAAAACCGCTTTTCTGAACCACTTCTACACTAAGTCAAGGTCGAACTTGTTGAGAACCAAGATCTCAAGTTTTCAGCAAGGATCGACTGAACCTTTTTATGAAGCCTGAGAGCGTTTTAAGAAGTATGAATGTGACTGCCCTCACCATGGATTTCCCGGATCAAGCCTGCTGAGCACATTTTACAGAGGTTTGCAACCAAAATACAAACTTTCACTTGATACAGCTAGAAATGGAGATTTTGGACAAAAGAAGATAGCACAAGGAAGAGCCCTCATCGAAAATTTAGCTAAATCCAAATAGCAATGACTGTCCGAAATACGATTGATCGACAAAGCAGACCGGAACAGACAACAAGGAGAAAACCGAGTTGAAGAACATGATGAGTCAGCTTTTGAAAAGCAACAATCGCCCAATCCATGCTTGTGAGACCAACAATAGCGTAGAAGACGAAGGACCTTGTGATACCGATCACACTAATCCACCCTTTCAAGAAGAAGAAGTGAACTATGTAGGAGCACAAGCACCATATCTGAATCGCTTCAACAATGGTTTTAACAACAACTTCCGGAATGCAAACTACAACAATCTCTCTTATCGCAATTCAAATGTGGAGAATCCTCAAGACCAGCACTACCCGCCACAGCAGAGACCCTTCCATTACAAGTTCCAAGGTGGAAATTTCGGAGGGACTGGAGATTTTCTGCCGCGATATCAAGGTACGGGATTTAACAATCAATTTGGACAGCAGCAAGGAGATACAACAAATCAACTAGCTTCGAAAATTGGCAGACTTGAGCAATCTATCCAATAGCTTGTTATGACAAACGAGAAAGCAGCTAAAGACATGAACGTGAAAGTTAACTGCATGTACAATGAGCTGAACGGGAAGTTTGAAGCTTTATCTTCACACGTCAAAAAGCTAGACGTCCAAGTTGCCCAAACAGCCGACTCTATGAAGATAAAATGGAGCTCTTCCCGGAAGAGTTGAAGACAACCCCAAGAGATTTTGCAATGCCATAACCACGCTGCCCGAAGAAGGAGCCAAAACAGATGGAGAGGATAAAGAAACCCCAATCTTTATACCACTTTACAAGGATGTCGATGCCAAGCAACCACCATTCAAGGTACCTCAACGTTCCCCAATTCAAAGGCTTACAAAAGCCGACGACCCGGGACGTTTTGTTTTCCAATCTTTCATTTCAGGAATCAAGTTCACAGACTGATTATGCGATTCCGGAGCTAATGTCAACATCATGTCAAAGACATTTTTCTGAAAAATTGAGCATAAAAACCTTACGGACATCGACAGTTAAGATGACCTTTGGAGATTCATATCGAAAAGATACTGAAGGGACGATTCATGATCTGCAAGTTCTAGTTGGGAACAAAATTGTTCCGGCAGATTTCCAAGTTCTGGAAATGGATCAAGACAAGGAGAGACCACTTATATAGGGGCGACCATTTCTAGCTACTGTAGGAGCAGTGATCGATCACGCAAACCGGCATGCTGTCTTCCTCAACGTAGACTGCAGGAAGTTTTATCCCACTGTCATAGACGATGTTCCAAGTAAAAGTAAACGACCAAAAGAGAAAGACAAGGAGAAGCCAAGAATACGAAAAGGATTTTAAACAACGTTAAAGTACGAAAGAAAAGTAAAGGAAAGAAGCCGGTTCCTCAAGAGGAAGAAGCAAAACCTCCAGCGCCCGGAAATGATAAAAGCACATCAAGTGGAGTGCCATTCCTACCAACCTGATCCTTCATGCCTTAGTCGAGCTAAACGACTTAAAACAAAAACGCTGAATAGGAGACAACCCATTTAGGTATTCTTTCTTTTAGTTTTCTTTTACTTTTTACAATCTACATTTTCTTTTTCTTTTCAGAGTCAGGTACTCTTATAAAACAAAAACACAAAAAATCAAAAAATAGAAAAACCGAAAAAGATGGAGAGATTTTTAGTTGTTCGGCCTGGCAAAAACGCGAAAGTTGGACGAAGGCCGCAGGAAAATGGGCTGCGGTCGCGACCAACCGACCTGTGGCCAGCGCACCTTCGACCGCGGCACCGTGACTGTGATCGCGGCCGAGCCTATACTTACCTCGGTCGCGCGTCTGCTGACCTCGGTCGCGCGTCTCCTGACCGCGGCCGTTGGTCGTTGAGACGGGACCCCCAATTTCTGATGCTTTTCAGATATTCCCGGTGATTCCCAACGATTCCTATAACATTCTCGGAAAAGCCCATTCAAATTTTCCAGAAGTTTTTAATTCCCTGTTGCGTACGGGACAAGTAAGGTAAGGTTTCCGTAAGCTTTTGAATTCTGAAAATTTCCCGCTTTTGCCACAAAAATGTCTTTAAAAGAAAGGAAACACACTTTTTGGATCAAAAATTCTTTTTCTCTTCTCTTTCAAAAGACTTGGAGATTTAGGAGATAGAACATCTTTTTTAATTTTTAAGCTTTTTAAGAAATTCTTGGACCAAACCTCACTTTTTTTCAAATCTGATTTCAATTCTATCATCAAATCTCTCTTTCCAGCAATGTGTGAAGATCAAACTCGCCATTTTAATTGATTTTGGAATTTAGGGTTTTCTTAAAAAGCCCAAATCTTGACTTATTAGCGGTAGAGATAGCCTAAAAACAATAGATGATCCTTCTAAGTTGTCTGGAAATCGGTTTTAACACCTAGCTTAAGAGGAATTGAGGATTTTGAAATTTAGATTTTACATGCTTTGTAAAAACTGAATTTGGAACAGAAAAATTGATGAATGTAATCAAATCTTGTGTGATTAGTGATTAATATTAGGTAATGGGAAAGCGGCCTATAGATTTGACATGGAAATTGCTCAATTAAACCAATTTTTAGAGAATTTCTGTGTCAAGGACATCAAAAATCCGAATCTGGTCATGAACTACTCGATTTTTCGATTCTGTATCAATTATGCTTGAATGTTGTTTTAACCAATCTCTTGATATTATGATTAGTATCACTGCTCATTAATGTGTTAAACTCAGCATTCATATTCACTCTTTTCCAAGAATTACCTTGTCTTGTAGGAAAATGGAACAAGCCGAGTCTCGAAGAAGCCGTCGCACTAGTGACAGCTCTGAGGCAATACCCGATGATAGTACTCTTGGAGAGTACAAACTGAGCCGAGCCAGACCAAGAACAAGAGCTCGAGTGATGAGGCTACTCCAACACTCAAGAGAAGCCCATGCGATTTTCCGAGCCACCACAGATTTGATATATTGGGAAAGAGATTAACCCGAGAGTGGATTACGCAAGGCGTTTCAAGAATCTGAACATCAAACCAACGTCCTGCATTAATTATCTACACTCGAGATGCTTGGAATTAGAGAAGACATCATCTGGTATATCGATGCACGTAGGCTGAGACCCTACATGGAGCTAAACCTTCCAACTTATGCCGAGCTAGTCCGCAAATTCTTAGCAACCGTCAGCCTTCACCACATGAAGAGGAGGAGCCCCAGAGCATCTTACGGTGT
Organism: Eutrema salsugineum; assembly: GCF_000478725.1. Lineage (NCBI taxonomy): Eukaryota > Viridiplantae > Streptophyta > Magnoliopsida > Brassicales > Brassicaceae > Eutrema > Eutrema salsugineum. The sequence continues at coordinate 16,289,603 of NW_006256909.1, read as the reverse complement.
CTTATCATTCTCTATCCGTGGACAGTCCTACTCACTCACCATTTCTGCACTTTATGAAACTCTTAAACTTCCATACACTGATGGCATTCACCTTGAAGAAGAACCTGATTTTGATTTATGGTGAGCGATGGATCATGGCATCTATGATAGCAGGAGATCCAATTCAGCTCTTCTTACTCATCCTGCAGTGAGGGTTGTGCACAAACTCTTAGCAAACACGATTTTCTCTGGAGCCAACATGGGGTGTGTCCTGAAGACCGAGCTCATTACACTTCAGATACCTTTTATGGATGACCCTCGACTTGCTTGCTTTGCCTGGATCATAGCACAGAACATGGTGGAGGTGAATCATGACTTACATGGATGTGAGGACACTACTACTGCTTACGGGAGCGCTATTACAGCCATACTACAGGCTGTAGGATTCGATTTCTCATCTGATGATCCACTTCCCGATGTCTGGTATGACCTACTCTATCTCTCTCGCGATCACACTATCTCTCATGCCATTTTGATCCAGACAGGTTTGGTTACAAGTATTGCACTGACACCGAAGAGCACCGAGTTTGCTTACCATCAGCATCAGTCCCGAGATTGTGTAACGGAGCATGCCCACGATGGACTCCGGGACCTGATGAGTTTTTTACCTTCCGTACCTCGTCTGCCACTCACTATTGGGCAGTACATAGTGGCTAAGGCGAAGCGCGATGCCGCTGCAGCACATGCTCACTATCAGCCATCAGTTTTCACCGACCATACCTCATCATCCACATCATCGCGCAAACAGTCCGACCTGGAGCGCAGAGTTGACAGACAGGGACGACGTTTCGAGCGTGTCGTCACTTTTCTACAGGAGAAACACCATTTTGAGGCAGACCCATCGGAGGAAGAATGATTGATCAGCACTTCATTGCCGTTGACTACCATCGCGGTTCTATCATCATTTTCTTTTCTTTTATCTTATTTTATTTTAGACTATCTCGCTTTTATTCATCATCTTCTCACCAATTTTTTCGCACTGGGGAAAGTGTGATTTAAGTCTGTATGTCTATCCGTACTAATTATTTTCTTGCTTTGTTTTTTAATTTCAAGAACTTTTTTAAATTTTAATATGTAACCTATTCGACCTTTAGTATTTTTTAGGAATGTTTGACACAAAACTGTGATGATTTAGACCTGCACGCTTCTACACTACGCATTATAGTTCATTTGTGGTTAGCACTAGACTAGGCGGTAGCTAAAGTACTTGCACTACGAATTCCCACCAGAGGACTTCTTTCTGACAGGATATACTAGCTCATTTTATTTGACCTTAATATTGATATATAATTTTCTCATCATTGATTATAGGCAGACATCACGATATACATCTAGGATGTCTTTTACCCTCATTTTTATCACTCTTTGTCGTCCTAGATGGCCAGTTCATCTTTATCTGGTACCATACCCTAAACCCAAATCCCTTGTTTTCAAACCTCATACATTCTCTTTTTAGTTTATATCAGAAGATATGTGCAAAAACGTCGAGGAATGACACAGTTTTCAGTCACTCAAGAGAAAGACTGAATGGAATTGGGAAGGAAGAGTATCAAAAACCTTAACAAGCTTTATATTGCCTCGGAGAACTCATTCTATTGGTAATTTCGTACTCTCTATGACTATATCTAAAGGTGTTTCCCCTTTCGTTCAAAAAAAAGAAAAAGAGAAAAAAAAAAGAGAATGAATGAAAGGAAAGGAAACAAAAAGCCTAATGAGTCTTAGATATTCAAAATTATTTGGAGCAAAAGCAATCACTATTCATCTAAAGAGCTATGGTTTTGAAAGATTAACAAAAATCTAAGTCTGGGGGAGTTAGGAGAGAACCTGAGCAAGAAGACCAGAAATCTATGGCAAGACGAAAGTGACTGAAAACTGTGGATATCAACAGTTTCACTCTCTCTTGCGGTTTTGCATAATATCTTGCATCCTCCAGATCTTCATGTAACCCATAAACACTTTAAGCCGTACCCCTAGAATGACCCTTTTGATACCTAGCCTAGATTGCCTTGCTTATACTTTCTTTGATGAGAACCACCAAAATTTTTAATGAATGTTAAGAGGTACTTGACTGGACATTAGATCTCGGTGCAATAGATTTCCGCATGACGGATTATCGGACTAGTTATGCCTGTATTTTAGTGAGAATTTTCTATGCTATTCCCGGTTGATGCATAATGATTGATATTGGTATAAAAGCTTGGTCTCTGAGATTTTGTTAGTTCCTGCGTTTTTAAACCTCTCACCGAGATTTGGCCTTTGTTTTGTATAAGGACAAACAAAAGTCTAAGTTTGTTGGAGTTGATAACACCGGATTTTGACCATTTTTATTGATCACTTTAATATCTTTTGCAGGTGTTTTTACTCTATTTTTAAAGGTTTTCAAAGGATTTCTATGTTTTTGGATTTTAAAAGACTTTTCAGGTAAATTGATATAAAGAGGCGCAAATTGGAACAAAAAGACTCTTTTGTATAAATGCAGACCGTCAGAACTCTCATGGAGAGACAAAGACCTTCTCACCGTCTGATCACCCTAAACATTGGATAACTTCTAGGAGACTCAACCAGCTTTCAAATACACTTGGTTTGGAGACATTCCAACGGTTGGATCTCAATATATTCCATTTTCCCCGGAGACACTCGAACACGGCCAGCAAGTCACGCGACCGCGGCCAACGACCCATCCACCGCGGCCAGGACCACGCGACCGCGGCCAAGCCTTCATCTACCACGATTGCAACACACGCAACCGCGGCCGAGCATCTCTTACCTAAAAAGCCCATTTCTGAAGCCCAAGTCATTTCCCAGCCTCAATTCTGGAACCCTAGAGACTATGGAGTATTGAAGACTATAAATACTTGTCATTTAGGTCGTTTTTAGATAGCAACCTTCATACTTTTACAAAAACCCCTTTTCTTCAGCCGTTTTTATGCAATTTTTTTTAAGGATTGTTCAACTCTGAGTTCATCTCTTTTCTTTACTGTTTTTGATTGCTTTTGTTAAAACCAATAATGATGTCGACTTCAGCCATGTCTGAGTAGATCCCGAGTTGGGCTTAGGGTTCCCGAAAGGGTCTCTCATAATCGATCAAAACATCTAGGTTTATAGATCTGGGATTTTAACTATGTTCTCTATTTATTCTTGTCCTTAATGCATGTATGCTTGATTGATCACCTTGTATCCGATCTAGATAGTTAGTGTTGCGAAAGTTTTCAGTAAGTATCCGACCTAGAATGAAACAGGCGATTTTTCTGTAGGAGTGGAAACCTACCTGCGGTGAAATCGTGAGTACGTACTGACGAGTCCTGTACAGCTCTTGTGTCTCTCCTTTCCATGGCCAGAGTAGAAACCTACTGGTCAAGGTTGCGAAAAACAGTTGCTTATGATCACGACGGTGACGTAGTCATGCCGCCGAACTCTATCTCTAGAACCCTAAATTTTGATATCCGTCAATCCCAATCTATAATCCCTAATGTTAAAACCGATTATGATCCCTGTAGAGTTCCCGAAAGCTCAGCATTTTTAGCCATAGTTTACAAACTAATCGATTTTTACTTGCTCTTTTAGATCTGCATTTTATTTTCCTTAGTTCGATATAGGGCTTGCTTCATTTGCCTTTCATTCGATTTTCTACTTGCTTTTTAGGATAGATTTAGTTGCTTTCTTTAGTTTTAGTTTAATCCGTGACAAACAACTAACCCCTAAAACCAATCTAGTCTAGATATAAAGTTAGAAACCATAGAAGAATACTAGGCACACAAATCTCTGTGGATTTGATCCCTAAGTACTACAACTGATTAGCTGTGCACTTGCGGCTTTCATTTGTTTTTATTAAGGGTAAAAATTGTACCCTCACGCAGTAGACACATCACGTGCTCCATTACACAATCTCGGGACTGATGCTGAAGGTAAGCAAACTCGGTGCTCCTCGGTGCTAGTGCAATACGTATAACCGAACCTGTCTGGATCAAAAATGGCACGAGAGAGAGTGTGATCATGAGAGAGATAGAGTAGGTCATACCAGACGTAGGGAAGTGGATCATCAGATGATAAATCGAATCCTATAGCCTGTAGTATGGTTGTCATATCGCTCCCATAAGCAGTAGTAGCGTCCTCACATCCATGTAAATCATGATTTACCTTTAACATGTTCTGTGCTATGATCCGGGCAAAGTAGGCAAGTCGAGGGTTGTCCATAAATGGTATCTGAAGTGTAATGAGTTCGATCTTCAGAACACATCCCATGTTGGCTCCAGAGAAAATCGTGTGTGCTAAGAGTTTGTGCACAACTCTGCGAGATGAGTAAGAAGGGCTGACTTGAATCTCCCGCTATCATAGACGCCATGACCCATCTTTCGATAAATCAAAATCAGGTTCTTCTTCAAGGCGAATGAAATCAGTGTATGGAAGCTTAGGAGCTTCACAAAGTGTGGCAATGGTGAGTGAATAGGACTGTCTGCGGATAGAGAATGATAGAACACCGTCAGATGCTTTAGGGCTCCTCCTCTTCGTGTGGTGGAGGGTGACGGTTGCTAAGAACTTGCGAACTAACTCATCAATGTACCAGATGACATTTTCTCTAATCCCAAGCATCTCGAGCGTGTGATAATCAATGCAGGGCATCGGTTTGATGTTCAGCTTTTTGAAGCGTCTTGCATAATCCACTCTCGAGTTAATCTCTGTCCCAATATATCGAATCTGTGGTGGCTCGGGATTCGCATGAGCTTCTCTTGAGTGTTGGATCAGTTGCATCACTCAACCTATTGTTCTTGGTCTGGCTCGGCTCAGCATGTACTCTCCAAGAGTACTATCATCGGGTATTGCCTCAGATCTGTCATCAGTGCGACGGCTTCTTCGAGACTCCGTTTGTTCGATTTTCCTACAAGACAAGGTAATTCTCGGAAAATAGTGAATATGGATGCTGAGTTTAACATATTAACGATCATTGATACTAATCATAGTATCAAAAGATTTATTAAAACAACAAGCAAGCATAATTGATATTAAGTTAAAAAATCGAGTAGTTCATGATCAAATTCGGATTTTTGATGTTCTTGACACAGAAATTTTCTAAAAATTGGTTTAATTGAGAAATTTCCATGTCAAATCTATAGACTACTATCCCACAAGACTTGATCAAATTCATCAATTTTGCTGTTTCAAATTCGATTTTTACAAAGCATGTAGAATCCAAATTTCAAAATTCTCAATTCCTCTTAATCTAGGTGTTAAAATCGATTTCCAGACAACCTAGAAGGATAATCTATTGTTCTTAAGCTATTTCCACCACTAATAAACCAAGATTTGGGCTTTTTAAGAAAACCTTAAATTCCAAAATCAATTAAAAATGGCGAGTTTGAGCTTCATACCTTGCTGGAAAGAGAGATCTGATGATAGATTTGAAATCAGCTTTGAAAAAGAGTGAGGTTTGGTCCAAGAATTTCTTAAAAAGCTTAAAAATTGAAAAAGATGTTCTTTCTCCTGAATCTCCAAGTCTTTTGGAAGAGAAGAGAAAAAAGAGTCTTAATCCAAAAGGTGTGTTTCCTTTCTTTAAAAAGCATTTTTGTGGCAAAAACAGGAAATTTTTGGGAATTCAAGAGCTTACGGAAACTTACCTTACTTGTCTGATACGCAACAGGGAATTAAAAACTTACGGAAAATCTGAATGGGCTTTTTAAGAATGTTCCGGGACTTGTCGGAAATCACCAGAAATCTCTGAAAAGCAACGGGAATTGGAGGTACCGTCTCAACGACCAACGGCCGCGGGCAGGAGATGCGCGACCGCAGTAAACGTAGGTTCGGCCGCGGTCACATTCACGGTGCCGCGGTCGAAGGCGTGTTGGCCGCGGGTCGGTTGATCGCGACAGCAGCCCATTTTCCTGCGACCTTCGTCTAACTTTCAGGTTTTTGCCGGGCCGAGCAGCTAGAAACCTCTCCTTCTTTTTCGTTTTTTCTATTTTCTGATTTTTTTTGTATTTTTTGTTTTATAAAGGTACCTTAATCTAAAAAGGAAGCATAAATTGCACAAAAGGAAAAGAAAACTAAAAGAAAGTGTACCTAAATGGGTTGTCTCCCATTAAGCGCTTTTGTTTTAAGTCGTTTAGCTCGACTTAAGCTCAAAAAGATCAGGTTGGTTGAAATGGCACTCCACTTGATGTGCCTTAGGTGCTGTAGGTTGGGCTTCTTCTTCCTGAGGCACCAGCTTCTTTCCTTTACTCTTCTTTTGGATTTTAACGTTGTTTAAAACCCTTTTTGTGTTCTCGATTACTTCCTAGATCTGGTCCTCACTAGTCTCTGTTGCATCTGGTGGAATGATGATCTTGATTTTCGCAAAAGCTCTTGGATTCTCCTTGTCTTTCTCTTTTGGTCATTTTCATTTACTTGGAACATCGTCTAGGACAGTGGAATAAAACTTCCTGCGGTCTACGTTGAGGAAGACAGCATGCCGGTTTGCGTGATCGAGTTCGCCCGAATGTAAGTGGTCTCTCCTTGTCTTGATCCATTTCCAGAACTTGGAAATCTGCCGGAACAATTTTGTTCCTGACTAGAACTTGCAGATCATGAATCGCCCCTTCAGTATCTTTTTGAGATGAATCTCCAAAGATTACCTTAACTGTCGATGTCCTTAAGGTTTTATACCCAATTTTTTTTGGCAAATGTCTTAGACATGATGTTGACATTGGCCCCGAAATCGCATAAACAGTCTATGAACTTGATTCCTGAATTGAAACATTGGAAAATAAAACGTCTTGGGTCGTCGGTTTTTGTAAGCCTTTGAAATGGTGAACGTTGAGGTACCTTGAATGGTGGTTGCTTAGCATCGACATCTTTGTAAAGTGGTATAAAGACTGGGGTTTCTTTATCCTCTCCATCGATTTTGGCTCCTTCTACGGGCAGCGTGGTTATGGCATTGCAAAATCTCTTGCTGTTGTCTTTAACTCTTCCGGGAAAAGCTCCATGTGGTCTCTTCATAGAGTCGGCTGTTTGGGCAACTTGGACATCCAGCTTTTTGTGTGTGAAGATAAGGCTTCAAATTTTCCATTCAGATCATTGTACATGCAGTCAACTTTCACGTTCATGTCTTTAGCTGCTTTCTTGTTTGTCATAACAAGCTGTTGGATAGATTGTGCAAGTCTTCCGATTTGCGAAGCTAACTGGTTTGTTGTAACTCCTTGCTGTTGTCCAAATTGATCGTTAAATCCCGTACCTTGATAGTTATATGGCTGTCGCGGCTGAAAGACTCCAGTTCCTCCGAAATTTCCACCTTGGAACTTTTTTTGGAAGGGTCTCTGCTGCGGCGGGTAGTGCTGGTCTTGAGGGTTCTCCATATTTGGATTGCGATAAGAGAGATTGTTGTAGTTTAGATTCTGCAAGTTGTTGTTGAAACCTTTGTTGAAGCGATTCGGATATGGTGCTTGTGCTCCTACATAGTTCACTTCTTCTTCTTGAAAGGCTGGATTAGGGTGATCGATATCACAAGGTCCTTCGTCTTCTGCGCCATTGTTGGTCTCACAAGCATGGATTGGGCGATTGTTGCTTTTTAAAAGCTGACTCGTCATGTTCTTCAACTCGGTTATCTCCTTGTTATCTGTTTCGGTTGCTTTGTCAATCGATCGTATTCCAGAAAGTCATTGCAATTGGCTTGAGCTACATTTTTTATGAGGGCTCTTCCTTTTGCTATCGTCTTTTGTCCAAAATATCAATTGCTAGCTGTATCAAGTGAAAGTTTGTATTTTTGTTGCAAACCTATATAAAATGTGCTCAGCAGGCTTGATCCGGGAAATCCATGGTGATGGCAGTCACGTTCATACTCTTTAAAACGCTCCTAGGCTTCATAGAAGGGTTCAGTCAGTCCTTGTTGAAAACTTGAAATCTTGGTTCTCAACAAGTTCGACCTAGACTTAGTATAGAAGTGGTTCAGAAAAGCAGTTTTACATTCTTCCCAGTTAGTGATCGATCCTGCAGGCAAAGATTTCAACCAACGGTGAGCGTTATCTGCTAATGAAAAAGGGAACAACTTACACTTTAAATAGTCTGCTGGAACTTGGTATGTCCTTATCATGCTGCAGATTTCTTCAATGAGTTCAATATGATCCATTGGATGTTCGGAAGAAACTCCATGGAACTGGTTTTGTTTCACCAAAGAGATGATTTTCGGTTTGACATCAAACTCATTCCGGTTCGGGAATGGTACTTGAATTCCATATTGATTCTAAAAATTCTGAGTAGGTGCATCAAAATCTGTTATGTGATGGTTCCTGGCTTGTCTTTGGTGTTGATTTGCTTGCTCAACAGGGCGGTTAATGCGCCCATTCGGCTGCATCTCCTGGTTGTTACCATCGGCTGCATTAATTGGTGCATCAAGGTCTTCGCGTTCTTCTCTCTCTCGGTTTTAAGAATTTCTTGCAGGAATTTCATTCTCTTCTCCATCTTGTCAAGCATGATCACCTTCTCTGTGATCATTCTCTTCATTTTCACAATGTTCTGACCCATCTTGGTCCATGTTTAAGTTTCGGTTAACAGGATCTCCAGGCTGGTCGTCGTCGGCCATTCTTTGCGTTCGTCTAAGTCTTCGAAGTTCTCTTTGGTATATGTCTATCTCGTCTAGAATTGGAATGTTTTCTACAGGTCTACGCCTGGTATTCATGCAATTCAGAGAAAAACAAAAGAAGGGAAAGATAATTCAGCAACTTAAGAAGGAACTAGAGATCAGATGTCTATAACAGAAATTAGAACAAGAAAAATAACAAAGGCAGCGAAACAAATCCCCGGAAACGGCGCCAAAAACTTAATGTGTCTACTGGGTGAGAGAACAAGTTTTACCCTTAATAAAAACAAATGAAATCCGCAAGTGCACAGCTAATCAGTTGTAGTACTTAGGGATCAAATCCACAAGGATTTGTTTGCCTGGTATTTTTCTATGATTTCTAAGTTTATGTCTAGACTAAATTGGTTTTAAAAGGGGTTGTTGTTTTTCACGGATTAAACTAAAACTAAAGAAAGCAAATGAATCTATCCTAAAAAGCAAGTAGAAAATCAAATAGAAGCAAATTAAGCAGGCAGAAAATCGAACTAAAGCAAATAAAGTGCAGATCTAAAGAAACAAGTAAAAATGCTGAGCTTTTGGGAACTCTACAGGGATCATAATCGGTTTCAACACTAGGGATTTTAGATTGGGATTGGCGGATATCGAAATATAGGGTTCTAGAGCTAGAGTTTGGCGGTATGACTACGTCACCATCGTGATCATAACCAACTGATTCTCGCAACCCTGACCAGTAGATTTCCACTCTGGCCCTGGAAGGGAGAAAACACAAGAGTTGCACAGGACTCGTCAGTACTCACGATTTCGCCGCAGGTAGGTTTCCACTCCTACGGAAAAATTGCTTGTTTCATTCTAGGTCGGATACTTAATGAAAACTTTCGCAACACTAACTATCTAGATCAGATACGAGGTGATCAATCAAGCATACATGCATTAAGGATGAGAATAAACAGAGAACATAGTTAAAAACTCAGATCTATAAATCTAGATGTCTTAATCGATTATGAGAGCCCCTTTTCGGAACCCTAAGCCCAACTCGGGATCTACTCAGACATGGCTGAGGTCGACATCATCATTGGTTTTTGATATATTCATAATTTGTCATATTTAGGATTGCATTTTTGTCCAAAGATTGAGTCTCATGCATACATCTAGCTAGTTTTGTTAGAGTTGTCCTTGGTTCTAGCTTTGTTTAGGATTTGCATTAGGTCCTAGAGTGTCCTGCATTTTTGGAGTGTTCTCAGGTCATTTGGAGACTTTTGGGAGCAACTTGGATCTGGGATCATGGAGGAGCCCCACCTGTGTACAGCAACTCGGACAGATGGTTTGTTACAGGCAAAACCCTCACTTTGATCGCGTGGGACAAAGGACTTTCGGTCCACTGAAACTGGAATCACATCATTCGCACCAGTATCCTGGAAGTTACTCTTCCCTGAGTGTGAAATGGTCCGAGGAGACCTGAATGCTGCGAGATAGTCTTGCGACTTGGTTAACTCGCAACGCCTGAAGATGAATGCCTGGAGGTTGAGCTGCGTGTTGAGATGTGCAAGTAAGGTGTCACTGGATAAAGTCTAAGGTTCCCGAGCAAGAAAAAATGCTAAGTCCACAACTGTGCGACTTGAGCATGCGAGTTGGCCAAGCCTAGAAAAAATGCTAAGTCCACAACTGTGCGACTTGAGCATGCGAGTTGGCCAAGCCTAGAACTGAACCGCATGAAGACTCGCAATCTACACCGACTCGGTCATGCCTTGGGAGTGATGGAGACCAAGCCGCACACATCCCTGAAGGCCCCTGCTACATGGTCGTGCGAGTTAAGGAGCAGAGAAGACTTAGCCGCATGAAGGTTCGCAATTCACATCTAGATGGACATGCGGCTGAGCTTACATGGATTTCATCTCGTTCAAGCCTCTCTCTCTTCGGTTGTGCGACTTAGGCATGCGACTTGGGATTACATGAGGACCAAGTCGCACACATATCCTCCCCAGATTTTGTCTTGGTCATGCGAGTTGAAGAGGAAAAGGACGGAATCGCACAAAGACTCGCAAAACACACCTAGATGAGCATGCGGCTGAGACTAAGGGAACTAAGGCTCACAAGACTGCCTCTTCAGCTGTGCGACTTGGGCATGCGACCTGGGAGGCTCCTGACCAACTCGCACATTCGTCACTTTATCCACTAAAGCCGGGTCAGAACCCGGTTTGTTCCGGGCTGACCCGGTTCATTTTTAGAGACCTATATATAGTTTTTAGGCTTTTATCCCCAAGACTTAAGCTTTATTCCTTGTTTTCTTGCCTCTTTTGTGAAAGACTCCCCTTTTGAGAAGAGTAATATCGATTTTTAAGGGTTCTAATCAAGTGAGTTTGAGAGATCTTTGGTGTTTAAAGCTGTTTTCTTCTTAATCTATCATCTCCATCTTCATTTACACACTTCTAATCATGATTAACAACACATCTTGCAAAGGATCTAGTGTGTTGATTATGATTAGTGAGTAATCCCCATATTAAGGTCTTAGATATGTAGATTAGGGTGCTTAGGTGGTAGATTAGTGAGCATAGGGGTTAGATCATGCATATTCCATTCTCTACAACCTGTTTTTAATGCTAGATCCATACAAATCATATGTGGTCTAGATTCTGGGCATTTCATGCACCAAAAGTGTTTGATGAAATGCCTGAACCAAGGTTGTTAGAGGTTTAAGTGTTATTCATCATGGGAATGATTGTCTATATGCTTAAATGACAGATTAAACTGATTCTTAATGCTTGTTGATTCATGTTTCACTAATGATGATTAGGTTAGGAACTGTTTTAGCATAGAATTTGATACCTTCATGAGAGGATTAACTTAATTAATGATGTTTAAGTTGAATGTTTTGCTTGATCATATGGTTCATTAGTTCACTAGTTTAACACTGAAGGCACCTTAATCCACTATCATGTCTAAGACCTTTCTCATCATCATACATACATTCTCATCATCATTTTGTTATTTGCTTGTCTTTGTTTGATCACTTCTTTAGTCATTAATCTTGTTTAAGTTTTTAGTTGTCACTAATCAATCAAAACCCCACCTGCTTACTTGAATTGAGAAACTGATCACATAGCTTAGTGTCTATCACTACATTCTTGGATTGACAACCTCTTTTGTGCTACTTTGACAAGGGGATTGCTAGCCCTGAGACCTAAAAAGTCTTGTCTATCAATTGGCGCCGTTGCCAAATTGTGGAGTGTCTATCAAGTACTTATTTTGTTTTTTTACTGATTACTTTCAAGTTCTGTTTGTGAGTTTCAGGTGCATGAACACCAGGTCCAGATCAAGAAGCTGTGGTCCACCTTTCCCCTTAAACGAAAACATTAATCTTTTGGTACCAAGGAGGAGAAGGGACAGGCGTGGAAGACAGATTGATCAGGCTGATATGGAAGATCAAAGAGAGCATGTGGTTGACATGGAACAACCGGCTCCGGATCAACAGGCTCAGGGTAATGGAGCTGGTAATGCAGCTGGTAATGGAGTTGGTCAAGGGTTACATCAGGGTAATGTTCATCAGGAACAGGTGCATCAACAGCAAGCTTATGTCCACCAGGGACAAGCTCCAGCTCATCAGCAGAGGCATCAGGCCAATGTATAGCAAAGACAACATGTGCACCACCAACATCAGCCCTTTCAACACCAGCAAAGGAGATATGAGCAACCACAGGTCTATGTTGGAGAAAATGACAGGGCAAATGCTCATCAGTATGGAGCTGGAATTCAAGCACCACCTGTGCAAAACAACAATTTTGAAGTCAAGGCATCCTTGTTGAATATGGTTCAGAACTCAAAGTTCCATGGATTAGCAATGGAAGATCTCTTGGAACACTTGGATCAATTTGATAAAGTGTGTGACTTGACAAAGATAAATGGAGTTTTTTAGGACAGTTTCAAGCTCAGATTATTCCCCTTCAGTCTTGGTGACAAAGCTCACCAATGGGAGAAGAATCTTCCAAGAGGCTCCATTCAAACCTGGGAGCAATGCAAGCAGGCCTTTCTATCTAAGTTCTTCTCCACCTCCAGAACTGCTAAACTGAGAAACCAAATCTCTAGCTTCACTCAGCACATCAATGAGAGTTTTGGTGAAGCATATGAGAGATTCAGGAGCTACACCAACGAATGCCCACACCATGGGTTTACTGAGGCTTCTCTTCTCAGCACACTTTATAGAGGAGCTCTTCCCAAGATTAGAAACCAGCTGGATACTGCCTCCAATGGAAACTTTCTGGGAAAGGAGATTCATGCTGCTTTAGAGCTAGTGGAGAACTTAGCAATGAGCAATGACACTTATGGTGAAGACTATGACAGATAAAATAGATCAGAAGGTTCAAGCTCTGAACAGAGGCTCATTAGAGAAGTTAAGGAGTTGAGGAGTGAACTGGACAAGTTGAAATTCACCACTCAAAAGCCAATGCACTTTGTAGGAGAGTATGAGGAACCTTCTCAAATCTTTGAGAACATAAGTGAAGAAGGTCTAACCCAGGAGGAGCTTAACTACATTGGGAATCAGAGATTCCAAAGATATCAGTATGACAATGCCAATCAGAACCTTTCTTACAGGAATCCCAATGTAGCAAACCCACAAGACCAGATCTATCCAAATTCTCAAGCTCCAAAGAACTTTGTTCCTAAGAACAACTTTCAAGGATCTTTTCAACCCAAGAATCAGTTTGCTCAGAATCAGTGTTTTGGTCAGCAACAGCAACCATTTCAGGGTACTGGTTTCAGTTCACAGCAACAGCAAAAGGCACCACCAGGGTTTGGTCCACCATAGTTCCAGCAGCAAGCGCCGGTTCAACACCAGTTTCAGCCACCACCGGTTCAGCAGCAGCCACAGATGGGATCGGATATGGTTGGGATTCTGCAACAACTGCTTCAGGGTCAACAGATATTTGAAAGCCATAATGCAGCCATGCAGCAGGAAATCAAGGAGTAGAAGCAAAACCAGGCCTCAAGCTCAGGGAACCAAGGCCATCTACCTGGAAAGCCTGAACCCAACCCCAAGGAATATGCTAAAGCCATTACACTGAGGAGTGGAAAGGAGCTACCTGGTATTGAGCATAACAATGTGATCATTGGGAACAATGATCAAACTGAGGGGGAGGCAGCCTTAAAAGATGATCAAGTTGCTGAGAGATCAAGGAAAGAAAAGGGTAAAGAAGTGGAAAAGGAACCTGAACCAGAAAAGATATATGTCCCACCACCTCCATACCAACCCAAGCTCCCATTTCCAGGGAGATTTAAGAAACAACTTGTAGACAAGGCAAGAGCTGTACTTGAGAAGGCACTCAATGAGACACCACTCACAATGTCTCTCATTGATGCATTTCTAATGATGCCAAAGATGGGTAAGTTTTTGAAGGATGTCATTCTGGACAAGACTAAAGAGCTTCAAGGCATGGTGGTACTAAGTCATGAATGCAGTGCCATCATTCAGAAGAAGTCCATTCCAAGAAAGTTGACTGATCCAGGGAGTTTCACACTCCCTTGTGCCATTGGACCTCTACTATTCTCTGGATGCCTTTGTGATCTGGGAGCATCTGTCAGTTTGATGCCATTCTCCATAGCAAAGAAGCTTGGCTTTAGAGTGTTCAAACCTGAAAGGATCTCTCTTATCCTTGCAGACAGATCAGTGAGATTACCTGTTGGGATGTTGGAAGATCTGCCTGTTAAGATAGGTGGTTTTGAGGTTCCAACTGATTTTGTTGTGCTAGAAATGGATGAGGAACCAGTTGATCCTCTTATCTTGGGCAGGCCATTCTTGGCCACAGCAGGAGCTATTATTGACGTGAGAGGTGGGATCATAGAGCTTCAACTAGGGTCTGAGAAGCTTAAGTTTGATGTGAATGAGATGATGAAGAAACCCACAGTAGAAGGTCAATGCTTCTATGTGGAGACAATGGATCAGTTGGCTGATGAGTTGCTTGAGGAACTGAATACTGAGGACCCTCTTCAAGCTACCTTAACCCAAGAACAAGGAGACAATGAGTTCTTAGCAGAAGAAAGTGAAGGGTACAAGATGTATTTGGACAATGCTAGAGAACTTGGTCCTGAGACAAGGTTTTTGGAACTGGAACAAAGTGGCTCTGAGGTCTTGGCTATCAAAGGATCAGACATGAGCCAATGCAGCTTTGACAAAGATTGGAATGAGACTGATTCACCCCCTGTTGAGCTCAAGCCTCTACCAACAAGGCTCAGGTATGCCTTCTTGGGCTTAAACTCCACATATCCAGTGATCATCAATGATAGCTTACTAGAGCATGAAGAGAGTGCATTGCTTAGTGAGATAAGAAAGTTCAGGAGAGCCATAGGATACTCTTTGGCTGATATTAGAGGGATATCTCTTGACATATACACCCACATGATACACCTAGAGGACCAATCTATGTCCTCTATTGAGCATCAACGACGTTTTAACCCAAACCTCAAGGAGGTGGTTAAGAAGGAGATACTCAAGCTCCTTGAGGCAGGGATAATTTACCCTATATCTGACTCAAGGTGGGTATCTCCTGTTCACGTTGTGCCCAAGAAAGGTGGGATCACAGTGGTTAAAAACGAGAAGGATGAGCTGATAGCTACTAGGACCATAACTGGACACAGAATGTGTATAGACTTTAGAAAGCTCAATGCAGCCTCTAGGAAGGATCATTTTCCTTTGTTTTTCATTGATCAGATGTTAGAGAGGCTTGCAAACCATCCCTTCTTTTGTTTTCTTGATGGGTACTCGGGTTTCTTTCAAATCCCCATAGATCCCCGAGATCAAGAGAAAACAACATTTACTTGCCCTTATGGCACATTTGCATACAGGCGCATGCCTTTTGGTCTTTGTAACGCCCCTGCCACTTTCCAGCGTTGCATGATGCATATATTCTCTGACATCATTGAAGAGAAGGTGGAGGTGTTCATGGATGATTTTTCTGTCTATGGCTCCTCCTTCTCGGATTGTCTCTCTAATTTGTCACAGGTCTTGGAGAGATGTGAGCAGCATAACTTGGTATTGAATTGGGGGAAATGCCACTTCATGGTGCATGAAGCAATTGTACTTGGGCATAAGTTATCTGAGAAGGTCATAGAGGTTGACAGAGCAAAGGTGGAAGTGATGGTGAATCTGCAAACTCCCACTTCAGTCAAAGGGATAAGGAGTTTCCTTGGGCATGCAGGGTTTTACAGAAGATTCATCAAAGATTTCTCAAGAATAGCCAGACCCTTGACAAGGCTGTTGTGTAAAGAAGTTGATTTCATCTTTGATGCTGAGTGTGAAGAGGCCTTCAAGATGATCAAGGATGCATTAGTCAGTGCACTAATTATCCAAGCCCCAGACTGGTCCCTTCCTTTTGAGGTTATGACAGATGCATCTGATTTTGCAATTGGAGCTGTACTTGGCCAAAGGAAGGATAGGAAGCTTCATGTCATTTACTATGCCAGTAGAACACTTGACACTGCCCAAGAGAAATATGCTACCACTGAGAAGGAAATGCTGGCAATAGTCTTTGCTTTTGATAAATTCAGAAGCTACCTGATGGGATCAAAAGTCATTGTATATACTGATCATGCAGCCCTCAGGTATCTGATGACCAAGAAAGATGCTAAGCCAAGACTATTGAGATGAGTCCTTCTACTTCAGGAGTTTGATATGGAAGTATAAGACAAAAAGGGTATAGAGAATGGAGCTGCAGACCATATCTATAGGTTAAGAATAGACTCTGAAGTCCCTCTTAATGACAGTCTTCCTGAGGAATCACTGATGGTGCTCTACTCTTATTTGGAGTTTGAAGAAGTGGATAGCATCCAAGAAAAGAGAATGTCATGGTTTGCTGATATTGTGAACTTTCTTGCTTGTGGAGTGGAACCACCTGAACTTGATGCTTACCACAGGAAGAAGTTCTTTAGAGATGTCCAAAGATACCATTAGGATGAGCCCTACTTATATGTCCTGAACAAAGATCAGCTGTATAGAAGGTGTCTTGCTGAGGAGGAGATGCAACATGTGTTGCAAGAGTGTCATGGTTCAGCTTTTGGGGGTCACATGGGAGCATTCAAGACTGTGGCCAAGGTTCTTCAGAGTGGGTTTTGGTGGCCCACAATGTTCAAGGACGCTCAGATGGTTGTTTTAGCATGTGATGCCTGTCAGAGGCATGGGAACATTTCAAAGAGGAGTGAGATGCCTCAAAACCCAATACTAGAGGTTGAGATCTTTGATTGCTGGGGAGTTGACTTTATGGGGCATTTCATCTCATCTTATGGGAATCAGTACATACTAGTGGCTGTGGACTATGTGTCCAAGTGGGTTGAGGCCATTGCTTCCCCTACCAATGATTCCAAGGTAGTGGTGAAGTTGTTCAAGAACATTAGATTTGGAGTACCAAGGGTTGTTATTTCTGATGGAGGATCTCATTTTGTAAACAAGACCTTGGAGGGATTGCTGAGAAAGCATGGAGTGAAACACAAGGTAGCTACTCCTTATCATCCTCAAACTAGTGGCCAGGTTGAAGTATCTAATAAACAGATTAAGGCCATTCTTGAGAGGACTGTTAGCTCAAGCAGAAAAGATTGGAGCAAAAGGCTGGATGATGCATTGTGGGCTTATAGAATAGCCTTTAAGACCCCAATTGGGACATCTCCTTTCAATCTGCTATATGGGAAGAGCTGCCACCTTCCTGTTGAGCTGGAGTACAAGGCTTTATGGGCTGTGAAGTTGCTGAACTTTGATATCAAGACAGCCCAAGAGAAAAGGGTCATTCAACTCCATGAACTTGAAGAGATCAGGCTGGGGGCTTTGAGAGCTCCAAGATTTATAAAGAAAAGACCAAGGCTCTGCATGATCAGAAGATTCTGAAAAGGGAGTTCAAGGAAGGTGATCTGGTGTTGCTGTTCAACTCTAGGCTTAAGTTGTTTCCTGGAAAACTTAAGTCTAGATGGTCTGGTCCCTTTAAGGTTCTTGAGGTCAGGCCATATGGAGCTGTTGTGTTAATGGGAAAGAATTGTCAAGAGTTTGTGGTCAATGGCCAAAGGATCAAGCACTACCTGGTCTCACAAATGAAGGAGGAAGCTACATCAGTTCCCCTTCTTGATCCACCACCAGCCTGTTAAACAGGTTTCACAAGTCAAACTTAGAGACTTTAAACAAAGTGTTCTTGGGAGACACCCCAAGCTTATCCTTATACATAGTTCTTTTGATTTCTTTTCTTTCTTTTATGTTTTAGAACTTTTGATGGGTTTTGTGAGTTGATCTCAGGTTCTAGGTTATTTTTGGAGGCCATGGCTCAGGGACAAATGAAATGGAGCATGTGAGAAGGCTGAGAGAAGTGTTTTAAGGCCTGAAAACATGAAGGACGCCTGAGTGCTACCTGGGCGTGAGAGAAGAACCAAGAGCATCCAGGCCGCACAAGAAGAACAAGATGTAAAATCAGTCTAAGTGCTCAGAACTGCAGCTTGGGTGTGCGGCCTGGATCAAGGAAAGACCAAGCCGCACTACTCGCAAATCACACCGATTAGGTCGTGCTAGCTGATGTCCAAGAGCCCAGGCCGCACACCAAACAAAGAACCCTGAGGCGCCTAAGTGTAAAACCATGCTACATGGTCATGCGGCCTAACTCACGAAGGGGCCAAGGCGCACGAAGGCTCGCAAATCACAACGAGTTGGTCATGCTAGCTGGTTAATAAAGGTCCCAGGCCGATAAAAAAAGAGGGAACCCGAAGTGTCTAAGTGAAAGATCCTGCGACTTGGTAATGCGGCCTAACTCACGAAGGTACCAAGGCGCACGAAGGCTCGCAATTCACACCGGTTCAGGCATGCGGCTCAGCTTGCCATCACTCCAGGTCGCACACAAAAAGAAGAACACAGAAACGTCTAAGTGTGAGAACGTGCGGCTTGGTCATGCGGGTTAGACACAAAGAATCCCAGGCCGCATGAGAGCTCGCAAATTACACCGATTGGGTCATGCGGCTTAGCTCGGTGTTCACCCAGGTCGCAGTACGAGATGGAGGATGAGATCGTGCAGCAAAGATTTAGTGCGACTTGGACGTGCGGGACAAGAAGAAGAAGGGACCAAGTCACACATGAATCCACGTTTTACACCGAGGTGGTCGTGCGGCTCGGTCACGGGAGTTCCACGTCGCACAAGGAGAGAAAGGAGTCCGGTCAACGAGCAAAAGATAGGTCAAAGCCTTGACTGGTCAAAGTAGATCTATTGACCACCAGTCCAAGGGCTAAACCTTGTCCCACACTCTCTCTTCCTCACCAAAACCACGAGTTTGCTCACTTTTCCTCATTTCTCTCCATTGTTTTCATCATAACTCTCTCATTTCTCCACCAAATTCGTTGATTCAAAGTGCTCTGAGCTCGTTTTTGAGTTGTTAACATCATCCTGATTGCATTTCGAACTCGTTTTCATCATAATCCCAAGGTATTCACTCTGTTAAAATTCATCTTTTTCCATGTTCTTCAATGGTGATTTTTGAACTTCAAGGTGTGGAATCGATTTTGATAGGTTGTTTTAGACCTTGGGATTATTTTTATAAATGCTAGGGTGCTAGATAGTCATGGAAAATAGAGCACTTTGTTGGTGATTCATTGTTCTTGAGTTTTGAAAATTGTTGCAAGTTAATTCATGGAAAATCGATTTTTCTTGGAAAAGAAATGAACTTGTTTCTTGCTGAATCCTTGCTTTGCACTCTTGTTTTTGCATTGCTATGAACATATTGGATTGATGCTTGGCTTGAGAAACTTTTTCATGTGCTTTTGAAATCGATTCTTGCAACAAATTTTTTCAAAATTTTGGAGAATTTTGTGAAACTTGATCTTGTGCTAATCTTGTTTTTGAGAAATTTCTTGGCAGATGACTGAAAGAACCAACTCTCTAGCCAAGAAAAAGGGCACTGCATCCAAGGACAAGAGTTTGGTCTCAGGGTCGTCACAGCCAAAAGGAAAATGCCAAGTCACCAAGAAAGTCACAAAGCAAGGGAAAGGTGATCAAGCGCCAAAAAGAACAAGGCATGAAGAGAAAGCATTGGTGGTTGCTTCTGGTTCCAAGAAGAAAGGGAAACAGTTGGCTGTGGTATCTGATGATGAACAGACTGAGAGTGGCTCAAGCAGCTCAGCTGGAGGTTCCCAAGGGACCATTGAAGAGGCATCAAAGAGGATTAAGAAAACTGAACCAGAAACACCTGATTATCTGGCCAAGTTTCAACAAATGGGGATCCAGCAAGGGAGGTTCCCTGATGTGGACTTTCTGAAGAAGATTGGCATCTATGAAGATGTCAAAACTTTGCTTGGGAACATGGGCATTGAATCACTTTTGGAGATGAGAGAGATCGCATATGAAGAGGAGTCTCAAGAGTTCTTGGCTTCTTTTGATGCTTTTATGTACTACCCAAGGGATTCAAGGATTCTTAAAGGGGATGGTCTTGGGCACATGGAGTTTACTGTGAAAGGAAAGGACTACACACTGTCATTCAGGGAATTGAGTGAGATATTTGGGTTTTCTGCACCTAGAAACATTCCTCTCTCCAACCAGGTTAATCTCAGAAAGGAAGATATTCAGGCTCTATGGAGATCAATAGCTTCTGGGAAGTACACTGCTGGAGCAGCTAAGTCCTCTTGGGTAAGGAACCCAGTGCTGAGATATGTCCACAAGATCCTCTCTCACAGCTTCTTCTTCAAACTTGATGTTGGGAGAGTTCACAAGGGTGATCTGAATCTCCTTGGTGTGGGGCTGAAACAGTTGATGCCAACTCATGAAGATGGGAAGCCCTATGAAGGATACGCTTGCACACCTTGCCTTGCCTCTCAGTTAGCCAGGTCTTTGATGTTCTACAAAAAGTGCATTTGGGGTTCAACAAAGAAGGATGCAAAGCTGCCCCATGGATGGGTTGTAACAAAGATCTTGAAGGCAAAGGGGTACAGGTTCAAGGAGAACAAGGCAAGGTTTGACCTGATTAATGAAGCCCATTTGTGTAAGATCGGTTTCCTTCAAGGAAGAGTTGGAGCCAAGCTGGTTTACAACTTCAAGTCCTTCATTGATGAGCCAGTCCAAACTCTCCTGCCCAATCCCTCCATCACCACAGTCAAAGTAAAGAGGAACATTCACTTCTTCTTGCTGAAGGAAGAGCTGTACAATGTCCAAACTGATCCCCCAATCCTCAAGTACAAGAAAGCTTGCAGAGAAGAAGCCTCCAAGGAAAGGAAAGCAACCGCTGAAGATGCTACCACAAGTGCTGCTGGTGCTGGAGATGATGGTCTGCCTCCACCTCAAAAACGTTTTGGTAGAAACAGATATCACTTTGATGATTACAACTGGGAGGAGCCAGGCACTTCAGGGTTTAGAGCTCAACATAAGATCGGTGTTCTCCAGCAATGGTGCAAGTACCAAGACAAGACTATCCACAAGATGGCAAAGTGCACCAAGCAGATGAAGAAGAGGAACAAGAAGCTTGAAAACCCTTGCAAAGATGGGTCTCCAACACCGGTTTCACCAAGGAACAGAGAAGAGGTTGGAGAGAGTTCCATAAACTGCACAGCCCTGGTCACATATGGCACAGCATGGGGGGATCTTGATGACGGTTCTGATGAGGCAAGCCATCACTCTTGGGAGACACCATCCGGTCACACTTCAAACCCCTCTTACTCTTTGGGGTCAGACTTCCACATCTCTTAGGTAACACTCCACACCTTGTACATATGCATGTAGATTTTCTTTTTCTCTTTGCATTTTACTTGTTTGTTTTGCTTTTACTCCTTTCTCATGCTTCTATAACACAAGGGACTGTGTTATTTAAGTGTGGGGGAGGAGTTTCATCTTTTACTAATCATGTTTTCTCTGATCTTATTTTACACTTTGAGTCTTGAGTCACATTCTTGCATGCATTCATGTAGTTTCATCTAAGTGCATATAAAAAACCAAGAAAAAATCAAAAAATCAAAAAAAAATTTCACAAAAAAATGTTCATGTAGTTGCATTCTCATTTTTAGGATTGAGTCTAGTTGCATGTTCATGTAGGCTGCATCAATGCAAGGGAGTAATGATAGGTTTTTTCTTGAGAGAATATCACTTTAAGAATTCGGTTCACTGCCCTAGTTTCTAGTTCTTTGCTGCATGTAAACAAGAAAAAAAAAAGACTGATCCATGCTTTGAACTTATTGAGTGAATCAAGCTTTGATTAGTCCAGCCTTATCTAATTGAGAACCATAATTTGAAAATCCAATTATCATTTCTTGTGCATGTCATTGTGAACTCATGGGTACCCTTAAAATATTTGAGCTCTCTTATCCCTTTTACCACTCTTTGCAAGCTCAAATAGCTGTTTTCTCACCTTGAGACAGTTCCCTGCCTTTAACCAAGCCTTCCTTGAAGCCTGAAACACTATAGTGAGAGATGTGAGGCCTTTTTCTGAATAAACTTGACAGAAAGTGTTGGGTTTAGGGCGACAAGAGTAGGGTCTCATGTAGATCTAGCTCAGCATCATGAGTCTAGAGTAGGCTAGGAAGAGTTCTTGAGAAACACTGAGTGGAAAAGAGGAAGTTTGAGATGAGAACCAGGGGATGGAAAAGAAAAGAAAGCGGTTTGGGGTCTGCTGTGTAAAGAATAAAAGCTCTTGTGTTTTGAAAAGAAAAGTCTAGCCTCTAAGTAAAAAGAAAATAAAAGAAGCCAAAAGGCTCAAGTGTTTGAAAAGAAAAGAAAAGAGGCTAGAAAGTGTTATATGAGAAAGAGCTAAGTGGAAAATTTAGACCCCAAAGCCTGAGTTTAAAGTTGAAAAGATGAATCCCCTGGTGAGAAAAAGAATGAGAGTGAAGTGAGGAGAGGGTTGATAAGGCAATGAATGTCTTGAGAAAGGAGTAGCTAGGATGTAATCTTCATGGGAGTAGAGTTAAGGTGAAAGACCAATTTGGGGCATTGGGTAGATGGGATTCTGCTCTTGTATGCCCCTGTTGCCTTTTACCCTTAGCATTCTGTTAAATTTTATTCCTTCTTGAGTGATCCCTTGAGCTGCATGGAAACCATAATCATTAAATGAGATCACCTTTGTCTCATGACCCTGTCCCAAGACAAGTGAGTTCACATGATTTGCATAAGCATGATTCAGATGAGCTTTAATGAATGTCAAAAGGTTGGAACTATGGCTGTTTGTGAAAACTTAAGCTTGAGCTTGATTCATTTATTGATAAGTAGGGCTAAAGTTTTGTGAGTAATCTTGTTTGCAATGCATCTTAGAATTAGCAACTAGGACAGTGAGCCTTGAATTCTTTTAGTGATACACTCTCTCATTAAGGAATATGAACTCCCAATGCATCCAACCACTTTCTCACATTTGCTCTTTTTGCTTGAGGACAAGCAAAGGACAAGTGTGGGGGGGTTGATATATTCATAATTTTTCATATTTAGGATTGCATTTTTGTCTAAAGATTGAGTCTCATGCATACATCTAGCTAGTTTTGTTAGAGTTTGTCCTTGGTTCTAGCTTTTTTTAGGATTTGCATTAGGTCCTAGAGTGTCCTGCATTTTTGGAGTGTTCTCAGGTCATTTGGAGACTTTTGGGAGCAACTTGGAGCGGGGATCGTGGAGGAGCCCTCACCTGTGTACAGCAACTCGGACAGATGGTTTGATACAGGCAAAACCCTCACTTTGATCGCGTGGGACGAAGGACTTGCAATGAGATTCAACCTCCGGTATCTTCATCAAGAATCACGAGGATTGAGTCTAGTTTCCAGAACACTTTAGATCGTCCAATTTGGAGTTGTGAGCTGAAAGTTACGGCGATCGGAAGCAGTGCATGTCTCGGAGCTGATAAAAGACCAAAGCAACGCGCATCAAAGAACTGGCGGAACGGAGCCTTTTCCGACGTCACCTGAGCTCAAGCCCTTCACCAAAGTTGAATATATCTGAGATTTCGGTCCACTGAAACTGGAATCACATCATTCGGACCAGTATCCTGGAAGTTACTCTTCCCTGAGTGTGAAGTGGCCCGAGGAGACCTGAATGCTGCGAGATAGTCTTGCGACTTGGTTAACTCGCAACGCCTGAAGATGAATGCCTGGAGGTTGAGCTGCGTGTTGAGATGTGCGAGTAAGGTGTCACTGGATAAAGTCTAAGGTTCCCGAGCAAGAAAAAATGATAAGTCCACAACTGTGTGACTTGAGCATGCGAGTTGGCCAAGCCTGGAACTGAACCGCATGAAGACTCGCAATCTACACCGACTCGGTCATGCGACTTGGGAGTGATGGAGACCAAGCCGCACACATCCCTGAAGGACCCTGCTACATGGTCGTGCGAGTTAAGGAGCAGAGAAGACTTAGCCGTATGAAGGTTCGCAATTCACACCTAGATGGGCATGCGGCTGAGCTTACATGGATTTCATCTCGTTCAAGCCTCTCTCTCTTTCGGTTGTGCGACTTAGGCATGCGACTTGGGATTAC
>NW_006256909.1:16074118-16265480 GCF_000478725.1 Eutrema salsugineum | reverse complement strand
AAAACACACCTAGTTGAGCATGCGGCTGAGACTAAGGGAACTAAGGCTCACAAGACTGCTTATTCAGCTGTGCGACTTGGGCATGCAACCTGGGAGGCTCCTGAACAACTCGCACATTCATCACTTTATCCACTAAAGTCGGTTCAGGACCCGGTTTGTTCCGGGCTAAAATCTTTGCCACCTGCTTCACTAAAAACGTGGGCAGCGTGTAGAACCGCTTTCTTAAATCGTTTTTACACTAGAAATCGTTCAAATCTCTTAAGAACTTATAAACAAAAAGAAGATGAAGATCTTTTAGATACTTGGGAAAGATTTAGGGAATACCAAAGAGATTGTCCACACCATGGATATACCGAGGAATACCTGCTGGGTATCTTCTATCGCGGTATAACTCCAGAGTTACGACACTTTTTCGATACAGCAAGTAATGGAGACTTCTCAACTAGATCTGTAGAAGATGCTCATTCTTTCATCAACAATTTCGCAAACAGCATCCGAAATCAAGTAACCTTTGGTAATTCTGCACTTCCTGAGAAGAAAAAAGAGATTTTGAAAGTTATGAAGTGTCTCCGTCACATAATGAGTCATCTTGGATTGCAACAACCAAACAAGGCACACAATACATGTAACTTTGACGGTTGGGACAACCCAATAGATTCTTATGATCAAGGGATGGTTAACACTGCAGAAGTCTATCAAATTCAAGATTTTCCATTCGTTTCTGATCACCGCGGGTCCATTCATCCGGACCGCGGCAAACCAAGCTTTCACCGCGGTCGTGATGCCGCTGACCGCGGCCAAGACATGTTTCACCGCAGTCGTGAGCCTTCAGACCGCGGGAAACTGTCTCCCGAACTTGACTGGAAACCACCTTCCGAAGCTATTCAATCTAATCCCGTTCCATATTCTAGTTTTCCCTCTTCTGAAGCTGAAAACCTAAACAAAAAGATTCTAGAGCTTGAAAAATCTAGGTCTCAAGAGATTAGTGATCTTAGATCTGAACTAAAAACGATGCAAGAAGATTTCAATGAAAAATTTTCCACCCTCCGTAGCCTGATGATCAAAACCAATTCTAGAAACATAGATAAATCTGAGGAGGAGCCAAGTGAAAATTCTTTCGAAAGCTCAAGTGAAGCAGATCCCTCCGATCATGTGAAAGCTATCACACTTAGGAGTGGATTAGCTTACAAAGAGCCTGAATTTCCTAGAGATCCCGAAGATGAGGAAAAGGGTAAGGAAAAGTAGAAAGAAAAAGAAAGAATCACGAATGAAGATGTTGAAATAAAAGTGGTAGGAGAACATGATGGAGAAGAAGTAAGAGAAGATTCATCCCGGGAAATCCTTGGAGAAGACCCGATTCCACCTCCACCAACTCGTGTCTATAAACCTAAACCTCCATATCCTAGAGCCTTAAGAGCCCCTAAGAAAGAGAAAGAAAAAGCTAAGCTGAAAGAGTTGATCGATCAATTAAATGTGAGATTACCTTTCGTAGAAGCTTGTGCTATGATTCTCGCTTTAAGAAAATACATGAAGGGTATTCTAACAAATTCTTTAACTCTTGAAGAAGGCGTTATGATGATAACCCATGAATGTAGTTCTATCCTGCAAAGCCGAATCCCTGAAAAGAAAAACGATCCTGGAAGCTTTGTACTTTCATGCACCATCAATGATGTAGCTTTTGAGCGTGCCCTCTGTGATTTAGGATCTAGCATAAACATGATGCCTCTTTCAGTAGCAAAATGTTTAGGACATCACACTTTCAAGCCCACTAAAATTTCTTTAGTACTAGCTGATCGTTCTGTTAGACAACCCGTAGGTATCCTAATAGATGTTCCAGTAGAAATCGAAAAATGTTCCATCCCCACTGATTTCGTAGTTCTAGAACTAGAAAAAGAACCTAAGGATCCACTTATTCTTGGACGACCATTCCTATCTACAGCTGGAGCCATAATCAATGTTCCTGAAGGAAAAATTGACCTTCATCTAGCCGGTCTAGTTATGCAGTTTGACATGAACAAAAGTTTCGATAAACCAACTCTGGATGGCAAAATTTGTTGGGTTGATGAGTTAGACGGAATTATTGAGGAAGTCTATGAAGATCTGCTTCAAGACGACCCTTTAAGTGTCACGCTTTCACCCACAAAAGATGAACGCAATTTCCTTGAAGAAATTTCTAGTGAATGCGCGCGTATGCTTGATAAATCCGAAACTTATAGGAAACCTCTAAACTATCTAGATCTTAAGGACCAAACAAACTTCTTACACCTCCTAAATACACTGCTGCAGCAGTTAATGATCCTTGGAGCGAGCTTAAAGCCCCTAAAGTCGAGCTTACACCTCTTCCCGTCGGACTTAAGTACGCTTTCCTTGGACCAAATTCTACTTATCCTGTCAAAATAAACTCTGGTTTGACGGAAGAAGAAACCACAATGTTGTTGACTGAGCTGAGAAAGCATAGAAAAGCCTTAGGATATTCGCTTGATGACATACCTGGAATCTCTCCAGATCTTTGTATGCACAAGATAAATCTAGAGGATAATGCTAAAAACTCAATCGAAAATCAAAGAAGACTGAACCCTAATCTCATGGATGTTGTCAAGAAGGAGATTATGAAGCTTTTAGAAGCTGGAATAATCTTTCCTATCTCAGATAGCACTTGGGTTAGCCCAGTTCATATTGTTCCAAAGAAAGGAGGAGTCACTGTCATTAAAAATGATAAGGATGAAATGATCACTACAAGAATAGTAACTGGACATCGTATGTGCATCGATTACCGGAAGCTGAATGCAGCAACTAGGAAAGATCATTTTCCACTTCCGTTCATAGATCAAATGCTAGAAAGATTAGCTAATCACCCCTACTATTGCTTCCTTGATGGATACTCCGGATTTTTCCAAATTCCTATTCGCCCGGAGGATCAAGAAAAAACGACATTCACTTGTCCATATGGCACGTTCGCTTACAGACGTATGCCTTTTGGATTGTGTAATGCACCTGCTACCTTCCAGGGATGCATGATGTCGAACTTCACAGACTTTATTGAAGATTTCATGGAAGTTTTCATGGATGATTTCTCCGTGTATGGATCTTCTTTTGAAAAATGCCTAGACAACCTTGGTAAAGTTCTGCAAAGATGTGAAGATAAGCACTTAGTATTAAATTGGGAAAAATGTCACTTCATGGTATGAGACGGAATCGTGCTTGGGCATAGAATTTCTGGAAAAGGTATTGAAGTTGACAAAGCTAAAATTGAAGTCATGACAAGCCTACAACCACCCACAAACGTAAAAGGCATCCGTAGTTTCTTAGGACACGCAGGATTCTATAGGCGATTCATAAAAGCCTTTTCTCAAATAGCTAGACCTCTTACGCGTTTGCTTGGCAAGGAAACGAACTTCGAGTTCGATAATGAGTGCTTAGCCGCGTTTCATAAGATCAAACAAGCCCTTGTTTCCGCTCCAGTCGTGCAAGCACCTGATTGGGAACTCTCATTCGAAATCATGTGCGATGCAAGTGCTTAGCCGCGTTTCATAAGATCAAACAAGCCCTTGTTTCCGCTCCAGTCGTGCAAGCACCTGATTGGGAACTCTCATTCGAAATCATGTGCGATGCAAGTGACTATGCAGTCGGAGCAGTGCTTGGCCAACAAAAAGATAAGAAACTGCACGTAATCTACTACGCAAGCAGAACTCTTGACGAAGCTCAACGCAATTATGCTACAACAGAGAAAGAACTTCTAGCTGTCGTATTTGCATTTGAGAAATTCCGTTCTTATCTCGTAGGATCTAAGGTCATAGTTCATACTGATCATGCTGCAATCAAGTATTTAATGTCTAAGAAAGACGCTAAACCAAGGTTGATAAGATGGATCCTCCTACTGCAAGAATTCGATATCGAAATTCGAGATCGGAAAGGTGCAGATAATGGAGTTGCAGACCATCTTTCACGAATTCGAGTTGAAGAAAGATTGCCTTTTAAATGATAGTTTGCTAGAAGAAAACATCTATGCAATAGATACTACTCCCACCAATGCCAATACTGCACCACCACGCCAACTCATGCAACGAGCAGATGCTTTCAACACCCCATGGTTTAGGCACATAGCAAATTACCTAGCAGCTGATGTAGAACCACCACAATTCTTTGGTTATAGGAAGAAAAAGTTTCTGAAAGATGTAAGACATTATTTTTGGGATGAACCCTATCTCTATAAGAGATGTGCTGATGGGTTATTCCGAAGATGCGTGGCTGAAGAAGAGATGGAAGGAATTTTATTCGGATGCCATAGCTCGTCTTATGCAGGACACTTCACAACCTTCAAAACTGCTTCAAAGATCTTACAATCAGGTTTCTGGTGGCCTACTCTGTTCAAAGATACTCAAGCTTATATATCGCGATGCGATAAATGCCAAAGGATGGGCAACATAAGCAAAAAAAATGAGATGCCTCAAAGTTTTATTCTCGAAGTTGAAATTTTCGATGTTTGGGGAATAGATTTTATGGGACCATTTCCTACTTCTTTTGGGAACCAATACATCTTAGTAGCAGTAGACTACGTCTCTAAATGGGTAGAAGCAGTCGCTAGCCCCACCAATGATGCAAAAGTCGTTATGAAGCTGTTTAATTCTGTGATATTCCCGCGTTTTGGAGTTCCTAGAGTTGTGATAAGCGACGGAGGATCGCATTTCATCAACAGAGTTTTCGAGAACCTTCTTAGAAAGAATGGAGTTACACATAAAGTTGCTTCTCCATACCATCCCCAAACCAGCGGTCAAGTTGAAATCTCAAACAGAGAAATCAAGTCGATTTTGCAGAAAACAACTGCAGTTCATCGCAAGGATTGGTCTACCAAGCTTGACGATGCATTATGGGCATATCGAACAGCATTCAAGACGCCATTAGGAACAACACCATTCAATCTAATTTACAGAAAAGCATGCCACCCTTCCAGTAGAACTCGAGTATAAGGCGCAATGGGCTATCAAGGAGATGAACATGAATCTGAAAACAGCTGGAGAAAGAAGACTACTTCAACTTCACGAGTTAGAAGAAATCCGACACAATGCTTACGAAAACTCGAAGATCTACAAGGAGAAGACTAAAGCATATCATGATAAGAAGATTATTCATAGAACTTTTGCTCCTAACGATAAGGTACTTCTTTTCAATTCTCGTCTTAAGCTTTTTCCAGGAAAATTACGATCAAGATGGTCAGGACCCTTCACGATAAAGGAAGTCAAACCATACGGAGCCATAGTCCTGTGGGACAGAACCAGAAACTCATTTACAGTGAATGGACAGCGTGTAAAGCCATATCTGGCTGAAGAAAGAGAAGACGAAAGAGAAGTGATGTTTTTGATTGATCCATCATCGGCCAATGATGAGATCAAGGAGTGTCACGACCCCGGTCAAGTCTAATCCAACAACAATGTCAAGCTAACGACTTGAAACAAGCGCTTAGTGGGAGGCAACCCACTTGGTATTTTATCTATTTCCCTTTGACCTTTATTTTCTATTTCCACTGTTTTGTTTCTGTTTCATTTAATTTCAGGTTTTTAATAAGGAAGAACAAATTAAAAAAAAAAAAAAGAGACGAGCAGCACTCTCTAGCACGATAAGTTCATTTAAACATTTCAACTTTTCTATATTTCTTTACCATTCTTTCCAAGATTTATCACACTGAGGACAGTGTGAAATAAGCCTGGGGGAGGATGTTCATCCGTTACTAATGAAATTTGATTTGTTTCGAGTTTGTTTTGGACACATAAAATTTTTCAAAATGTTTTTCATAAAAAAATTTTCAAAAATCGTTTTTAAAATGTTTTCAAAAGGTTTTCAAACCAGGAACACAATAAACATTACTATGATGAATTAGACCAGTGTGCTTCTACGCTATTTCCTCGTTTTTTGCTCTTTTTGTGATTTAAGCCTAGACTAGGCGGTAGCTGAATATTTGCATTGCGAAATCCCACCAGAGGATTTCTATTCATGGAGATTCTTTCTGACAGGATATACTAGCTCATTTAATCTGGACTTAATTTTGATTTAATTTTCTCATTAAAGCGTTAGAACAGGGAAATGAATCATACATTCAGGACTCCTTTATCCTTTTACCACTCTTTGTTGATCCTGAATGACTAGTTCATCTTTAGCTAGTTCCCCACCGAACCTAACCTCTTTCAAACCACATGCACTCTTGTTTTTCATTGTCCTATATGCAGATATGTGCAAAAATGTCGGAGAGAAAGAGGATCAACGCGGTTTTCAGTCACTGAAGACGGAGACCTGCGATTTCATTGGAATGATTCAACAAAAGGAGAAAACTCAGTTTGCCTTGGAAAAACTTCAAAATCTTGGTACAATTTCATCCCTTAGACCCTCTCTCTATAAAAGGTTGCTTCCTCTTTTCAAAAAAAAAAAAAAAAAAAATCCGAAAAAGAAAAGAAAAATAAGAAGGGAAAGGAAA
This sequence comes from Eutrema salsugineum, assembly GCF_000478725.1. Taxonomy (NCBI): domain Eukaryota; kingdom Viridiplantae; phylum Streptophyta; class Magnoliopsida; order Brassicales; family Brassicaceae; genus Eutrema; species Eutrema salsugineum. The sequence goes on along the minus strand of NW_006256909.1, from coordinate 16,259,014 downwards.
TTAAAACCTTAGAGAGTCTAGGAGGATCGAATTTTATACCTGAGGCAAGCCTGATTCGATTATTTGGAGTTTTGGAGATTATCTTTATGATTCCCAGAAAAGATCTAAGTCTGGGGGAACGCTGTTTACAACAAAGGAGGAAGATTATGCAACAACAATCGGCAAAGGAGAAGTGACTGAAAATCTGCGGTCATCAACAGATCATTCTCTCTCTTGCGGTTTTGCATAATATCTTGCATCCTCCATATTCTTCAGGTAACCCTAAACACTTAAACTCCACCACTTAAATAGCCTTAATGCCAGACGCCGTATACCCTGAATAATGTCTTTGATGTGAACTCACAATATACTTAAAGAATGTAGAGAGCTAGTTGGCTGGAAGTTAGATCTAAGAGTGTAGATTTTCGCATGACGGATTAACGGACTAGTTTGCTTGTATTTTGGTGAGAATTTTCTAGACTAGATCCAAATAGATGTTTCACGATAAGTTATGGTTTAGAAGGACGGTCACTGAGATATTGTTTAGTTCCTATGATTTTCAAATATTTCTTTCTTGACTTAAATTTGTTTGAGGACAAACAAAAAGGTAAGTCTGGGGGAGTTGATAACACCGTATTTTAACCACTTTTATGGATCATAATTATATCTTATGCAGGTGTTTTAACTCTGTTTTCAATGGTTTTTAAAGGGTTTTCAATGTTTTAGAGTTTCAAAAGAATTTACAGGAAACTTGGGCAAAAGATATGCCATTTGGAACAAATGAGCAATTTTGGATAAATGCTGACCATCAGAAATATGATAAGCGATGAAGGCCTTTTCACCGTCCGATCACCCCCAACATTTGAGACAACATAGAGGATCCAACCAGCTTTCTAATGCACTTGGTTTGGAGACAATCTAACGGTTAGATCTTCAGATACTCTCGATGCAAGAATGACAGAAAATGCAGTTCCGGAAGAGAGCCATGTGCCAGGACCGCGGCCAACACCCATTTTCCCGCGGGTAGAGCCACCGCGACCGCGGAACTTGGTCGTTCACTTTCCAGACGACTTAATTAAAGCCCAGATCAATTCCTTTCGTTATTTTTGAAGCCCTAAGTGTCCAGGACCACTCCAGAAGCTATAAATACCCCCTTTAGGTCATTCTAAAGGGTATGTTCTTTTCTGTACTTAGATTTTCGTGAGACACAAAACCTTAGAGAGAGAGAGGCCGCCGCTTGAAGGAGGAGCCGCCGCTGGAGGAAGACATCGCGCCTCCATCTGCTTCTCCGTTCTTCATTTTTCTTCATTCTTTTCTTTAATTTCCTGCACTTTCAATACTCTATGATGCTTTGTTACAATATGTTTGAGTAGTTACCCAGTTGGGTTTAAAGGGATTGTTCAAAGGGAATTTCATGTGTCTTTGCTTATGAATCGATAGATTTAGGATTTATAATCTTCTAGATGTTCTTCGTTTGCCTTTAATCTTACTGTGTGATTCTTTGCTGACCACTTAGAAGCCGATCTGATATGATATGTTGCGAAAGTTTTCATTGATTGTCTGAACTAGGGTGAAACGAGCAATTCTTCTATAGGAGTGGAAACCTACCTGTAGTTGAGTTGTGAATGTTGATGAGTTTTATTCTGTTATTGCATCTTCTCCTTTCCAGGATCAGAGTGGAAACCTACTGATCAGGGTTGCGAGAGATAATTGTTTAGTGCTGCGAAAGTAGGCTATTCATACTTCCGTGCCTCGAGTTCTAGAACATACGTAGTTGATTACCTTTATCATTTGTTTAAAATCGACTTAGCATAGACCATGAACCCATGCGAATTCCCCTTGAGCCCCAACGTTTGTTTTTCATTGCTTACAACCTTAGATTTTCATTCTGCTTTTATTCGCTTGTTATTTGCTTTCATTCATAACCGATTTTTATTTGCTTTACCTGCTTTCGTTTTTAATTGCTTTTACTTGCTTTGCTTCCTAGTTTAGATTTCGTGACAACCAAAACCCAAAACCAAAACCCAAACCTGTTTAGTTCTAATCTGGTTTTAGCATAGCAGTGAATTCGTACTGAAACAACTAAGTCTCTGTGGATCGATACCCTAAGTACTACAGCGCACATCTGTGCACTTGCAGACATTTAGGGGTTATAAATTTAAAACATGAAGCTTAATAAAACGAAAACCGACCAACCCCGTTTACAATCGCAATCAAGGTTGTTAGATACCTTGGGACTCATTTATTCGATGCTAAGTGGTTGGAATAGACAATCGGATTTTTGCCTTGAAAATGTTGAGTTCTTGAATATTTGCCTTTTGGAACAAAACTTGAAGAGAATTGGTGCTTTAGAGAATTTATTTTGTTTTAATGCATTTGTGCTAGACTTTTGGGTCCTGTGCATTGCTGTGAACTGATTCCATGCTTCAAACTCAAGAATTCAAAGCTGTTCCTTTTTTTCTATGAGAAATATCGATTGTGTTTGGGCATTGTTCATGTCTTCTTTGAACTCATTGAACTCTGAGTATTGTAGGTATGAGAAAAAGTGTTGAACCAAATTCAAATGAAAGGAAGAAGCATGTTTAGCAAGAGAGTGCACCAGCACCAGGGTTTAAACGCATTGTTGGAAAAGGGAAGGCACCAAGAAAACCTACAAGAAGCCAGCGGTTAAGAAGGTCTCCAAAAACAATGAAAAGGCACTTGTTGTAGCTTCCAGATCCAAGGGCGATGAGAGGGCATTTGTTGTAGCTTCCCACTCCAATAGTAAAGGCAAGGAGAAGTGTATTGCTGCAGCTGATGAGAACACCAAGAGCGATGTTGAGGCTGATGTTGCTGTTCAAGCGGCGAAGAATACTATTTCTTGAGAGATCATTTTGCTTGGAGTAGCCAGTGACTTATATTGAGATCATTTTAATCTCAAAACCCTGTGTCCCAAGCCAAATGAGTTCACATGATTTGCATGAGCATGATCCACATAAAGCTTTAATGAATGTTTAAAGGTTGGAACTAGGACTGCTTGTGAAGGCTGATGCTTAGGCTTTATTTATTTTATGAGTAATCTTTTTTGCACTGCTTTTCAGAATTAGCAACTAGGATAATGAGCTTTGAATTATTTTAGTGATCAACTCTCTCATTTTGGAATATGAACTCCCAAACATTCAACCTCTCTCTCTCATTTGTTCTTTTTGCTTGAGGACAAGCAAAAGAAAAGTGTGGGGGAGTTGATATATTCATAAAATAACTCATTTAGTTTGCATATTTAGTCCAAATCATGGTCTCGTTTCATGCATTTTAGGTCTTTAGGCATTTTTTTATGACTTATGAGCTTGCATTACGTCCAAGAGAGTTTTGCATGCTTTGGAATGTTAAACAAGTACTTTTGGAGGTTATTTTGAGTGGAGGAAGTGAACCAGGTGATGAAATGGTGTTTATAGGATCAAAATGGTGAAAATCGCATTTTGGAGTCTCTTGGAAAAACCATGTACCACAGGCAATGTTTTCTCAGTCAAAAACCATACCACGGGAAGAGAACCTCGGCCAAAATCACGTACCGCGCACATAATTCTCGGCCAAAAATCTCCATTGTTGATATGCTTCAAAGATCGCTTTGCCGGGAAGCCTTCCCGTCCGATTTAGCTTCTGCAGCTTCTGAAAAGTTAGAGAAGATCAAGTCGTGATTCCATAACAGTTAGAATAAATGAATTTGGAGTAGTGATCTGAAAGTTATGGCTAACAGAAGACGTACCTGTGTCGCTTCCATTCTAGACCGATCCGATGTGCTTCAAAAATCACTCAGTATGATGTCTTTCTCTTCCGGTCCATTTTTTGGGGTCTTCATCAAGATTGAAGAACTTCGTGTCTTCTTTCCAGAACGCTTAATAGCACCCTATTTGGAGCTCTGAGCTAGGAGATAACAAAAACGGAGAGAACACAGGTTTAGAAGCCATTTCCGGATCATTCTGGTGAACTTCAAAGATCGGCCGTCTGGAAGACCTTACTCTCCCCGGATGCAATCAAGGTCCTCACCAAAGCTTGAGCTGGTTGATTCATCTTGCCTATGGGCTTTGTCTCGATTAATTTAGATCACGGAGCTAAAAGTTACTAGGAGCAGAAGACAAGCGGCTCAATTCGGGTTTCAAGAGATATGTCTGGTGCTAAGTATTCTGTTAGGCCTTGGTGTGAGCTCCTCGACATATTTTGATACCGAGGCCTGTTTGCGAAAATTTTGTTCCAAACCTCGGGCTGACCTTTTGTTCATGCAACACCAATGCATGATTTGTTGGGGAAACTAGTCTCAAAACGGCTAAGTGTCAAGCTGGGAACTTTAATGAGGATTTATCTGGATTTTTGCTAAGTGCTGGATCAGGCCTCGACATCAATCCCTCGCCTTCACTACCTTGAGACCCTTCTTGACATGTCCCCCTCGACCTAGACCCCTTGGTTTGAGCACACCGAGGCATATGCCAAACGAATGAAACGCTTCAAACCTCGGCTTCACCCCCCCCACGACATGTACTACACTGAGGAGCAATGTCCGCATGAAATACTTTAAACCTCGATCTGGCCCCTTGGTGTGAATGATATCGAGGCCTCCTGTCACGAACCCAAATCAGAAACACTTTGCTCCACACGGTTCAAAACCCAAGCGAGATCAAAGCCTAAGTTCAAGCATGTTCTTGGTGTGTTCTTCACTTCAGCCCAGATTCCATCAGCCCTTGGTATCAACCCCTCGGCTTAGGACCCTTCACCACACCGAGGTGCTCACCCAACAGCCCAAGAAGACCGGATCAGTACCCGGTTTGTTCTCAGTTGACCCGGTTTGTTCACCTTATCTATAAATAGTTTATGGGACCAAAAACCCTAGTTATTCTTTATCTATTTTGAGAACTTGCCTCTTTTGTGTAAAACTTGGTTCTTTCTTAAGAGATATCTCGATTTTAATCATTAAAGGCTGTTTCTTATCATTTCTTTTCATCAATCAAAGCTTCTAATCATGATTAACAACACATGTTGCAAAGGATCAAGTGTATTGATCATGATTAGTGAGTACTCTTTTCATAAGGTTTTAGATAGGTATATTAGGGTGCAAAGATGTTAGATTAGGGAGTTTAGGAGTTAGATCATGCATTTTTCATTCTCTAATTAGCTGTTCCTAAAGCTAGATCTCTAATAATTACTTTGGTCTAGATCTTAGGCATTTCACCACCCAAAATGTGTTTGATGAAATGCCTGAACCAAGCTAATTAGAGGTTTATGCCTTATTCCTCATGGAAATGATTGTTTAATGCATAAATGATATATTAGAGCTGATTTCTAATACTTACTAATTCATAATTCACAAATAGGAATTTGGTTTGAAAGTGGATTAGTATAGAGATTATTACTGGATTAATCTACACTTGAGTTCTAAGTTGAATGTATTTGTGTGGTTGTTTGTCATTAGCTCTCTGGTTTTGCATTGATGCATCCTAAATCAACTATCCTGTCTAAGACCTTTGTTTCATCATCTTACATTCATCATCATCTTGCTATTTACTTGTTTATTGTTTAGTCTTTAATCATTATTAATTTTGTTTTAACTTTGCTTAGTTTGCATTTGTTACTTGTTACAACCAAAATTCTTATTTCTGCTTGAATTAAGTTTGAATTTAAATGAACTAGTGTCTATCTTTACATGTATGGTTTGACACCCTTTATACTACACTGATTAAGGGATTGATAACCCAAATAGCTTTGAAAACCCTTGTTTATAATAAACCCACCTCTAACAACTATTACATATCTTTTATTCATATTGTCTTTTTAAGTACTACCACATCAGGAAGAAATGAAACGAGAGAAGACACAAGCACATTTTATCGGCCAAGTCTCACCTTATTCGAATCATTGAGAAAACAATCTGCGTTAATGTAATCTTACTTTGTTACCAAGACAATCCATGACTTCTCGGTCTCCTCCAATAATGATACAAGAAAATTTCGACTTTTCACATTCTTTTGTAAATAAACTATTTTTAAGTACTCTTTATTTTTTTAAATTGAATTAAATTGTTACCAAATATTCATTAAATAAATTATAAATTTGAAAATTTGAAAATTACAAATTAAAAAATAAATTTGAATTAATAACATTTAAATTTTCTTATTTTCTTATTTTATAGATTTAAAATCTAATTTAAAAAAAGAAAAAATATTCGAGAAATCAAGGAATATGGAAAAGGAGAGGCTCACGACGAAGTCTACTTGACTGACTCAAGAGACTATATCTCGCATTATAAAATCCAAATCATTTCGTCAAACTTCCTTTTAACCCAAGTTCATTGAGCTTCTTCTGCATTGACCGGATCGCTTCTTCTCTACGCGGAATCATCTTCGTTTCACCATGACTCATATCCTTTTGATTCTCTTGCTTCAAATCGCTTGTTAGCTTTCGATTTGATGCTCTCGGTGTTTCCTTCTCGATTGCTCATCTACCAATCTCCTCCGTATTTGAATGGTTTTTCTTGCAAAATTTAGGGATTTTTTTTTCCAACCAAAAGATATACGATTGTTATTTTTTTGGGAGTAGAAGTTGATTCTTTCGTTTAGATTTCCTCGGATTTTTTTTTTTCTGGGTTATCCTCTGTTGAACTAGATCTTTTGTTCGAAAATGTTGCTTAGATCTAATAAATATGTACACAAACCCTTTGTTTTCTTTGATTTTGATGTGAAATTGCACGTGGAAGTCAGAGAGAGCGTGACCGTGAAAGAGCCGCGGCTCGTGCCGGAGGAAAAGGAAAGAATGCTGACGACGGATTGACGCCGGAGCAACGCCGTGAAAGGTAGAAATCGAATCGGAGAGAAGGCATTTTCTCGGGTTTCGATTAAATCTGTATTGGTTGCTTGATGTGTTATGATTTGTGATTTTCAGAGATGGAAAGGCATTGCAAGAGAAGGCAGCAAAAAAGGCTGCTCAAGCTGCAGCTGCGAGTTCTGGTGGAGGAGCAGGAGGCAAAGGAACTGCTAAGAAGTGATGATGATCTCTTGATTTGTCTTTTGTAGACTTTACGATTTTTAATTCTCTCGAAATGTTTGGAATTTGGGTTAACTTAGAGTTGAGCTTTGCTCTTGTCTGAATCCCATTATATTGTCTCTGTGTTGAAGTTGCGAATTTGATGCTTATGGTGAAATCTGATTTGGTCTTTCTTTGATCTGTTATTAACTTATTGAGTATGCTTACTGTCCCTTGTTGGGGACATTGTAGTTCTTGTTACTCTTGAGTGTTTGACATCGAGGCATTTAGTTTGGCTCGTGTTTGAATCGCAGTAACGTAATTTGCAATTTGATCCTTTGTGGTGAGATGTTATGAAGCATACTTTCAATTATATTGTGTCTTGTGAGGACGCTGTAGTTAAGTTTCACTCTTCCTCTCAGAATGTTTGAAATCGGGCCATTTAGTTAGTCTCGTGTCTGGATCACGTTCTGCTGCCTCTATATTAAAATTGCAGTTGCTTGTGGTGTACTTAGGTGTAGTTGATTGAATGGTTTTGGGGAAACTTTACGTACAGAAAACTGAAAATTGTTAATTCAGTCTTAAGGCATTAGGGATGATGGATGGGAAGCATTTTTGGGGCTGAACTCTGTTTTGTTTACTGGAAACTGTAATCCTTGTGAGAGACATCGATGCATGATTGCTTGATTACTGTACTTAGGTGTAGTGGTGTACTTAGGTGTAGTTGATTGAATGGTTTTGGGGAAACTTTACGTACAGAAAACTGAAAATTGTTGATTCAGTCTTAAGGCATTAGGGATGATGGATGGGAAGCATTTTTGGGGCTGAACTCTGTTTTGTTTACTGGAAACTGTAATCCTTGTGAGAGACATCGATGCATGATTGCTTGATTACTGTACTTTTTAAAATGCATCTTTCTCAAGTATTATGAATCCAATTACTTTTGGTGAGTTTTAGGATTTTGGAGTAACTTCATCTATGCTCTTTTGCTTTGGTTTTGAGTTTTCAACAACATAAAATATACTGCTGTCTCACTTGTTTAATAAGAGAACTTAGGCTCTGATTGGTAACCTGCGGAATGGCGGAATTGCGTTTTTAAACACAATTCCGCAGGTTTTTTGCCAATCAACAAAAATCCGCGTAATGAAAAAATACACACAAAAACGCAGAAATCCTATAAGTTGCTTAACAAAAATATAAAGGAAAAGTCATTCCGCAGAAAAGTGACTTATAAGTTGCTTAATCTATTCCGTAAGATTTTTTCTGCAATTTCGTCATTCCGCAAAGTTACCAATTCAAGCCTTAATCTGACTTGTTTTATAGGAAGTGTTCCGCACTTTTCCCATTTCTTGTGTTGTAAAAATCAATGACTCCTTTTTCACATTTCCTTATTACTTGTTTGACTAGGTTTTGCACCTAAGCTTGAGTTTTTGTTTAATATTATTTTGGAAGAAATTATATGTAACGAATTATAATTTCTATGATAGAAATATTAGTTTTGATCTAGAATCAACTTTTGTTTCATTTCTCCATATTTTGATTTGAATAACCACTACAAGAAAATATCCTTTTACGACCATCGTAATCGTTGTAAAGTCTTTAATTACCTTTGATTTCCCAATGAAATCAAAATCCCCGTTAATTAATCGCATTAATGCAATTTTGTCGTATTTTGTCGTAAAATCGTTGGTAATTATATAACCACAATAATTCGTGATTCAATCGTCGGTAATTATAGGACCACAACAATTCATCGTTAAATCATCAGAAACAATTTGTCGTAAAATCAAAGCTAATTTCTCGATGGGTTTACGACGATTGTCAACAGTTGCAAAATCATTGGAAAATCGTCGTAATATATATCGATTTCAAAACGTCGTAAAAGGCAAATCAAAGTAAAATCAACGTTAACCAGTCGAATTTAATTTATCGCTAAATTATAACAAATTGGCCGATAAATAAAAAGTTCGTTAAAAATTCAATTTAAACTACAAATAATTTAAAAAAAAAGAAATTCTTGAAATTCAATAAATTACCAATAGTTTTAATACAATACATTAATGGAACTTGTGTTCCGGTTTCCGAAACTTGTGTTGTCTGCCCACTCGATCATTGTCCTGCTGCTCTGGCCGCCTTTTCTGCTGCACGATTCATCCGTTTTGCTCTCAAAGCAGCTGCAACCTCCAGATTCCCGACGACAATGATCTCAAAGATAGAATCATACTCGGAGAGCGCCTCCTGAACCTCTTGTTGATAAGAGGCTTGAGTCTTTTCTAGAGTTGCAATATTCGCCCGTAAAACAATGGGATCACCTTCTGGTCCTCGTCGGCGGAGAGCATATGACGAAGCGGTAGGAACATCTTGAATAAATTCCATTCCTAGGACTCTCCCGTTTTTCTTAAGGGCAACCTGCATTTTAAATTTAGTTTGATTAGTGTTTAATTTGAAATGCTTAAAAAAATAATAAATATAAAATTTATTTTAATACCTCTTCGTAGATTCAATCAACCTTGGTAGTGGTCAATCCTCGAGATTGAACTGAGGAACTCTCAGGTGATTGCTGCTAAGATAGCTGGGTCTATCGCTCGGTAACCCTATATGTCACCTCATTGTAGATCTGCTCTGCTCTCTCTGAGACAAAAGTACCATCCTTCTTTCGGTAGCACTTCTCGAAAACCTTTTTCGTAGGAAGTAGTTTGCCTCCATTCTCCTCGGCCTACATAAATATATATTAAAATTTTTTTTATAAAACTATTTTAGTTTAAACAAAAAATAAATTTACGTACCATCTGAAGTCTAACTCCCTCTAACAGTGTTTGGCCAGCTGTATAAGGAAGATTGGCGAGCTTCCCGTTTGAACACTTCTCCGCAATAATTATCGACTTCAGGAGCCTCCAAAAAGGACCAAACCATCCCATACGGTTCTGTCCATGCTAAGCGGCTTCGCATCATCGCCAATGAGTTTCCACACTTTCTTCCAGTCAGAAACCGTGTTGTTAAGACAAAACTTGAATTTCTCAAGAAAATGTGTCTCCACCTCATGATGCAATGATTCATCCCAATCATATCGTTGCTACAAACAAAAACCACATAATTAAATATTTGAATTCAAATTGGCTTAAAATAAAAATAAGTTAAAAAAAAATATTTTACCACAAATATTTTGAACCATGTGTCGGTTCTATGTCGTGAGAGCTGAGACCAGTTGGCATGCGACTCAACAAAGTAAGACTTGATGATATCAGCAATGGTGCGGCCAGCCTTGCTTTGAGTACCAAACCTAAAACAAATTCCAGAAACGAATATTCATTAGACAAAAATTTGTTTAATAACAAAAATTAAATAATTAAATAATATTATCATTATGCTCCAGGAGGAAGGTCTGGGTCTAGTCTGATAAGCCTGTGTCGGCCCGGCTGTGCAAGAATATCGTCCACCGTCAAATGCGAAAAAGGCCGCTGATGTGGACCTGGAGCTGGAGGTGGTGGAGGTGGAGCACTTTGGGTCTGTGTGGGCGGAACATTTATCTCCATACCGGAAGAAGACACGGGAATTTTTCCCAAAGATTATCCACCAGACACAGGAACTGGCGCGGGAATTGAAATAACAAAACTAAACCGGGAGCGGGAAATCAGTTTCCTAAAATTTCCAACGGTTTAACGACGAATCAACGCCAATTTGTTGTTAACTGAATCAGAATTAAACCACCCACATACATATCTATATATAATTATATCAAATTTATTTATAAAACATTTAAAATATACATAATTATATGAATTACATATCTAAATAACAATATTTTAGATAACGAGTCTTTCTGATGAAAAATGAGAAATATCAATCTTTACAAGACTTCATTTTCAGATGACGAGTCTTCTGATTCTTCATCATTAAGTTCATCACTTTCTTCAAACTCATCTTCGTCATTTTCTTCTTCCGTATCGTCAGGAAGGTATTCAACTTGTCTATTTTGACGATTTATCAAGAGTATGGGATCAGTTCTTTCACTTGGTTTGGCAATATCATATGTGTGATCTTCTTCCATTGGAAGATCGTCCACCCCCATAATTCGACCTCTTGGAGAAACTTTATGACAAATAATTATTGAACACCCGTTGTGCGAACGCACACATAGGGAACAAAGCATACTTGTTCTGCTTGTGATGCAAATATGAATGGCTCAAACTTATTATAACGACGAGATTGGTTGACATCCACTGTGCCAAATTTGTTTTTCCGGATACCTCGTCCAATTGTTGGATCAAACCAGTTGCATTTGATGATAACACATCTGAAACCTAAGCAGCCAGGGTACTCAATATCTATTATGTCTTGAAGCACTCCATAAAAATCTATCTCGCCTTTCACATATACTCCATAATTAGCAGTAGCCCTTTTAGTGCCGTATTTGAATGTATGGAATATATATCCGTGTGTGCAATACATGGACGAAGTTGTAAATATTGATAGAGGGCATCCTAGTAATTCGTGGAACCAAAGCGGATATGACGTATCACCATGCTCCACCTGTAAAATTAAATAAGTACTATATTATATATTAAATGTGTCAAGTATTATTGCATAGTTAAGATCTATTACGTACTTGCATCTTCAACCAATGGGGGAAATGTTTATCTTTGCGTTCAGTGAATTTATTGTCTGAAATATCTGAAATTACTTCACGCACCTGACTATCAAATTTACTTTATATATACAAACAAACTTATAAGTAATTTTAGTTATTTGAATGTCGTATATATATAAATTATAAATTATGTATACTTACGCCTCCCATGGACTAACTTCATCACAATTTAGGAGAATATACGTGTGGGCACTATGATAGTCATTTTTATTAGCAAACCGAGCTTCCTTAACTTTTCCACATAATCCACCAATCGAATAGAAGATGCCTGAGACACCTTCTTGAGTGTACGTTCGGCTTACACCTCTATTATCATATCATTGTAGTGTTATTTTCGTGTGCGAGCCTTTCAACCAAAATAGTATCCCGTGAAGTGAGAAGTTTCTTCTGTTAATCTTTCTGTTAAACTTCGTGAAGTGGTGGCTCAAAATCTCATTACAGGAGCACACACTCGTTTAGGGCTGCTAAGAAATGTATTTATAGTCCTAGGATCTTCCAGGTCTCATTTCGTGCTTCTCCGAAGAGGAATGGCGAAGTGGGCTTTGATGATGGGCCTTATGGCTCGTCCTTAGGTCCACCGGGGGTGAGAGTTTTTCAGGGCAAGTAAAACATGGTTTTGCCGCGGGTGAAAGTCTTCCGGGACCGGTGAATTGGGTCAACTTGTTCTCCATGTATCTTTTGATTGCACCGTTGGATCTTTGTGATATAAAGTGCTATGAAAGCTGGTTGTCTCCTCTTGATGTTCTCCAAATTTGAGCTGGATCAGAATGTGAGAAAGTCTTATTTGAGGCTGAACTTCTGACGGTCTGACTCTGAGCCGAAAAAGTGAATTTCTTCCATTTTGCCATCATTTTCTCGAAGTTTCCTAAAAAAAAGCCTTGAGACTACAAATACATGGAAATCATAATAAATTTCCTAAAACTGATTAAAACCTTTGAAAAAGCATTTGAAGTCAATGGTGAAAATGAGTACAAATACGGTGTTATCAACTCCCCAGACTTAAGACTTTGTTTGAAGATCCAATCTGGAAAAATATTTTTTAACAGAAATGAGAGGGAACTCAAAATTATATCAGCAACCATACTCCTAGATCTTAATTACCAATGCATCAATCAGATCAAGTCAAGAAAATTCTCACCAAAATACAAACATAACTAGTCCGTTAATCCGTCATGAAAAAATCCACACACTTAGAACTAACTTCCAGTCAACTAGCTCTTCACATTCATTAAAAGTTTCAGTGATTCTCATCAAAAGGATATTAAACAAGGCATTCAAGGTTAGGTATCAAATGGCTTTTTAATGGTAAGGCTTGATGTGTTTAGGGTTACCTTTTTTGGAGAGATAGGACATTATGCAAAACAGCAAGAGATGATGGAACTGTCAATGCCCCCACAGTTTTCAGTCACATTCTCTTTGCTTTAAGATTTCTGATCTCCTCACTTCAGGTTCTCCTTATAACTCCCCCAGACTTGGATTTTTGTCCAGGTTGTGAATCCATAACTCCCTTAGTGAATACCTATTGCCTTGGCTTAAATGATTTCAGCTTCTAAGACTCTTTCGGCTCTTGGTTTCCTTTCCTTTCTTTCTTTTTCTTTTTTTTTTCATTTTTTGTTTTTTTGTTTGAAAAAGGGAAAACCGCCTTTTGATTTAGAGTCTTAGGGAGCATAAAAATTACCTTTAAGAATGAGCTTTTTGAGACATCATGAGGCTTACTGAGATTGCATGGTACACTTCCTTCCCGGTTTCATTCAGTCCTTCTCTTGAGTGACTGAAAACTATGTTGTTCCTCCCTCTCCGGCGTTTTTGCATATATCTGTCAACATAAAATTAAAAGAGAGTGTATGAGGTTTGAAATGATGGTTTGGGTTAAGGGTGTGTGGTACCAGCTAAAGATGAACTGACCATCTAGGACAACAAAGAGTGGTAACAATAAGGTAAAGATGTCATAGATATATATCATGGTGCTTTCTTAAAACCATTGATGAGAAAATTAGATGTCAAGATTAATTTTCAAGTAAAATGAGCTAGTATATCCTGTCAGAAAAAATCTCTATGAATAGAAGTCCTCTGGTGGGATTTTGTACTGTAAGTACTCTAGCTACTGCCTAGTCTAGTACTAACCTTGAAAGAGCTTTTTATGAATGATTGGTGTAGAAGCAAACAGGTTGGTTATCATCATCGATTTTGTCATTATTCCCTCAAAATGTATTTGACCTTTGAAAACACCTTTTGAAACTCAAAAGACTTTTGAAAAGTTTTAAGAAAAACAAAAAAAATTGAAAAATTTTAAAGAAAAATGCAGAATGCAAAGGCTCATGCAAGAAAAGGTGGTTAGGAAGGGATGAAATCCTCCCCCAGACTTAATCACACTGCCCCCAGTGTGAAATAAATCAGGCAATAATGAAAAATAGAGTATGTGAAGAATTTAAAAGATGAGAGAAAATAAAACTTACCTGGTGTTGGTGATGAATTGTGAGGTGGTTGTGGAGGTGGTAAGGTGTGAATGGTGGATGGTAGATGATGTGGAGTGGTGCTTGATCAAATTTTGATACTAGGGATCCAAACTAGTCCGAATTTGATTAAGTTGGAGGTGGGAATGATTAAAGGGTGGCTGAAGGGTGCTGGCTGCGGATCAAGATGTCCCTGCCGCAATTCAAGGCATCATGGCCGTGGCAAAATGTTTGCTGGCCGCGGCTGAACCTCCTTTGGCCGTGGTCAGCTTCTTTTCTTCTTTTTTGTTCTTCTTTTAGATGCATACTAAGGCCTGTCTAAGATAACAAAAACATAACTTTAATAGAAAAATAAAGCTAAACAAAGATAAATAAGTACCTAAATGGGTTTCCTCCCATCAAGCACTTTGGTTTATAGTCCTTAGCTAGACTTTGCAAGGAAAAAGACTTAGTTCAAATAGGATCTTGTCCTAAGACAAGTCCTTTTCGAAATCCTCTTGTTTTGTCTTGTAGGTTCTTCATCACTGCAGAGTTTTTCTGGTTCAAATGCCTGGGTTTTTTGCTCTCCTCTTTTGCTCTTAAGTGGTGTACCTTCATAGAAGATGTCCTTGTCGATATTTGCAAAAGAAACTCTCCGGTTGGGCCAATCCATTATGGCTCCAGCAGGTTCTAAGAAAGGCCAGCCAAGGATACCTGGATATGAGTGATGGGCTTGCCGGCCTAGGGTTGTTTTTTTTACAAGCCTGTTGGTCCTCCAAAAGTTTTAAATTTATAAAATCCTAGTGTCTGCAAGTACACAGATGTACATTGTAAAACTTAGGGTGTCGATCCACAGGGAGGATGTCTAATCTGCGAGAAACAACAAATTGGGAAGTAAGCAAAGTCATAAACCAATTAAAATTTTGGGGGTTTGGTTAAAATTCCTAAACTAAACCTAATCTAATATTCACAAGAAATAAAATGCAATGCATGATGAATTGTTAAAAAAACATCTAAAGCATATAACCTCAAACTAAAGACTCTTAAACTCATAGGTGGTGATTTAGACTTCTCCGGTTTACTCTAATCGATGTATGATGAAATTTCCAATTAGCTTCCGGGCGATTTATCTTCATCTGTTTCTGGGAATCTGCATGGAACTAGAATAGACATATATATGATTAACCAACTCTCATTACCTTAATCAACTAATCTCTTAGATCTAGCAATTAACTCTCGCTCTCATGCTAAACTTAAGATCATGTATTAGACATTGAATTCGTCTGCTCACATCTTCTCTATTGGTAGCTTTCATCTCCTATAATCTATAGAGACTATGTTCTTCTGAAGCTAGGTACGGATGATCTGATACAACACTCTCGTGGCTCTGATCGATCATAGGCTCAGAGAATAGGTCATGAATCTACTCTCATGCTTTAGGTCTAGATCCAGAATATGGTCTAGAACAATAGAAATCCTAATCGATATATATGCTTGTCGATATCTTCAAACAACTTGACTCTCTAGGACTAATCTACATGATGCAATGAATGATGAAAGACATAGAAGAATGCAAAAGGATGAAACAGAAAAGTTAATAAGATAACAAGGAGAAAGAACAATGGATCTGGGGAAGAATCCCCATCTCCATCGCCTAACCCTAAAAAACAGAGTTTGGTGGCTCAAAATCTCATTACAGGAGCACACACCCGTTTAGGGCTGCTAAACAATGTATTTATAGGTCCTAAGGTCTTCCAGGTCTCATTTAGGGCTTCTCTAAATAGAAATGGCGAAGTGGGCTTTGATTTTGGGCCTTGTGGCTCGTCCTAAGGTCTACCGGGGGTGAGAGTCTTCCAGGGCAGGTAAAACATGTGTTTACCACGGGTGAGAGTCTTCCGGGACTGGTGAACTAGGTCAACTTGTTCTCCATGTATCTTTTGATTGCACCATTGCATCCTTGTGATGTAAAGTGCTATGGAAAGCTGGTTGTCTCTTCTTGATTATCTCCAAATTTGAGCTGGATCAGACGGTGGTAAGGTCTGCATTTGTTACCAAACTTCCGAAGGTCTAACTCTGAGCTGAAAAAATGGATTTCTTCCATTTTGCCATCATTTTCCCTAAATTTCCTGAAAAGAGCCTTGAAAGTACAAATACATGGAAATCATAATAAAAGTTTCTAAAACTGATTAAAACCTTTGAAAAAGCATTTGAAATCAATGGTAAAAATAGGTCAAAATCGGCTATTATCAACTCCCCCAAACTTAAGACTTTGTTGTCCTCAAACGAAACAAGACCAAATCTGGAAAAATATCATTCAAAAAAAATGAGAGGGAACTCAAAAATATCAGCAACCATACTTTTAGACCTTAATTATGGACAATGCATCAATCTGATCCAGTCTAGAAAATTTTCACCAAAATACAAACATAACTAGTCCGTTAATTCGTCATGTGAATATCCACACTCTTAACATTCAATTAAGGTTTCAGTTGTTCTCATCAAAAGGATATTAAAAAAGGCATTCAAGGTTAGGTATCAAAAGGCTTTTTAATGGTAAGGCTTGATGTGTTTAGGCTTACCTTTTTCTGGAAAGACAGGACATTATGCAAAACAGCAAGAGAAGATGGAACTGTAAATGCCCCCACAGTTTCAGTCACATTCTTCTTGCTTTAATATTTCTGATCTCCTTTCTTCAGGTTCTCTTAATACTTCTATGACTCTGTTAGGCTTTTGGTTTCTTTTCTTTTCTTTTTTTTTCTCTTTTTTTTTCTTTTTTTTTTGAAAGGGGAAACTGCCTTTTGACTTGGAGTCTTAAAGAGCACGAAATTTACATTTAAGAATGAGCTTTTCTGAGGCATCATAAGATTTCTGGCACACTCCCTTCTGGTCTCTTTCAGTATTTCTCTTGAGTGACTGAAAACTATGTTGTTCCTCGCTCTCCGGCGTTTTTTCACATATCTATCAAATTAGACTTAAAAGAATGCAGAAGATTAGAACATGAAGGTATGAGTTAAGGGTGTGGTACCAGTTAAAGATGAACTGGCCATCTAGGACAACAAAGAGTGGTAACAATAAGGTAAAGATGTCCTATATGTATATCATGATGCCTTTTTAAAACCATTTATGAGAAAATTAGATGTCAAGATTAAATCCAAGTAGAATGAGCTAGTATATCCTGTCAGAAAAGATCTTCATGAATAGAAGTTCTCTGGTGGGATTTTGTAGTGTAAGTACTCTAGCTACCGCCTAGTCTAGTACTAAACCTTGAAGGAGCTTTCATGAGTGATTGGTGTAGAAGTAAACAGGTTGGTTATCATCATCGATTTTGTTATTATTACCTCAAAATGTAAGTGACCTTTGAAAACACTTTTTGAAACTGAAAAGAATTTTGATAAGTTTTAAGAAAACCGAAAAATATTGAAAAATTTTAAAGAAAAATGCAGAATGCAAGGGCTCATGCATGAAATAGTGGTTAGAAAGGGACGAAATCCTCCCCTAGACTTAAATCAGGCAAGGATGAGAAATAGAGTATGTAAGAATTTAAAAAGATTAAGGAAGAGAGAACTTACCTGGTGTTGGTGATGGATTGTGAGGTGGTTGTGGTGGTGATGCTTGATCAAACTTGGATGCTAGGGATCAAAAATAGCAGATTCGATCAAGGTGGCGATGGAAGTGGCCAAGGGTGGCCGGCTGGTGCTGGCCGCGGATGAAGACATCCCGGCCGCGGTAGGATGCGGGCTGGCCGCGGCTGGTAAGCTTGCTGGCCGCGGCTGAAGCTCCTTTGGCCGCGGTCAGCTCCTTTTCTACTCTTCTTCTTTTTTTTTTCTTAAATAGCATACTAAGGCCTGTCTAAAATAAAAGAAACAAAGCTTTGATAGATAAAGAAGGCTAAACAAAAGCAAATAAGTACCTAAATGGATTGCCTCCCATTAAGCGCTTTGGTTTATAGTCCTTAGCTAGATTTTGCAAAGAAAAAGACTTACTTCAAATAGGATCTTGTCCTAAGACAAGTCCTTTTTCAAATCCTTATGCTCTGTCTTGCAGGTTCTTCATCACTCCAGAATTCTTCTGGATCAAATGCCTGGGCTTTATGCTCTCCTCTTTTGCTCTTAAGTGGTGTAGCTTCATAGAAGATGTCCTTGTCGATATTGGCAAAAGAAACTCTCCTGTTGGGCCAATCCATGATGGCTCCAGCAGTTGCTAAGAAAGGACATCCAAAAATAACTGGATAAGAGTCATCTTTGGTCTTGACTATGTATAGATCGACAGGTGCAATGCATTCTCCAATCCTTAGAGGAATGTCTCGGGCTATCCCTCTTGGTATTGCACTTGAATCATCTGCTAAGCTAATCTTTGTCCTGGTACTTGAGATGTGCTTAATGTCAAGTCTCAAAGCAGTTGCTTTGGACATCATATTAATGCAAGCTCCAGAATCACAAAGAATATTGAGGAATCTTTCACCTATAATGTCACAAGAGATAAAAAAGTTGACCTTTGTCTTGAACTTTGTGCAGAGTTCGAACTGGTCTACCTTCTTGGGCGTGTGTGAACAAGTCTTTCATCTCTTGGATTGATTCTTTGTTTTCATAAAAGAAGTGTCCTAACATGTGGTCTCTACATGCTTTGGCAAACGAAATTCCTTCTGGCAGGCTCTGAACTACTTGATTGAACTCTTCAAGTGCTTCTTTTCTGATCTTGTTTGTGTAGTCACTGGCTTCTCTGGGATCTTTGAGATGGATCCTGTAAACAGCTGCATCAGGTGATGATCTAGGAAAAGATAGATACGTGGCTCTTCTGAAATATGTAGAGATGTTCTCGTTAGTCTCCTTGTTGTATCTGAAGAAAACTTGAAGACAGCCTTGCTTCCAGATGTCGTCGAACCCATGGTAGAGAGGAATGGACTTCACAAACTTGTTGAATCGATTAGTCTCTCTCTAGATATGCTCTTGGTTATTGGTTCTATGTTGTCATCAGATGAATCGTCCCCAGGGTTTGGATCCTTTACAAACAAACCATACTCTTCATCTTCTGAGAATCGCTCTTGAAGCTCATTGTCACAAGTGTAAACCATGTTGCAAGATGAATAAGTGTTGGATTCTTCCTTTTCCTTTAATGCTTGTGCAGTGATTGAGAAGACAGCTTGATCAAACAACCTAGGTCTGGTCACATGAGGTCGGTTTTCTGATGAACAGGCTTCAGAAAGAGGTTGAAAGCTCTCCCAATCTGAGAAATCATGCTCCACCGCAGGTGAGGAGCTCGGAGCCACGGTTGAAGTGCTCTGGCCGCGGGTGAAAGGCTCGGAGCCGCGGTCAGCTTCATCCGGCTCTCCATGCTTGCTTCTTCAATCTCTTCTTATCCATTGTTGTTCTCTTGCTTCCAGTGGTTGTCAGGCTCGTCTTGGGTATCCAAATCATTGATTCCAGAGTTCAGATCATACTCCTTAAGATCTTTAGAAAGTTTTTCAACTTTCTCCTCTACTTCATCTAAAGCATAGACAACTTTGTCTAAAGTAGCATCAAGCTCTTCTGTCTTGTTTTCAACCTTTTCTACGCCTTGCCACAGCTTCAATGTGTAGTCGTAGGTCTGGTTTTTTCTCTCATTAAGCTCCTTATCCAAGTCATTGATCTTGAAGGTTAGGGTTTGCAACTCCCTTTCATTTTGCCGAATGTGGAACTTGTTTTTGTCTTGTTCTTCCCTGACAGACACTATTCTCTGATCCAACACGTCATTAGCTTTGGTTCTCTGATCCTCCAGTGTCTTCACATGCTCAGATAGGTCATCTAACCTTCTGTTAAGGCCGCTGGTCATGTAATCTATTCTTGTGCGCAAGGCAGCATCGATGAGGGCTTGGGAGGCAAGGAACTGATTCAGCTTGGTTTCCAATCGATTAATCAGGATGTTAAGTCGATTGTTCTCATAGTTCTGGTGCAGAATGTGATGAGGAAGAAGATGAGGTGGTCAACAATTCACCAGGTGAGGCGAATAGGGATCATCTCGATGGTGTGGAGGTCGCGAGTCTCCAAGGTGGTGGTCTGGATTAGGGTTCTGAAGATGATGATCAAAATCACACCTGGAGGGTGATTCACATGCGCATGGAACTTCACACAGGTTGCAGGACCTTCGTTGGGATTAGGGTTTCTCCTTTGATGATCCATGCTTCAAAGATTTCTGAAACTAGGGCAAACAGAAGAAAGAATAATCAGAAAAAGAAAAGTTAGGGTGTTTATGAATTTGGTTTACTTCCTATGTTGTTTTGGCATAAACTCGACAAATATATAGTCTTCTGCGGCTTCAACCTCCCAGGTTTAGACCTCCAGAGACTAAAAACCTCACCGACAACGGCGCCAAAAACTTGATGGGCTTGCGGGCCTTAGGGTTTTTTTTTTAAAAGCCCGTTGGTCCTCCAAAAATTTTAAATTTATAAAACCCTAGTGTCTGCAAGTGCACAGATGTACGTTGTAGGACTAAAGGTGTCGATCCACAGGGAGGATGTCTAATCTGCGAGAAACAACAAACTGGGAAGTAATCAAAGTCATAAACCAATAAAAGTTTTGGGGCCTTTGGTTAAGATTCCTCAACTAAACCTAATCTAATATTCACAAGAAATAAAATGCAATGCAGGATGAATTGTTAAAAGTACATCTAAAGTATCTCGACTCAAACTAAAGATTCCTAAACTCATAGGTGACGATTTAGACTTCTCCGGTTTACTCTAATCGATGTATGATGGCATTTCCAATTAGCTTCCAGGCGATTTATCTTCATCTGTTTCTGGGAATCTGCATAGAACTAGAATATACTTATATATGATTAATGATAGACAAGACTTTTTAGGTCTCAGGGCTATCAATCCCCTTGTCAAAGTAGCATAAAAGAGGTTGTCAAATCCAAGAATGTGGTGATAGACACTAAGCTATGTGATCAGTTTCTCAATGAAGTGAACAAGTGAGGTTTTGATTGATTAATGATAGCTAAATACTTGAAACAAGATTAATGACTAAAGAAGTGATCAAACAAGAACTAAGTAATGACAAGTGATGTGAATATGAAATGATGGAGGCATGAGATTCTAGACATGATAGTTGGCTAGGGTGCTTTGGTGCTAAACAAGGAATGCTAATGACAATGATGAGACATGATTCAAATCATTAAGAACTCAAATCTAGATTAATCCTCTCATGAAGGTATTAACCCCTACACTAATTCATTTTCAAACCAAATCATCATTTGTGAAATATGAATCAGTGAGCATTAATAAACAGTTCTAGAAGATCATTCAAGCAAATAACAATACATCATCATGCAGCAAATGCTTAAACCTCTAATACAGATCTTTCAGGAATTTCATCAAACACTTTTGGTGCAGGAAATTTCCAGAATCTAGATCTCAAGTGATGTGCAAGGATCTAGCCTAGAGAACAGCTGTTTAGAGAGATGAATCAATGAATCTAGCCCTAAGCACTCCTAATCTAACACTTTAGCACCCTAACCTACACATCTAGAACCTCATTAAGGTGACTACTCACTAATCATACTAATCTCTCTTAAACCTTTGCAAGTTGAGGAGATTGGCATGATTAATGATGAGAGATGGAGATGGGGAAGATGGATAATGATGGATTTGCAGCTTTAAACACAAAGATCTCTCAAACTCTCTTGATTAAACCCTTAAAAATCGATATTGCTCTTCTTAAAAGGAGTCTTTCACAAAAGAGGCAAGAAAACAAGGATTAAAGCTTAATTTCTTTGGGAAAAAACCCTAAAAACTATATATAGTCTTTAAAAATGAACCGGGTCAGCCCCGAACAAACCGGGTACTGGCCCGGCTTTGGTGGGTAAAGATGAGGTTTGCCACAGTCTGGCAGGTCTTGGACGAACCGTGGCATGTGACCGTGTCAAGTCCCGAAGCTTCTGTTCTTGGATGGATCTTGGTGCCACGGGTTCCCTCTGGTCGTGATGCATGGCCGTGTCAAACGCCGAAGGACTGCATAAAGTTGCCACGGCCAAGTCCAACGTCGTAATGCATGGCCGTGTCAAGTTCCGAATGTGTGAAGGATCCCAAGTGTTGTCTTGCCACGGTCAAGTGTAGATCATGGCATTACCTTTTGGCAATTCCCGAATGCACGTATGATCCTGCTGCGACCAAGTGTTATCTTGCCACAGGAAGTGTGGACCGTGGCGGTTCATCGTGACTTGGACCATTCATCTGTTAGAACGCTTCGGAGGTTGCCACGGCCAAGTCTAAAGCCTTGGTGTGAAGACCGTGTCAAACACCGAAGAACTGCAATCAAGTGCCATGGTCAGATGTGGACCGTGGCATTCCACCGTGCCATCCTTACACTTAGCACAATTTCCACGCTCTTGATGCTCGAAGGATATGTGCGTCTCTATCCTTCCGGAATTGACGCCTCACAACTCCAAATGGAACGATCTCAACTGTTCTGGAAAGAGGACTCAGTTATCTCAAATCTTGATGAAGGCCCTGTAGACTGAATCTGATACGATCCTAGATGATCGAATCTGAAGGAAAGGCAACAGACAACGCGAGATCACGATTTGAATGGATAGATGCGATGAAAACGGTTTAAGGAGCAGTGATGGTGGTGCGACGAAGATGCGATGGTATCATGTAGGTGTTATAGTGATTGCAATGATGGATCGAGATGGTGGTTATGCGGATCGAGTTGAAGACTCGATATGGTTGTGTGTGGCTCGTCGCAAAGGGATTGATGATGGTGATTATGGAGAGATTGATTCGATGGGGTGGTGGTGGTAGTGTGATAATCGAATGGATGGTGATGGAGAGATAGTAGAATCTCTTGTAAACAGATTAGTTTTAAGAGATTCGAATTTCAGAGTTTTTAGTTCTCAGAAATCAAAGAGAGAAGAACACGTTAAAAGTTTGATCAAAATTCTTCACTGAATAATACTTAGGCGATTTTCTCTCTTAAATAGACGTAGAGAGAAATCGCAGCCCTAAGAAACAAACTACATGAAGTCTGAAATAAAAACAACAAGAAGTTTGATTTAAAAATAAAACAGCGAGGCGTCCCTTCTAAACCTAAGTGGTGCGCCTAAAATAAATACTAGTGCACAAGTCATTGTGACTTTGCACATTATTACCCATTAGTAACAACTTCTAAGTAACTCGACGTAGCAATGATTTCTGCCTCGTTAAAAACCTTGGAGAAGAACCTCCTTGCCTTCCAAAATCCTCACCAAGGAAAAGAGTACAGAATCATCACCTAAGTTACCTAGTCATTGTTACTGGGTTCTTCATTCTTCAAGATAGAGATGTTGAAGATGTGAGCTCCAGCCTCCAGTTGATCGATGTCCTCTGCGGCCATGAGTGCGTGAGCCTCCTTAGCCATCTCTCTAGCTCTGGAACGAGTGATCCTGCCAGCTACCTCTGGTTCCTCTTCCTCTGAGCTGGTCACGATCATATCATCCTCTCCCTCTTGAAAAGGATTTGCCCTCAAATCTGAATCTGCAACAAAAGGAAGCAAGTCAGAAACATTGAAAGTATCAGAAACATCATACTTACCTTGAAGATCAATCTGATAGGCGTTGTTGTTGATTCTTTTGATGACTGCGAATGGTCCATCAACTCTGGGCATTAGCTTGTTCTTTCGCTCAGCTGGAAATCGCTCCTTCCTCAGATGGATCCACACCAGATCTCCTTCTTCGAAAATCAGCTCCTTTCGTCCTTTGTTGGCATGCTTCTCATACTGCTTTGTCTTCTTCTCGATATTCTCCTTAGCCTTAGCATGTATTCTTCGGACCTGTTCAGCTTTCTCCTTGCCATTCAAGCTGCATTTTCCACTTAAAGGCAAAGGGATCAAGTCTAGAGGTGATTGTGGATTAAACCAATATACAATTTCAAAAGGAGAAAAGAGAGTAGCGGAATGCTTAGCGTGGTTGTAAGCAAACTCGACATGAGGCAGACACTCTTCCCATGTCTTGAGGTTACTTTTCACCAGAGTCCTTAGAAGTGTGGACAACGTTCTATTCACCACCTCGGTCTGTCCATCGGTCTGAGGATGACATGTAGTCGAGAATGAGAGCTTTGTTCCCAGCTTAGCCCAAAGCGTTCGCCAGAAATGTCCTAAGAACTTCGTGTCTCGATCTGAAACGATAACCTGTGGCATTCCATGCAGTCTTACTACTTCCCTGAAAAACAAGTTAGCTGCATTCACAGCATCATCTGTCTTGTGGCTAGCGATGAAGTGAGCCATCTTGCTAAACCTGTCAACAACTACAAAAATAGAATCTCTACCATTTCTGGTTCGAGGTAAGCCAACTACAAAATCCATAGCGATATTAGTCCAAGGTTGAGAAGGAATAGGCAAAGGAGTATACAAACCGTGAGGTTGAACTTTACTCTTAGCCATCTTACATACGACACATCTAGAACAAATTTTCTCAACGTCTTTCTTCATGTTCGGCCAGTAGAAGTGCTCTTGTAGCCCAAGAAGTGTCTTTGTGACACCGAAATGTCCAGCTAATCCACCTCCATGAGCTTCTCGTACCAGTAACTCTCGAATGGATCCTCGTGGTATGCACAATCGGTTATTGAAGAACAAGTATCCATCCTGTCTATAAAATTTCTCACAGGCAAACTTATGACATTTGGAATAGCTCTCAGAAAAGTCAGTATCAGATTCATAAAGATCTATAATATGCTCAAATCCAATCAACTTTGACGTTAAGGTAGAAATAAGAGTGTACCTCCGGGATAATGCGTCTGCGACCACATTATCTTTACCTTTTTTGTACTTCACAATGTAGGGGAATGTCTCAATGAACTCCATCCATCGCCCATGTCTTTTGTTAAGCTTCTGCTGACCCTTGAGGTGTTTTAGAGACTCGTGATCGGTATGAATGACGAATTCCTTAGGCCATAGGTAATGCTGCCACGTCTGGAGAGCTCGAACCAATGCGTATAACTCCTTGTCATACGTGGGATAATTCAGCGTTGATCCTCCTAACTTTTTGCTGAAGTAAGCGACGGGCTTCTTATCCTGCATAAGAACTGCTCCAATACCTACACCAGAAGCATCGCATTCAATCTCAAAAGTCTTAGTAAAATCAGGAAGTACTAGTAAGGGCGAATTGATAAGCTTCTCTTTAAGGGCTGTAAAAGTCTGTTCTTGCGCCTCTCCCCACTTGAACCCCACGTCTTTCTTGATTACTTCGGTTAAGGGCGCGGCTATGGTGCTGAAATCACGAACAAAACGCCTGTAGAATCCTACTAAGCCATGGAAACTTCGGACTTCTCCAATATTCTTGGGGGTTGGCCACTCCTTGATAGCTTTTATCTTCTCTTCATCTACTTTAACTCACCTGCACTTACTACAAAGCCTAAGAAAACAATTTCGTTAGTGCAGAATGAACATTTAGATAAATTAGCAAAGAGAGATTGAGAGCGAAGAACATCAAGAACCGATCTGATGTGATCTAGATGTTCTTCCAAACCTTTACTGTAGATGAGGATATCGTCGAAATAAACCACTACGAACACGCCAATGAATGGTCTCAGGGCATGGTTCATTAATCTCATGAAGGTGCTGGGAGCATTGGTGAGACCAAACGGCATAACTAGCCACTCGTAGAGTCCTTGATTTGTCTTGAACGCCGTCTTCCATTCATCCCCTTCCTTCATTCTGATCTGATGATACCCACTCTTCAAGTCTATCTTAGAGAAGATTGTCGATCCACAAATCTCATCCAGCATATCATCTAGTCTTGGAATCGGATGCCGATACTTCACAGTGATGTTGTTGATAGCTCGGCAGCCTACACACATCCTCCAGGAACCATCTTTCTTTGGCACCAACAGAACTGGAACCGCACATGGACTCAAGCTTTCTCGGATATGTCCCTTGCTCATCAGCTCTTCCACTTGCTTCTGCAGCTCCTTAGTCTCTACAGGATATGTTCGGTATGCTGGCCTGTTAGGTAAGGCTGATCCTGGTACCAAGTCAATCTGATGCTCTATCCCGCGAATTGGAGGTAGCCCTGGTGGAATTTCTACTGGAAAAACGTCCTTGTATTCCTGCAAAATCTCAAACATAGCACTAGGAAGCTCCTGTGAAGGGTTAGTACTAACAAGGGATTCCTTGTACACAAACATAAAAGTAGTCATTTCAGGATCAAAGAGTTTAGAAAATTCACTGTGGTTTATGTAGAGGCTGTTTGCGACTTTCTCCTTCTCCTTGAGCTTCATCTGGATCTGATCCTGGTAAATCTCGTTAGGTGTGAGAGGTAGGAGGGTAATTTTGCGACCTTTGAACTCGAATGAGTGCTTGTTGGTGTAACCGTCGTGTATCACCCTACGATCTGATTGCCATGGCCTGCCTAGCAACACATGACTCGAACCCATGGGAATAACATCACATAGAATCTCATCTTCATACTTCCCAATAGATAGAGAAACCATAACTTGCTGAGATACGGTCAAGGCTCCACTGTCATTCAACCACTGAAGCTTATACGTTCTTGGATGAGGAATAGTCTTGAGCTGGAGCTTCTTAACCATCTCTTCGCTTGCAGCATTAGTACAACTTCCTCCATCTATGATCAGGCTGCAAACTTTTCCTTGAATGAAGCATCTCGTATGAAACAGGTTCTCTCGGTGACAAGTCTCTTCAGGTTGACTCAGAACACTCAAAGTCCTTCTGGCAACTAGCATCTCGCCCACGGCAGCAGCTTCTTCCTCTTCCTCTATTTCATATTCGGCCTCTGAGTCCTCTTGAGGAACTATCTCTCCTCCCTCTTGTAACAAGAAAACCTTCTTGTTCGGACAATCTCGAGAGTAATGTCCCATTCCTTGACATTTGAAACACCTCACATTACTGATAGAAGTACCACCTCGAGGCTTGAACTCAGATTTAGCTTCTTCTTTAACTCCAGTAGAGGGCGGTTTGATGTCTCTGGAGTAAACTGGTTTGCTGATCTCCTTAGGCTTAGGCACACTAGGCGTGAATGTGGACTTGATGATTCGCCTCTTGACTTGAAATTCCACCAATTCAGCCTTATGCACCATCTCTTGTATATCTGCGAAATCCTGAAGTTCCACCTTGTCCTGAATTTCTCGGTTAAGTCCTCTAAGAAATCTCGACATTACCATCTCTTCTCCTTCTCGTAAATCTGCACGAATGAGCAAAGTCTCCAATTCCTGATAATAATCTCGAACAGACTTCGTACCTTGGACGAGGCGCCTGAGCTTGTTGAGTATTTCGCGCTGATGATGGGCTGGAACAAATCTCTTCCTCATCTGTATAACAAGCTGATCCCAAGTAGTAATCGGAAGTTCCCTCAGGCGATTTCTGGTGACTCCCAACTGCTCCCACCATAGAAGCGCATACCCATGAAATTCTGAAACTGCAATTTTCACCTTGTTGAGCTCGTAGGTTCCTTGGACCAGAAAATTAGACTCCATCTTCCTTTCCCAATCTAGATAAGCTTCGGGATCATTGGTTCCATGGAAAGGAGGATACTGGATTTTGATATGACGCAGCTGCTGACGTAGAGGATCATAATCTCGACCATGTCCTCGGCCTCGACCTCGTCTCACAGTTTCTCTGCTATGATCAGAAGCTTCGTCCTCCTCATAGTATTCTGGATCTGATTCCAGGGTAACTCGATGCCCAGCAATATATTCCTCTCGGCGGTGCTGACGATCTACCCTTGGGCCATCTCGTTCTGCACCAGTAGGATTCCTCCTCGGATTAAACGTAGTCTCACTGCCCCCAATTTGGCTTCGGCTGGACTTAGCTTTAGTCCTGGCTTCGGAAGGTGTTGGGTGGCGTGGAAGTTTCCGGGAAGATCCTATGTACCCTTTACCCTTTGCTAAGCGCATTGCTTCCGAAGGAGTTGGAGTTTGAGATGACTCTTCTCCACTTGCACTGAGGTCTTTGAGCAGATCATTCATCTTCGTCTCGAACTTGTCATTGAGTTGTTCGATTTGTTGTGTGAGCTGAGTTGCTATGGCTTGATTCGCTTCTTTAATTTGTTGAGACATTGCTCGGTTCAGAGCTTCCATCGCCTCAGCCGAAAGCTCCATGGTATTAATGAAACTAATGAAATTTAACGGAATTTTTTTTTTTTTTTTTTTTAACGAAAACTCTAACTTAACGAAAAAAACGAAAATACACAAAATCTTAACAAATTCTAACTCAAACGAGATCTACCTAGACGAAAACTAAACACGAAAACTCTAACAGACCTAAGCGATGACGAAAAAACGAGACTATGAACAGACCTAATCGAAGACGAAGACACGAAACTCTTGACAATCCTAAACGAACACGAAAACAATGGATAAACTCTTGACAAACCTAACGAATTCGAGATCGACCTAAACCCTAGTCGCGAAACAATAAAACTCGAACTAACAACAATTCAGGACGTTGAAAGCAGCAATCGACACTAGCTAGTCTAGGTTTTAAAACGAAAATTCAAGCACAGAGATTAGGGTTAGAGTTTCGCTCAGCCTTTGGTTCAGAGTTGGCTCTGATACCACGTGATACGATCCAAGATGATCGACTCTGAAGGAAAGGCAACAGACAACGCGAGATCACGATTTGAATGGATAGATGCGATGAAAACGGTTTAAGGAACAGTGATGGTGGTGCGACGAAGATGCGATGGTATCGTGTAGGTGTTATAGTGATCGCGATGATGTATCGAGATGGTGGTTATGCGGATCGAGTTGAAGACTCGATATGGTTGTGTGTGGCTCGTCGCAAAGGGATCGATGATGGTGATGATGGAGAGATCGATTCGATGGGGTGGTGGTGGTAGTGTGATAATCGAATGGATGATGATGGAGAGATAGTAGAATCTCTTGTAAACAGATTAGTTTTAAGAGATTCGAATTTCAGAGTTTTTAGTTCTCAGAAATCAAAGAGAGAAGAACACGTTAAAAGTTTGATCAAAATTCTTCACTGAATAATACTTAAGCGATTTTCTCTCTTAAATAGACTTAGAGAGAAATCGCAGCCCTAAGAAACAAACTACATGAAGTCTGAAATAAAAACAACAAGAAGTTTGATTTAAAAATAAAACAGCGAGGCGTCCCTTCTAAACCTAAGTGGTGCGCCTAAAATAAATACTAGTGCACAAGTCATTGTGACTTTGCACATTATTACCCATTAGTAACAACTTCTAAGTAACTCGACGTAGCAATGATTTCTGCCTCGTTAAAAACCTTGGAGAAGAACCTCCTTGCCTTCCAAAATCCTCACCAAGGAAAAGAGTACAGAATCATCACCTAAGTTACCTAGTCATTGTTACTGGGTTCTTCATTCTTCAAGATAGAGATGTTGAAGATGTGATCTCCAGCCTCCAGTTGATCGATGTCCTCTGCGGCCATGAGTGCGTGAGCCTCCTTAGCCATCTCTCTAGCTCTGGAACGAGTGATCCTGCCAGCTACCTCTGGTTCCTCTTCCTCTGAGCTGGTCACGATCATATCAGAATCGGTCTGGAAATGCATCGTCCTTCGCAATCATCAGAGCTCATCGGGTCGGTCTAAAATGGCAGTGAGATGGACGTGTCTTCCAACGAGCTTAACTCTCTGCTCCCGACTCCAAATCATATAATTCCAACTGTTATGGAATCATGATCCAATAGTTTCCAACTTTGATGAAGCACCCGACAACTGAATCGGACCGGAAGGTTCCCCGGACAGGCGATCGTTCAGGAGTATCGGATTGCTCCGGAATGGATGCGAGAGAGGTCTGTCTTCCGGTGACCGTATCTTTCAGAAAATGCCCTGATTCAACCTGTCCTGGGTTCTTGACTCAATTATCTCCAACTTTGCTGAAGACCCTGTAAGCTGAATCGGCCGGCAAGATCTTCCGGTGACGCGATTTCGAAATGTATCTGCACCCGGGATTTTTGGCCGAGAGACTTGACCGCTGGTACGTGTTTTTGGCCGAGAGGTCTACCCGCGGGATGGATTTTGGCCGAGAATCTTCGACCATCAGTACAGTATTTTGCCGAGAAACCCAAAATTGCTCCTTTTTCACCATTTTTGATCATTTCAACCCCATTTCTTCATCTGAATTACATCATCCACTCCAAATAGGCTCCAAATACACCTGATAAACACTCCAAAAATAAAAGATACTCTAGGACCTAATGAAAATCCTAGAAAAAGCTAGAACCAAGGACAAATTCTAACAAAACTAGCTAAATGTATGTATGAGACTCAATCTTTGGACAAAAATGCCATCCTAAATATGACAAATTATGAATATATCAACTCCCCCACACTTGTCCTTTGCTTGTCCTCAAGCAAACAAGAACAAATGAGAGAGAGAGGTTGGATGCATGGGAGTTCATATTTCTTTAAAGAGAGATCATCATTAAAAGAGTTCAAAGCCCATTGTTCAAGTTACCAATTCTAGACTGCAATGCAAACTGGTTTACTCATAAAAATTAGCCCTACTTGTCACCAAATGAACCAAACTCAAGCACCAACTTTCACAAACATTCCTAACCTCAACCTTTTGACATTCATTTAAAGTATCAAGTGGATCATGTTCATGCAAATAAAGTGAATTCATTTGGCTTGGGACTGGGTTTTGAGATTAAAATGATCTCAATCAAGTAACTGGTGCTCCATGCAAGGGGATCACTCAAAAAAATTAGTAGACTTTAGTAAAATGCTAAGGGTAAAAAGCAATGGATGCATACAAAGATAGAACTACATCTACCCCACACCCAACATGCTTTTCACACTCAACTTTAAACCTCTCAAGACTCTTTCTCTAGTCTACTCACCCCAAATGGCATTTTACCCTTGACACTCAAACAGCTCTCATCACTCTCTTCATTTCATCTCTTAGGGGAATGCTTTCTTTAACAACCACTTAGTGAGTTCTTTTCTTTAACACACAAGCTCTTCTTTAATTCAGCCTCCTTTTGAATCTTTTCTCTTTTTTTTTTTTTTTATATGAGACTCTTTTCATTTCAACACATGAGCTTTACATTTCAGCACACACTCACTTTCTTTCATTTAAGCATTCATTCCCCTAACCAATCCGGTTCTTTCCACTTTCATCACTCAGATTTTTTTTTTCTTTTCAGCTCTTACTTTGACCTAAACCTAGACTAGCCCTTGATGTTGGACTAGTATCTACATGCAGCACTATCTTTGTCGCTCTAAACCCAACACTTTTTACCAAGTCTACTAGAAACAAGACCTCACAAATCATGCACACAAGAAGGGTGTTTTAGGCTTCAAAGAAAGGTTTGGCTAAAGGCAGGGAACTGTCTCAAGATGAGAGATCAGCTATTTGAGCTAGCAAGAGTGATAAAAAGGGATAAGAAAGCTCAAATATGTATGTGGTACCCATGAATTCACAACGATATGCACAAACATGATAATTAGATGTCAAATTCAAGGGTTCTCACTTAAGCAAGGTTGAGGCTATTCACAACTTGATTCAGCTAGCACAGAAGTATTGAGACACCAGTTCAAAGCATGGTTCACACTTGATTTCATACCAGTTTTGCAATGCCTTAAGGGACCAAGCTCTTAAAATGATGCTCTCTTCAAGAAAAAAAATCTATCATTACTCCCATTTGCATATGATGCAACCTATATGAAAATGCAAACTAGACTCAACCTAAAATGTGAATGCAACTACATGAGCATTTTTTGTGAAAATTTTTCTGATTTTTCTTTTTTCATTTTTTCGGTTTTTTTTTATATGCACTTAGATGCAACTACATGAATGCATGCATGCAAGAATGTGACTCAAGACTCAAGGCATAAAATAAGAACAGAGAAAACATGATTAGTAAAGGATGAAACTCCTCCCCCACACTTAAATAACACAGTCCCTTGTGTTATAAAAGCATGAGAGAGGAGTAAAAGCAAAACAAACAAGTAGAATGCAAAGAGAAAAATCAAATCTACATGCATATGTACAGAGTTTGGAGTGTTTACCTCAATCGCTGAGGTCTGATCCCAGGTAGTGGGATGGGTTGGAGGTGGAGCAGGATGGAGTTGAGTATCTAGGTGGGCTGCTCTCAGGTGAGTCTGGTAGGAACGCTGTGGCCGGGTTGATCCAGTCTTCTTTTCCTGGTGGGAACGCAAGGTCCTGAGCTGCTGAGCTTTCTCCCACCTCTTCTCTTGTATCTCGTTTGGGTGAGGTGGCTGGACCTGTGAGTTTCTTCACCTTCTTCTTTAGTTGCCTAACACAGTCAACTAGCTTGTGGATCGTTTTGTCTTGCCATTTGCACCATATCTGAAGGATGTTAACTCTTGAATACAGCTTCTTTGTGTGATACTCAGGTTCACCCCATACATAAGGATCAAAATGGTACCGGCCTGCTCTCATCCTTCTTTCAAAATCTCTTGGCTCCTCATTCTCACAACCGGCAGTCCTAGTTGTGCTCTGTTCTTCAACTGGCTCTTTACCCTTGGATCCTGCGGTCCTCTTGCATTTGCGAATTGGAGGGTCAATGGCTTGGTTGTAGAGCTGATCCTTTAGAACAATAAAGGAGACATTGTGCTTTTCTGTGAGAGTGGTGATGGCTGGGTGTGGCAACAGAACTTGAACCTTCTCATTTTGTAAGAGCTTGAAGGTGTACTAGAAGTTTTCACCATTGCTTTCTGTTAAAAACCCAACCTTGGTGAGGGTAGCTTCATCAATCAACTCAGACTTGACCTCAACATCATCAAAGACAAAACCTCTTGCTTTCAAAATCTTTGTCACTAGCCATCCATTGTGCAACTTAGTGAGCTTCTGCCTTTTACCCTCACTCCAAGCAATGTCTTTGTATATCAGCATATGGCGTGCCAAGAATGCACCACCAAAAGGGATGTAGTGTGGGAGATGAAATTCTCTCTTGCTCTTCAAGTGACTGATGAGAGGATGTAGACCCATACCCAGTAGCTCCATGTCAGCTAGATGCACTACACCATCATTGTGTTTGGTAAAAAACATTTGGCAAAGCACTTTGTGAGCATAGCGGATGGCTGAGTTTCTTATCCATGAACTCTTGCATCTTCCTCCTCTGAAGCTCCCAAAAGCAATTGTATCCCACAGGTCAGTAATCATGTGATCAGGGTATGTGAACTTCAGTGTCTCATCCTGTGCAGGTCTTGGAAAGGCAAAGATCTCATCTAGTTCCTTGAAGCTTACATGGTATTGTGTACCATTGACTGTGAACTCTATGTGCCCAAGACCATTTCCCTCTTTGATCCTCTGATCTCTGGGGCCATATCCACAAACTTCAAGGGATGCAAGAAACTCTTGTGTTACTCCATCATGAGCCACATCTTTCATCTCAAAGAATCCACCAAATCACATGTTGTTAAAAATGAGCTGAACTTCTTCAAGTAGCCCCATCTTTTTAAGCAGCTCCATATCAGGGAATTTGGTTTGCAACACCTTTACATCCTTGAACATAGCAAAGTAGTCATCAAAAGTTGGTTCTTTGTCTTCAGGTTCTGGTTTTGTCTTTGCTTTCTTAATCGGCTGCAATGCTACTTCAGGATCACTCTCTGTTTCATCTTCATCCTCAGCCACAGCCACCTCTTTTCCTTTCCTTTGAACAGCTCCAACCAGCGCCAGTTCTTTACCAGAATTCCTTGAAGCAGAAACCTTGGTTTTCTTTGGTGCAGCCACATTCTTTACTTTCTTCTCAGCTGGATTCTTTGGCTTTCTTTGTTTCTTCTGTTTCTTAAAAACTCTATACCCAAAAGGTAGAATCTGGTCCTCTGAAGCTTCAGCTCTCTCTTTTTTTTATTTCTCCATGGCCACTGTTCTTTTTGTTCCTCCCATCCTGCATTTTCTCAAACAGCTGTGAGCACCAAGGCAAGAGAACAACAAAAATTTTCCAAAAATTCACCAAGTACAGGGGTGGTACAGATCGATCTCACTAGAAAAGAATGTGTCTTTAGCTGGTTAAAAACTCAATAAACCCAAGGCAATGGCAAGAAGCAATGCACACAAAAAGTTCAGCTTGAAACACAATTTCTAGAAAAAAATCGAAATAGTTGATGAATTTAAAGAAATTTCTCAAAAATTCCAAGAACAGGTCATTCTCAAGCAAGATCCATGTATTTCCTATCCATTCTACTTGCACAACACTCACAAAATGATTCCAAGGTATCAAGCGGCCTATTAAAATCGATTCCATGTATTTCAAGTTCATGAACAGTACATTAAGACATGGAAAAGATGAGTTTTAACAGACAAAAATACCTTGGAATCTTCAAAGTTCGAGTGAAAAACGAATGTGCAGCAAGAAACTAGACAGGATTACGAGTTCAATGCAGTTGGAATTCCTCAATTTGGTTCAAGAACGAGAGAGATATGAGTGTTTCAAGTTCAAGAAATGAAGAGAAGAAGGCAAACTCGTGTGAGGTAGAAGACCACGGTGGGGGAACAGCTGTAAAGGGCGCGTCTTTGACTGGTCAACGTCCGTACGGTCAAGGCTTTTCAAAATTTTTGCCGCGCCTTGTTGACCTTGGCACGTGACCGTGTCAAACGCCGAAGACTCGCATGTTTCTGCCGCGGCCAAGAGCGTCCCGTGGCACCGTCCTCGTGTCAAATCCCGAATGAAGTCTTCTTTCTCCAACATATGCCACGGCCAAGCCTTATCCCCGTGCAGGATGACCGTGTCAAGCACCAAACCTTGGTCCATCCATTTTTGTTTTGCCACGACCAAGTCTTCTCTCCGTGGCAAATTCACCGTGTCACAAGCCGAAGCTTGTTTCGTCCATTCCTCTTTTGCCATGGCCGGCTTCAGTCCCATGTCTCTTGACCGTGGCAAAAGCCGAGAGTATGCATCCTCTGCCACGGTCACTCTTCAAGACCATGACTCCTCTCTCGTGGCTTAGCTAAAAAGCTTGCCACGCTAGATATTTGACCGTGGCCGGTGACCATGCTCAAGATCGAGCATAAGCTTTTGCCCACTCCTTCATTCCTTTTCATCTTGCATTCACTTTCCAAGGGTTCAAACTCAAACCTGTAACCTGTAGACACTAAACAAACCCATCAAAACATCCTTAAACATAAAAAAAAAGAAAGAAAGGAAAAGATTAAAAAGCATATTTACAAAGGATAAGCTTGGGGTGTCTCCCAAGAGCACTTTGTTTAAAGTCTCTAAGTTTGACTTTGGAAACCTTTTTAACAGGCTGGTGGTGGGTCAGGAAGGGGAACTGATATAGCTTCCTCCTTCCTTTGTGAAACTAGGTAGTGTTTGATTCTTTGGCCATTTACCACAAACTCTTGACCATTCTTGCCTTCTAACACAACAGCTCCATATGGCCTGACCTCAAGAACTTTAAAGGGACCAGACCATCTAGACTTAAGTTTTCCAGGAAACAACTTAAGCCTAGAGTTGAATAGCAACACCAGATCACCTTCCTTGAATTCCCTTTTCAGAATCTTTTGATCTTGTAGAGCTTTGGTCTTTTCTTTATAGATCTTGGAGCTCTCAAAAGCCCAAAGCCTGATCTCTTCAAGTTCATGGAGTTGAATGACTCTTTTCTCTTGAGCTGTCTTGATATCAAAGTTCAGCAACTTCACAGCCCACAAAGCCTTGTACTCCAGCTCAACAGGAAGATGTCAGCTCTTCCCATATAGCAGATTGAAAGGAGATGTCCCAATTGGAGTTTTAAAGGCAGTTCTATAAGCCCACAATGCATCATCTAGCCTTTTGCTCCAATCTTTTCTGCTTGAGCTAACAGTCCTCTCAAGAATGGCCTTAATCTGTCTATTGGATACTTCAACTTGGCCACTAGTTTGAGGATGATAAGGAGTAGCTACCTTGTGTTTCACCCATGCTTTCTCAGCAATCCTTCCAAAGTCTTGTTCACAAAATGAGATCCTCCATCAGAAATAACAACCCTGGGTACTCCAAATCTTGGGTAGATAATGTTGTTGAACAACTTCATTGGTAGGGGAAGCAATAGCCTCAACCCACTTGGACACATAGTCCACAGCAACTAGTATTTACTGATTCCCATAAGATGAAATGAAAGGCCCCATAAAGTCAACTCCCCAGCAATCAAAGATCTCAACCTCTAGTATTGGGTTTTGAGGCATCTCACTCCTCTTTGAAATGTTCCCATGCCTCTGACAGGCATCACATGATGAAACAACTAGCTGAGCATCTTTGAACATTGTGGGCCACCAAAACCAACTCTGAAGAACCTTGGCCACAGTCTTGAATGCTCCCATGTGACCCCCAAAAGCTGAACCATGACACTCTTGCAACACATGTTGCATCTCCTCCTCAGCAAGACACCTTCTATACAGCTGATCTTTGTTCAGGACATATAAGTAGGGCTCATCCTAATGGTATCTGTGGACATCTCTAAAGAACTTCTTCCTGTGGTAAGCATCAAGTTCAGGTGGTTCCACTCCACAAGCAAGAAAGTTCACAATATCAGCAAACCATGACATTCTCTTTTCTTGGATGCTATCCACTTCTTCAAACTCCAAATAAGAGTAGAGCACCATCAGTGATTCCTCAGGAAGACTGTCATTAAGAGGGACTTCAGAGTCTATTCTTAACCTATAGATATGGTCTGCAGCTCCATTCTCTATACCCTTTTTGTCTTATACTTCCATATCAAACTCCTGAAGTAGAAGGACTCATCTCAATAGTCTTGGCTTAGCATCTTTCTTGGTCATCAGATACCTGAGGGCTGCATGATCAGTATATACAATGACTTTTGATCCCATCAGGTAGCTTCTGAATTTATCAAAAGCAAAGACTATTGCCAGCATTTCCTTCTCAGTGGTAGCATATTTCTCTTGGGCAGTGTCAAGTGTTCTACTGGCATAGTAAATGACATGAAGCTTCCTATCCTTCCTTTGGCCAAGTACAGCTCCAATTGCAAAATCAGATGCATCTGTCATAACCTCAAAAGGAAGGGACCAGTCTGGGGCTTGGACAATTAGTGCACTGACTAATGCATCCTTGATCATCTTGAAGGCCTCTTCACACTCAGCATCAAAGATGAAATCAACTTCTTTACACAACAGCCTTGTCAAGGGTCTGGCTATTCTTGAGAAATCTTTGATGAATCTTCTGTAAAACCCTGCATGCCCAAGGAAACTCCTTATCCCTTTGACTGAAGTGGGAGTTTGCAGATTCACCATCACTTCCACCTTTGCTCTGTCAACCTCTATGACCTTCTCAGATAACTTATGCCCAAGTACAATTGCTTCATGCACCATGAAGTGGCATTTCCCCCAATTCAACACCAAGTTATGCTGCTCACATCTCCAAGACCTGTGACAAATTAGAGAGACAATCCAAGAAGGAGGAGCCATAGACACTAAAATCATCCATGAACACCTCCACCTTCTCTTCAATGATGTCAGAGAAGATATGCATCATGCAACGTTGAAATGTGGCAAGGGCGTTACAAAGACCAAAAGGCATGCGCCTGTATGCAAATGTGCCATAAGGGCATGTAAATGTTGTTTTCTCTTGGTCTATTGGATCTATGGGGATTTGAAAGAATCCAGAGCACCCATCGAGAAAACAAAAGAAGGGGTGGTTTGCAAGCCTCTCTAGCATCTGATCAATGAAAGGCAAAGGAAAATGATCCTTTCTAGAGGCTGCATTGAGCTTTCTATAGTCTATACACATTCTGTGTCCTGTTATAGTCCTAGTAGCTATCAGCTCATCCTTCTCGTTTTTAACCACTATGATCCCACCTTTCTTGGGCACAACGTGAACAGGAGATACCCATCTTGAGTCAGAGATTGGGTAAATTATCTCTGCCTCAAGAAGCTTGAGTATCTCCTTCTTAACCACCT
Source organism: Eutrema salsugineum (assembly GCF_000478725.1). Classification (NCBI taxonomy): domain Eukaryota; kingdom Viridiplantae; phylum Streptophyta; class Magnoliopsida; order Brassicales; family Brassicaceae; genus Eutrema; species Eutrema salsugineum. The sequence continues at coordinate 16,221,164 of NW_006256909.1, read as the reverse complement.
CTTTGAGGTTTGGGTTAAGACGTCGTTGATGCTCAATAGAGGACATAGATTGGTCCTCCAGGTGTATCCTGTGGGTGCATATGTCAGGAGAGATCCCTCTAATATCAGCCAAAGAGTATCCTATGGCTCTCCTGAACTGTCTTATCTCACTAAGCAATGCACTCTCTTCATGCTCTAATAAGCTATCATTGATGATCACTGGATATGTGGAGTTTAAGCCCAAGAAGGCATACCTGAGCCCTGTTGGTAGAGGCTTGAGCTCAACAGGGGGTGCATCAGCCTCATTCCAATCCTTGTCCAAGCTGCATTGGCTAATGTCTGATCCTTTGATAGCCAAAACCTCAGAGCCACTTTGTTCCAGTTCCAAATACCTTGTCACAGGACCAAGTTCTCTAGCATTGTCCAAATACAGCTTATACCCTTTACTTTCTTCTGCTAAGAGCCCATTGTCTCCTTGTTCTTGAGTTAGAGCAGCTTGAAGAGGGTCCTCAGTATTCAGTTCCTCAAGCAACTCATCAGCCAACTGATCCATTGTTTCCACATAGAAGTATTGACCTTCAATGGTGGGTTTCTTCATCATCTCATTCACATTAAACTTGAGCTTCTCAGACCCAAGTTGAAGCTCTATTATCCCACCTCTCACGTCAATAATAGCTCCTGCGGTGGCCAGGAATGGCCTGCCTAAGATAAGAGGATCAACTGGTTCCTCATCCATTTCCAACACAACAAAATCAGTTGGAACCTCAAAACCACCAATCTTGACAGGCAGATCTTCCAACATCCCAACAGGTAATCTAACTGATCTGTCTGCAAGGATAAGAAAGATCCTTGCAGGTTTGAAGACTCTAAAGCCAAGCTTCTTTGCTATGGAGAATGGCATCAAACTGACTGATGCTCCCAGATCACAAAGACATCCAGAAAATAGTAGAGGTCCAATGGTACAAGGGAGTGTGAAACTCCCTGGATCAGTCAACTTTCTTGGTATGGACTTCTTCTGAATGATAGCACTGCATTCATGACTTAGTACCACCATGCCTGGCCGAGAATCTTCGACCATCAGTACAGCATTTTGTCGAGAAACCAAAAATTGCTCCTTTTCACCATTTTTGATCATTTCAACCCCATTTCTTCATCTGAATTACATCCTCCACTCCAAATAGGCTCCAAATACACCTGATATACACTCCAAAAATGCAGGACTCTCTAGGACCTAATGCAAGTCCTAGACAAAGCTAGAACCAAGGACAAACTCTAACAAAACTAGCTAAATGTATGCATGAGACTCAATCTTTGGACAAAAATGCAATCCTAAATATGACAAATTATGAATATATCAATTAATCAACTCTCGTCACCTTAATCAACTAATCTCTTAGATCTAGCAATTAACTCTCGCTCTCATGCTAAACTTAAGACCATGCATTATACATTGAATTCGTCTGCTCACATCCTGTCTATTGGTAACTTTCATCTCCTATAGCGACTATGTTCTTCTGAAGCTAGGTACGGATGATCTGATACAACACACTTGTGGCTCTGATCGATCCTAGGCTCCGAGAATAGGTCATGAATCTACTCTCATGCTTTATGAACAACTTAGAAGAGATGAGATCCAGAATATGGTCTAGAACAATAGAAATCCTAATCGATATATATGCTTGTCGATATCTTCAAACAACTTGACTCTCTAGGACTAATCTACATGATGCAATGAATGATGAAAGACATAAAAGAATGCAAAAGGATGAAACAGAAAAGTTAATAAGATAAAAAGGAGAAAGAACAATGGATCTGGGGACGAATCCCCATCTCCATCTCCTAACCATAGAAAAACAGAGTTTGGTGGCTCAAAATCTCATTACAGGAGCACACACCCGTTTCCGGCTGCTAAACATTGTATTTATAGGTCCTAAGGTCTTCCAGGTCTCATTTAGGGCTTCTCTAAAGAGAAATGGCGAAGTGGGCTTTGATTTTGGGCCTTGTGGCTCGTCCTAAGGTCCACCGGGGGTGAGAGTCTTCCAAGGCAAAGGTAAATGCCCCCACAGTTTCAGTCACATTCTTTTTGCTTTAATATTTCTGATCTCCTTTCTTCAGGTTCTCCTAATAATTCCCCCAGACTTGGATTTTTGTCCATGTTGTGAATCCATAACTCCTTAAGTGAATACCTATTGCCTTGGCTCAAGTAATTTCAGCTTCTATGACTCTTTTAGGCTTTTTGTTTCCTTTTTTTTCTTTTTTTTTTCTCTCTCTTTTTTTTTTTTGAAAGGGGAAACTGCCTTTTGACTTGGAGTCTTAAAGAGCACGAAATTTACCTTTAAGAATGAGTTTTTCTAAGGCATCATAAGATTTCTGGCACACTCCCTTTTGGTCTCTTTCAGTATTTCTCTTGAGTGACTGAAAACTATGTTGTTCCTCGCTGTCCGGCGTGTTTGCACATATCTGTTAAATTAGACTTAAAAGAATGCAGGAGATTACAACATGAAGGTTTGGGTTAAGGGTGTGGTACCAGTTAAAGATGAACTGGCCATCTAGGACAACAAAGAGTGGTAACAATAAGGTAAAGATGTCCTAGATGTATATCATGATGCCTTTTTCAAACCATTGATGAGAAAATTAGATGTCAAGATTAAGTCCAAGTAGAATGAGCTAGTATATCCTGTCAGAAAAGATCTTCATGAATAGAAGTTCTCTGGTGGGATTTTGTAGTGTAAGTACTCTAGCTACCGCCTAGTCTAGTACTAAACCTTGAAGGAGCTTTCATGAGTGATTGGTGTAGAAGTAAACAGATTGGTTATCATCATCGATTTTGTTATTATTCCCTCAAAATGTAAGTGACCTTTGAAAACACTTTTTGAAACTCAAAAGAACTTTGAAAAGTTTTAAGAAAACCGAAAAATATTGAAAAATTTTAAAGAAAAATGCAGAATGCAAGGGCTCATGCAAGAAATAGTGGTTAGAAAGGGACAAAATCCTCCCCCAGACTTAAATCAGGCAAGGATGAGAAATAGAGTATGTAAGAATTTAAAAAGATTAAGGAAGAGAGAACTTATCTGGTGTTGGTGATGGATTGTGAGGTGGTTGTGGTGGTGATGCTTGATCAAACTTGGATGCTAGGGATCCAAAATAGCAGACTCGATCAAGGTGGCGATGGAAGTGGCCAAGGGTGGCCGGCTGGTGCTGGCCGCGGATGAAGACATCCCGGCCGCGGTAGGACACGGGCTGGCTGCAGCTGGAAAGCTTGCTGGCCACGGCTGAACCTCCTTTGGCCGCGGTCAGCTCCTTTTCTACTTTTTTTTTTTTTATAAAAAAAAATAGCATACTAAGGCCTGTCTAAAATAAAAGAAACAAAACTTTGATAGATAAATAAAGCTAAGCAAAACCAAATAAGTACCTAAATGGATTGCCTCCCATTAAGCGCTTTGGTTTATAGTCCTTAGCTAGATTTTGCAAAGAAAAAGACTTACTTCAAATAGGATCTTGTCCTAAGACAAATCCTTTTTCAAATCCTCATGCTCTGTCTTGCAGGTTCTTCATCACTCCAGAGTTCTTCTGGTTCAAATGTCTGGGCTTTATGCTCTCCTCTTTTGCTCTTAAGTGGTGTAGCTTCATAGAAGATGTCCTTGTCGATATTGGCAAAATAAACTCTCCTGTTGGGCCAATCCATGATGGCTGCAGCAGTTGTTAAGAAAGGCCATCCAAGAATAACTGGATAAATGTCATCTTTGGTCTTCACTATGTATAGATTGACAGGTGCAATGCAATCTCCAATCCTTAGAGGAATGTCTCGGGCTATCCCTCTTGGTATTGCACTTGAATCATCTGCTAAGCTAATCTTTGTCTTGGTACTTGAGATGTGCTTAATGTCAAGTCTCAAAGCAGTTGCTTTGGACATCATATTAATGCAAGCTCCAGAATCACAAAGAATATTGAGGAATCTTTCACCTTTAATGTCACAAGTGATAAGAAATTAACTTTTGTCTTGAACTTTGTGCAGAGTTCAAAATGGTCTACCTTCTTGGGCGTGTGTGAACAAGTCTTTCATATCTTGGATTGATTATTTTCTGTCATAAAAGAAGTGGCCTATCATGTGGTCTCTACATGCTTTGGCAAACGAAATTCTTTCTAGCAGGTTCTGAACTACTTGATTGAACTCTTCATGTGCTTCTTTGCTGATCTTGTTTGTGTAGTCACTGGCTTCTCTTGGATCTTTGAGAAGGATCCTGTAAACAGCTGCATCAGGTGATGATCTAGGAAAAGATAGATACATGGCTCTTCTGAAATATGTAGAGATGTTCTCGTTAGTCTCCTTGTTGTATCTGAAGAAAACTTGAAGACAGCCTTGCTTCCAGATGTCGTCGAACCCATGGTAGAGAGGAATGGACTTCACAAACTTGTTGAATCGATTAGTCTCTCTCGCGATATGCTCTTGGTTATTGGTTCTATGTTGTCATCAGATGAACTGTCCCAAGGGTTTGGATCCTTTACAAACAAACCATACTCTTCATCTTCTGAGAATTGCTCTTGAAGCTCATTGTCACAAGTGTAAACCATGTTGCAAGATGAATAAGTGTTGGATTCTTCCTTTTCCTTTAATGCTTGTGCAGTGATTGAGAAGACAGCTTGATCAAACAACCTAGGTCTGGTCACATGAGTTCGGTTTTCTGATGAACAGGCTTCAGAAAGAGGTTGAAAGCTCTCCCAATCTGAGAAATCATGCTCCACCGTGGGTGAGGAGCTCGAAGCTGCGGTGGAAGTGACTCTGGCCGCGGGTGAGGAGCTTGCAGCCGCGGTCAGCTTCCTCCGGCTCTCCATGCTTGCTTCTTCAATCTCTTCTTATCCATTGTTGTTCTCTTGCTTTCAGTGGTTGTCTGGCGCGTCTTGGGTATCCAAATCATTGATTCCAGAGTTCAGATCATACTCCAAATCATTGATTCCAGAGTTATGATCTTTAGAAAATTTTTCAACTTTCTCCTCTACTTCATCTAAAGCATAGACAACTTGATCTAAAGTAGCATCAAGCTCTTCTGTCTTGTTTTCAACCTTTGCTACGCCTTGCCACAGCTACAATGTGTAGTCGTAGGTCTGGTTTTTTCTCTCATTAAGCTCCTTATCCAAGTCATCGATCTTGAAAGTTAGGGTTTGCAGCTCCCTTTCGTTTTGCCGAATGTGGAACTTGTTTTGTCTTGTTCTTCTCTGACAGACTCTATTCTCTGATCCAATACGTCATTAGCTTTGGTTCTCTGATCCTCCAGTGTCTTCACATGCTCAGATAGGTCATCTAACCTTTTGTTAAGGCCGCTGGTCATGTCATCTATACTTGTGCGCAGGGCAGCATCTTGTGGGAGGCAAGGAACTGATTCAGCTTGGTTTCCAATCGATTAATCAGGATGTTAAGTCGATTGTTCTCATAGTTCTGGTGCAAAATCTGATGAGGAAGAAGATGAGGTGGTCGACAATTCACCAGGTGAGGCGAATAGGGATCATCTCGATGGTGTGGAGGTCGCGAGTCTCCATGGTGGTGGTCCGGATTAGGGTTCTGAAGATGATTATCAAAATCACGCCTGGAGGGTGATTCACATGCGCATGTAACTTCACACAGGTTGCAGGACCTTCGTTGGGATTAGGGTTTCTCCTTGGATGATCCATGCTTCAAAGATTTCTGAAACTAGGGCAAACCGAAGAAAGAATAAGCAGAAAAAGAAAAAGTTAGGGTGTTTATGAATTTGGTTTACTTCCTATGTTGTTTTGGCATAAACTCGACATATATATAGTCTTCTGCGGCTTCAACCTCCCAGGTTTAGACTTCCAGAGACTAAAAACCTCCCCGACAACTGCGCCAAACCTTGATGGGCTTGCGGGTCTAGGGTTATTTTTTTACTAGCCCGTTAGTCCTCCAAAAGTTTTAAATTTATAAAATCCTAGTGTCTGCAAGTGCACATATGTACGTTGTAGGACTTAGGGTGTCGATCCACAGGGAGGATGTCTAATCTGCGAGAAACAACAAACTGGGAAGTAAGCAAAGTCATAAACCAATAAAAGTTTTGGGGTCTTTGGTTAAGATTCCTCAACTAAACCTACTCTAATATTCACAAGAAATAAAATGCAATGCAGGATGAATTGTTAAAAGTACATTTAAAGTATATTGACTCAAACTAAAGACTCTTAAACTCATAGGTGGCGATTTAGACTTCTCCGGTTAATTCTAATCGATGTATGATGGCATTTCCAATTAGTTTCAGGGCGATTTATCTTCATCTGTTTCTGGGAATCTGCATGGAACTAGAATAGACATATATATGATTAACCAACTCTCGTCACCTTAATCAACTAATCTCTTAGATCTAGCAATTAACTCTCACTCTCATGCTAAACTTAAGATCTTCTCACATCTTCTCTATTGGTAGCTTTCATCTCCTATAGCGACTATGTTCTTCTGAAGCTAGGAACGGATGATCTGATACAACACACTCATGGCTCTGATCGATCCTAGGCTCAGAGAATACGTCATGAATCTACTCTCATGATTTATGAACAACTTAGAAGAGATGAGATCCAGAATATGGTCTAGAACAATAGAAATCCTAATCGATATATGCTTGTCGATATCTTCAAACAACTTAACTCTCTAGGACAAATCTACATGATGCAATGAATGATAAAAGACATAGATGAATGCAAAAGATTGAAACAGAAAAGTTAATGAAATAGAAAGGAAAAAGAACAATGGATCTGGGGAAGAATCCCCATCTCCATCGCCTGACCCTAGAAAAACAGAGTTTGGTGGCTCAAAATCTCATTACAGGAGCACACACATGTTTAGGGCTGCTAAACAATGTATTTATAGGTCCTAAGGTCTTCCAGGTTTCATTTATGGCTTCTCTGAAGAGAAATGACGAAGTGGACTTTGATGTTGGGCCTTGTGGCTTGTCCTAAGGTCCACCGGGGGTGAGAGTCTTCCAAGGCAGGTAAAACATGTGTTTATCGCAGGTGAGAGTCTTCTGGGACTGGTGAACTGGGTCAACTTGTTCTCCATGTATCTTTGGATTCTACTGTTGGATCCTTGAGATGTAAAGTGCTATGGAAATCTGGTTGTCTCCGCGCGATTGTCTCCAAATTTGAGCAGGATCATATGGTGGGAAGGCCTCCATTTGTTACCAAACTTCCGACGGTCTAACTCTGAGCTGAAAAAGTGGATTTCTTCCATTTTGCCATCGTTTTCTCTAAGTTTCCTGAAAAGACCCTTGAAACTACAAATACATGGAAATCATAATAAAAGTTCCTAAAACTGATTAAAACCTTTGAAAAAGCATTCGAAATCAATGGTGAAAATAGGTCAAAATCAGGTGTTATCAGTGAGTCATCTTTGGTCTTCACTATGTATAGATCGACAGGTGCAATACAATCTCGAATCCTTAGAGGAATGTCTCGGGCTATCCCTCTTGGTATTGCACTTGAATCATCTGCTAAGCTAATCTTTGTCCTGGTACTTGAGATGTTCTTAATGTCAAGTCTCAAAGCAGTTGCTTTGGACATCATATTAATGCAAGCTCCAGAATCACAAAGAATATTGAGGAATCTTTCACCTATAATGTCACAAGAGATAAGAAATTAACCTTTGTCTTGAACTTTGTGCAGAGTTTGAACTGGTCTACCTTCTTGGGCGTGTGTGAACAAGTCTTTCATCTCTTGGATTGATTCTTTGCTGTCATAAAAGAAGTGGCCTATCATGTGGTCTCTACATGCTTTGGCAAACAAAATTCCATCTGGCAGGCTCTGAACTACTTGATTGAACTCTTCAAGTGATTCTTTGCTGATCTTGTTTGTGTAGTCACTGGCTTCTCTAGGATCTTTGAGATGGATCATGTAAACAGCTGGATCAGATGATGATCTAGGAAAAGATAGATACCTGGCTCTTCTGAAATATGTAGAGATGTTCTCGTTAGTCTCCTTTCTGTATCTGAAGAAAACTTGAAGGCAGCCTTGCTTCCAGATGTCGTCGAACCCATGGTAGAGAGGAATGGACTTCATAAACTTGTTGAATTCGATTAGTCTCTCTCTAGATATGCTGTTGGTTATTGGTTCTGAGTTTTCATCTAATGAATTGTCCCCAGGGTTTGGATCTTCAACAAACAAACCATACTCTTCATCTTCTGAGAATTGCTCTTGAAGCTCATTGTCACAAGTGTAAACCATGTTGCAAGATGCATAAATGTTGGATTCCTCATTTTCCTTTGATGCTTGTGCAGTGACTGAGAAGAAAGCTAGATCAAACAACCTAGGTCTGGTCACATGAGGTCGGTTTTCTGATGAACAGGCTTCAGAAAGAGGTTGAAAGCTCTCCTAATATGAGAAATCATGCCCCACCGCGGGTGAGGAGCTCGGAGCCGCGGTGGAAGTGACTCTGGCCGCGGGTGAGGAGCTCGCAGCCGCAGTCAGCTTCCTCCAGCTCTCCATGTTTGCTTCTTTAATCCCTTCTTCTCCATTGTTGTTCTCTTGCTTCCAGTGGTTTTCAGGCATGTCTTGGGTATCAAAATCATTGATTCCAGTGTTCAGATCACACTCCTTATGATCTTTAGAAAGGTTTTCAAATTTCTCTTCTATTTCAGCTAAAGCATAGGCTACTTTGTCTAAAGTAGCATCAAGCTCTTCTGTCTTGTTTTCAACCTTTGCTACACCTTGCCACAGCTCCAACGTTTAGTCGTAGGTCTGGTTCTTGCTTTCATTCAGCTCCTTATCCAAGTCATTGATCTTGAAAGTTAGGGTTTGCAGCTCCCTTTCATTTTGTCGAATGTTGAACTGGTTTTTATCCTGCTCTCCCTGACAGATTCCATTCTCTGATCCAACACTTCATTGTCTTTGGTTCTCTGATCCTCCATTGTCTTCACATGCTCAGAGAGATCATCAAACTTTTGTTAAGAGCAATGGTGATGGCATCTATCCATTTTCGCAGGACGGCTTCGATGAGGGCTTGGGAGGCAAAGAACTGATTCAGCTTAGCTTCTGATCGATTAATCAGGATGTTAAGTCAATTGTTCTCATAGTTCTTGTGCAGAATCTGATGAGAAAGAGGATGAGATGGTCGACGGTTCACCAGGTGTGGCGAATAGGGTTCATCTCGGTTGTGTGCAGTTTGCAAGTCTCCATGGTGGTGGTTCGGATTAGGGTTCCAAAGATGATGATCAGAATCATGCCTGAGTGGTGATTCACATGCCCAGGGAGCTTCACACAGGTTGTAAAACCTTCGCTCGAGATTAGGGTTTCTTCTTGGATGTTAAGAGACATCCTTATCCACCTTTGTAAGCACCACTCTTTGAGTATCAAATTCAATCCTTGCACCAGTTGTGTTAAGAAAAGAAGTTCCAAGCAAAAGTGGAAGCTCCTTGGTGTTTTTCATCTTCGTGACTATGAAATCAGTTGGAACTATGCACTTGATAACACCGTATTTTGACCACTTTTATGGATCATAATTGTATCTTATGCAGGTGTTTAAACTCTGTTTTAAATGTGTTTAAAGTGTTTTCAATGTTTTAGAGTTTCAAAAGACTTTACAGGAAACTTGGGCAAAAGATATGCAATTTGGAACAAATGAGCAATTTTGGATAAATGCAGACTGTCAGAAGTATGACAAGCGATGAAGACCTTCTCACCGTCTGATCACCCCCACAATTTGAGACAACATAGAGGATCCAACCAGCTTTCTAATGCACTTGGTTTGGAGACAATCCAACGGTTAGATCTTCAGATACTCCCGATGCAAGAATGACAGAAAATGCAGTTCCAGAAGAGAGCATGTGCCGGGACCGCGGCCAACACCTGTTTTCCCGCGGGTAGAGCCACCGCGACCGCGGACTTTGGTCGTTCACTTTCCCGGCGACTTAATTAAAGCCCAGATCAATTCCTTTCGTTATTTTTGAAGCCCTAAGTGTCCAGGGCCACCCCAAAAGCTATAAATACCCTCTTTAGGTCATTCTAAAGAGGCAGAGAAAAAAAAAACGAAACACTTAGAGAGAGAGAGAGTTTGTGTGCTTCACAAACCCTAGGAGCCGCCTTCTCAGAAGAAGGAGCCGCCGAGGAGAGCATCATCGCGCCTCCATCTGCGATTCCGTTCTTCGTTCTTCTTCCTTCTTTTCTTTAATTTCCTGCAACTTTCAATGCTCTGTGATGATTGTTTACAATATGTTTGAGTAGTTACCCAGTTGGGTTTAAAGGGATTGTTCAAAGGGAATTTCATGTGTCTTTGCTTATGAATCAATAGATTTAGGATTATTAATCTTCTAGATGTTCTTTGTTTGCCTTTAATCTTACTGCGTGATTCTCTGTTGGCCACTTAGAAGCCGATCTGATATGATTTGTTGCGAAAGCTTTCATTGATTGTCTGAACTAGGGTGAAACGAGCAATTCTTCTATAGGAGTGGAAACCTACCTGTAGTTGAGTTGTGAATATTGATGTGTCTTGTTCTGCTATTGCATCTTCTCCTTTCCAGGATCAGAGTGGAAACCTACTGATCAGGGTTGCGAGAGATAGTTGTTTAGTGCTGCGAAAGTAGGCTATTCATACTTCCATGCCTCGAGTTCTAGAACATACGTAGTTGATTACCTCTATCACTTGTCTAAAATCGACTTAGCATAGACCATGAACCCCTGCGAATTACCCTTGAGCCCCAACGTTTTTCTTTCATTGTTTACAACCTTCAATTCTATTTGCTTTTCATTCGCTTATTACTTGCTTACATTCGCTTTTGTTTAATCGATTTTACTTGCTTTTATTTGCTTTCATTTACAATTGCTTTTAATTGTTTAGCTTTCTAGTTTAGATTTCGTGACAACAAAAACCCAAAACCAAAACCAAAACCTTTTTAGCTCTAATCTGATTTAAGCTTTGCAGTGAATTCGTACTGAAACAACTAAGTCTCTGTGGATCGATACCCTAAGTACTACAGCGCACATCTGTGCACTTGCAGACATTTAGGGGTTATAAATTTAAAACCTGAAGCTTATTAAAACGAAAAACAACAAACCCCGTTTACGAACCCGCATCAGCACTCACCCACCTTCTATGGATAGTTCTCTATCAGCCCATGAGGTTTCTTTGAGTAAGAATCTCCAAAAGTGATTGGAGAAGGATACTTCATCAAGTTCTTGATCCCCAGCCTCTCCATCATGTTCATAGACATCACACTTACACTTGAGCCTGAATCACACAAGGCATTCTCAACTCTGAACTTCCCAAGAATGCAAGAGATAGTAAATTTCCCTGGATTACCCAGCTTTGGGAGTGATGTAGGCTTCATCTTTGGTGAATCTAGGTTGGAGACATCATCCTTTGGCTGTGCTTGATCTACCGGCGGCCTCTTTGCTTCAGCATCCCCTGAATTGTTCCATTTCTCAACAAAGGCACAGGCTGCCCTCCCCCCCCCCCCTTCCCATTTTCTTTCTCAATGTCCTCATTGAGATCAGATAACAAGCTCATAAAGTCATCTATAATGGCGTGCTCTTCCCCATTGTTAGGGCTGTATCCATCAAAGACATTACCATAAAGGAGGTATTCAATTTCTTGAACAGAAGCTGAGTGATCATCATCTGAGTAGATGGCATTGCAATAATCTTTGGGGTTTTGAACAACTTTGCCACGAAGAGAGACCTGAGTTTCAGAAGTACAGATGCCCTTTTTTCTGTAGAGTCTTAAGTTCAGAGCCTAGTGTCTCCATCTTAGAAGTCAGGTCAAGAAACTTTGAAACCAGCCTCTGTTGTCCTTGTAAGAGCTGTTGGAGAACAACACTGATATCAGGACCTTGCTATGGCATAGAACTCTGCTGAAACTGTGGCTGACCGAATCCAGGAGGTGGAGGCTTTTGTTGCTGAAAGCTTACTTGGTTTGTGAAGTTAGTCCCTTGTGCTGAAAGCTGATAAGATTGTTGACCTTGGAAGTTGCCTTGGTACTGATTCTTTTGAGCAAAGCCTTGAGGAGGGTACCCTTAAAACTTATTCTGGTTCCCAATGAAGTGCAACTCCTCTTGAGCAAGACCAGATTCCTTGACATTTGCAAAACAACTTTGGTCATTGGCTTCACTTACATAGTGTACAGGTTGCTGAGTGATCATTTTCAGTTTTGTAAACTCAGCTTTCAACCCTTCTAGTTCCTTTTCCAGCCCTTGTTGTACACTAGAACTTTCTCCTCTATAACTTCGGTCATAGTCTTCCCCATAAGTGTCTTGACTCATGGCTAGGTTCTCAACAAGTTCCATAGCTGCAGTGATTTCTTTTGCTAAGAAATTTCCATTTGATGCTGTGTCCAACTGAGCCCTGATCTTGGGAACAGCTCCTCTATACCAAGTGCTAAGGAGAGAGGCTTCTGAAAAGCCATGATGTGGGCACTGAGTTGTATAGCTTCTAAACCTGTCCCAAGTTTCTCCAAAGGTCTCATTAGAATCATGAGTGAAGCTTGAAATCTTTTTCCTTAGCTTGGCTGTTCTAGAAGTTGAGAAGAACTTGGATAAAAAGTCAAGCTTGCACTGCTCCAAAGTTTGTATTGAACCTCTAGGTAGGTTCTTCTCCCATTGGTGTGCCTTGTCTCCTAAGCTGAATGGGAAAAGCCTAAGCTTGAAGCTGTCTTCAGATACGCCATTGATCTTTGTGAGATCACATACTCGGTCAAATTGATCTAAATGCTCCAAAGGATCCTCCATTGGCAAGCCATGGAACTTAAAGTTCTGCACCATGTTGAGCAAAGAAGCCTTCACTTCAAAATTGGTGTTCTGAACCGGTGGAGCTTGAATGCCAGCCCTGTATTGGTGTGCATTTGCTCGGTCATTCTCTCCTACATAGACAAGTGGAGGCTCTTGACGCCTGGGTGGGTTTGGGTGGGGTTCTGGTTGATTAACCTGAGGCCGGTTTTGGTTCTGATTACCCTGAGCTTGTCCCTGATCCTGTGGAACCTGATTTCTGTTCCCATTAGCTCCAATACCAGCTCCTTCACCATGAGCAGCTTCTTGAGCCTGGTGCTCAATCCCAACTTGCTGATCCATTCCCAATCTTTCCAAGTGAGCAGCTCTTTCTCTTTGTCTTCTAAATTGACCTCTTGTGTTCATACACCTGAAAACAAAGACAGAACTTGAAAGGGAATCAGTAAAACAAAATAAACTTGATCTCAAAAACTATATCAGAAACTAATGCTAACAATGCCCACACAATATGGCAACAGCATCAATTGATAACTAAAGTTTTTAAGCTCTAAAATGAGGGTTATCAATCCCTTATCTGTTGTAGCATAAAGGGTATCAAATCTATATGTGTGGTAGTCAGGCATTAGTATATGTGACAAGTCTTTAAGTCAAGTGAAATAAAGGGAGTTTTGGTGGTGAACAAAGTAACAAAGAAGCATAAAACATAAAACAAGCAAAGCAATGATTATTAATAAACTAAACAAGCAACCAAGCAAAGAAGATGATGATGATAATAAAGATGATGAAAGCTAAACCTCTAGAAGTGATCATTGATTAGGATGCTTTCAATGTTGATTCATGATGCTAAGAACATAATGAAACACTTGTTACTCTTTAGTCTAGACTTTAAAAGCAGATTAATTCATTCCCATGCCAATAATCCCTTTGCAAACCACTTAATCAAGATTAATTCATCTTAAGCAAGATCAAGCAATCAACAAGCATAAAGTTTCAAGTCTAATGATGACCACACAGTTTCTACTTAAGAGAACACTGAATCTTACACAGAAAGATGCAACAAGTAATCACATGATCTCAAAATCAATTAACTTAGAACTCGAATCTAGATTAATCCTCTAATGAAGGCATTAACCTCTATACTAATCCATTTTCAAACCAAATTCTCATTTGTGAAATATGAATCAATAAGCATTAAGAAACAGTTCTAATATGTCATTTATGCATTTTACTATCACTCTCATGATGAAAAAGGCATAAAACCTTAGTTTAGCTCTTTCAGGCATTTCATGAAATACCTTGTGGGTGGAAAAATGCCTAAGGTCTAGATCAGAGTGATGTGCAAAGATCTAGCATTAAGAGCAGCTAACTAAGGAAAGGAAATGAGAATCTAGAACCTAAACATCATAAATCAAGCATCTAAGCACTCTAATCTACACACCTAGAAGCTTAAAAGATGACTACTCACTAATCATGAAGAACACACCATTTCTTTTGGAAGAGGTGAAGTTAAGCATGATTAGAAGCAAAGATGAGATGATGCAATGATAAGAAACAGCTTTTAAATGATTAAATCTGCCAGATATCTCTTAATCAAAGTCGGTTTTACACTAAAAAGGTAAGGAAAAAAGAGATAAGATAAAAGTTGTGAACAAATTAGGTTTAAAAAGCTTAAATAGCTTCCGGTGTGCCTTCCGGTGAGCTCAACTCTCTGCTCACTACTTCAAATCCAATGATTCCACCTGTTCTGGAACCGTGACTCGATCCTCTCCAACTTTGCTGAAGCACCCGACATCTGAATTGGACCGGAAGGGCTTCTGGTAACGCGATCTTTAGAGCATACTGACACAGAGAAATTTTAGCCGAGACTTCAACACGCGGTAAGGTTTTTAGCCAAGAGAGTCAACCTGCGGTACATGAAAATCGCCGAGAGAAGCTTCCTGGGCCATCGCCGATAACCTCCAAAAAACTGTTTTCACCATTTTTAAAGCTTCATTCACCATTTATTTTCCTGGCTTCATCTTTTCAGGTCCAAACTGGTTCCACATCACCTGTAAACACTCCAAAACATGCAAAACTCACTTGGACCTAATGCAAAGCCCTAAAACTCTAAAACAAGTGTAACTCATGATGAATCTATCTAAAATGTATGAATGAGACTCTAAACTTGGACTAAAAATGCAATCCTAAACATGTAAATTATGAATATATCAATAAACCTGATTCCGGTTGCTCTTTCGATTTCCTGATTAAGCCCTTTCACTACAAGTCTAAAACGATGTTTTGCTTCTCTCTTCTTTGTTGCTTCGATCGACAACTTCATATGAAATCTTTGAACCTAGATTCAGGTTTTGTAACTCTAACAGAGATCCTTATCCATGTTCTCTGTGATGTAGAGGATTTCGATGTATGGGAAATGAGAAAACCACACACGACTGAGTGACAAAATAGAGGTGAAGCGGTGAAGAACTATCCAGACACCGCTGGAAATCGCCTAAAGAGAGAAAAGATAAGAGAGAGAGAGAAAGAGAAACTTTTTAAAATTCCATGTATTGTGAATAGTGTTGCTGATCGTTTAGCTAAAATTGCTAGGATGAATAATGTAAGCCTTGTGATATGATGGAACTTTGTACTCTAGCTTTTGATCGAAAAGCAAAGGTGGAAGTTTACAGACGTAATGATTACATACCTTCTTTTATTTATCCGCATAATATGCGGATATTAATTTTTAAATTGATAATCCGCATATTTATGATATATAATTATATTTTTTAATTAAAAAAGTCAAAATTAATTTATATTTACATTAACAATTTCTGTTTTTTCACTTACTTTAGTTTCTCTATTTATTTATTTCTAGTTAGATTGACATTTCTCGATTAAGTAGTTTATTTCTTTAGTAATTTTTAAATTTCTCTTTTTAAAGTAAATAATAATTAAAAATAAAAATATATATTATTAAAAATAGATACTAAAAAAGGAGAAAGATATTCTGGAAAACAAGACACATAAGCAAGGAGGATGATTTCAAAGGCCATTAAAGTTTCAAGGATTTTGAGGTTTCTCCTCCATGGCAGTGCCGGCTCCGGTGGCCTCACTGTCACCGGTTGGCGAGACAGGGTTAGAGATGAGCGTAGGTTCGTTGGGCAAGGATTTGGGAGTGAAGTAAGGTTGGAAGAAGTTATCGAGAGCGTTTCCTTCCCTTTCAAGGAGAGTGCATTGAGATGTGATCAAAGCTCTTCTGAGACTGATCAGGTGGTAGATTCTGTCGGGAATGGACAGAATCAGAGAAACGATTGGGTAGAGGGTTCGGGAACGAATCCAAACAATTCGTGGGTAGCAGTTGCAATAAAGGAAAACAGACTGAGAAAGTATGTTGTGGTTGTTGAGGAAGTCGATGGTGTGGAGAAGTTTGTGTCTAAAGCGCCGCATATAGGATAGTATTTCGAAAATGCTCCTCCTCTTTGGAAGGATTACTTAGTGGGGAAGTTTCTGTCTAAAGCGCCGCACATAGGGGTAATTCACATGACTGTCAATAAGATTTGGACTTTAGGGAACAAATCTATAAAAATCTATGTGTATGTTGTTGATGAGACAACTATAAAGTTAAAGATTCCAGATGCTAAGACTAGGATTCGGATCTTGAGGAGAGGTATGTGGAGTTTAAAACATACCTATGACAATGTCCAAATGGAGTCCATTGTGGAGGAAGCTCAGCCGGAGGTGACGATAATACCCATGTGGGTGATGCTGAAGAACGTCCTTACATCAATGTTCTCATGGAAGGGGTTAAGTTTCTTGATAAGTCCTCTAGGGGAACCTATGAAATTTCATCCAGATACTTTGTGGGCGAAAAACTTTACGAGTCATTGTTGAGGTTGATATGAGAAGGAAATTGTCGGAGTGTTTTAACTACAAACCACAAAAGGGGAGTGATACTGTAGTTTATTACGAATTCCCATGGTTGCCTCCTAAATGAAATTCATGTATGAAGTGGGGCATGTAATTGCAGACTGCAAGGCTAAACCAGGAGATAAAATCATTCTGAGAAGAGATCAGAGCTCACCTCGAAATTATGCCACAAACTTCTGTCTCTGATCAATCTCTTACAAGCTTCTGAGTGCCGATCTTTGGGAAGATCACATCAATGTAGAGAAAATACATGGATCGTCTCAAGCCAATGAGGCTAGCAAAGAGGAGACAAAAACAGTTGCTGCTGTCAAAACCCGAGTATCCCTTCCGAGAGGCTCGAAGTCAACGCATAAGGTTGAACACCAAGCCTAAACCGGTGCCGAGGGCTTCTCCTTCTAGGAGCTATGCTAAGAAGAAGAAGGTTTTCGTTGGTTGCCAAACTTCTGAAGGCCTGAATTTATCCAAAAATGTACTTTTGCTCCAAAATGCACTCCAAAGTCCCAAATTTTCAGAAAAGCCTTTTAGAACTCCAAAACATGGAAAACACTTATAAAACCTTTAAAACCGAGTAAAAACACCTGCATAAGATATTGAAAGTGATCCATAAAAGTAGTCAAAATCAGGTGTTATCAACTCCCGCAGACTTAAACCTTTGTTTGTCCTCAAACAAAACCAAAGATCTGAACCTGGAAAAGAGGTTTGAAAATCGCAGGAACTAACAAAATCTCAGAGACCATGCTTCTAAACCAGAGTAAGTCATTATGCTCAAATCAAGGATAGTCTAGAAATTGTCACCAAAGCACAAGCATAACTAGTCCGTTGATTCGTCATGCAAAAGTCTACACACTTAAACATATCCTCCAGTCAACTATCTCTTAACATTCATTTATAAGTTCCAGTGGTTCTCATAAAAAGGAGTTTAGCAAGGCAATCAAGGCTAGGTATTCAAAATGGCTGTTTAGAAGGTGAGGATTTTAGTGTTTAGGGTTACCTTTTCTAAAGAGACAAGACATTATGCAAAACAGCAGGAGAGTGTGGAGCTGTTGATATGCACAGTTTCCAGTCACATTCTTCTTGCTTTAAGATTCTTGATTCTCCCTTCTTCAGGGTTTCCTCACAACTCCCCCAGGCTTAGGTTTTTATCCAGGTTCTAAAACCAATGCTCACAATTGAATGCTTGCAGCCTTTGCTTCAAATAATTTTGGCTACCCTAGACTCTTTAGGCTTTTAGTTTCCTTTCATTTCATTCTTTTTCTCTTTTTCGATTTTTTTTTTCTTAGAAAGGGGAAACCACCTTTGGATTGAGAGTCTTAGGAAGCACGAAATTTACCTTTAAATTCAAGCTTTTTGAGGCACCATTGAACTTTGATAGATTCTTGATGCTCCACTTTCCCAAATTCTTTCAGTCTTCTTCTTGGGTGACTGAAACCAATGTTGCTCCTCTCTCTCCAGCGTTTTTGAACATATCTATCGATATAGACTAAAGAGAGAATGCATGAGGTTTAAACATAAATGTTTGGGTAAAGGGTGTGGTACCAGCTAAAGATGAACTGGCCATCTAGGACAAAAAAAGAGTGGCAGCAATAAGGTGAAGATGTCATAACTGTGTATCATGATGCCTGCTAAAACCAATGATGAGAAATTAGATGTCAAGATTATGTTCAAGTGAAATGAGCTAGTCTATCCTGTCAGGAAAAGTCTCCTTGAATAGAAATCCTCTGGTGGGAGTTCATAGTGCAAGTACTCTAGCTACCCTCTAGTCTAGTACTAACCACAAAATAAACTAGCATGAAAAGTCTAGAAGCACATGGGTCTTACTCATCATAGTTTTGTGTCAAACATTCCTGAAAATTACTCAAGGTCTTTTAATAAGCATAGAAAATTTTAAAAATTGCAGAAAAAGATAAGAAACAAAGAAAAATAGATTAGTACGGATAGACATCCTCCCCCAGACTTAAATCACACTGGGAAAAGTTGGTGAGAAGATGGTGAAATAAAAGCAAAAGTGTCTAAAATAAAAGAAACAATAAATGGTGGTAGAACCGTGGGTATGATGTGGTGATGGATGGGCGCCTATGTCTCATGGCTGTCATCTGTGTCTGTAGATGAGGAATCATCATCAAACCGGCGGTTCTTAAGTAGTCTCTTCATGCGCCTGTTGATCTTCTCTTGCTGGTCAAGCTTCTTCTTCAAAGCTGCAAAGTCTGCATCACTCCTAGTGGATGCTCTGATATGAGAAGAACTGGCTCTGAATGAAGATGGTGCAGGCTGAAGTCTCCTGCTGTTTGCAGCTACCTCTCTCTTGGCTTTTGCAGCCAGAAATTGCTTCATGGTCAGAGGTAAGAGTGGCAAAGATGGTAGGAAGTCGCTAGTCTCTGATTTCCATCCTGGGTCTGAACAATATCGGAGACGGGGCATTGAATTCGATGGAAGGAGGACCCTGTACTCGGTGGAACTGGTGGAGAACTTGTAAGAAAATCCAATTGGGTCCATCTTGGCCCTGGTGATAGTCCTCTCTCTAGAGAACTGAGAAAGATCAAACCAATCCTCTCTAAGAGGTGTCTCAGCTGAAAAATCAACTCCTACTGCTATCATAAGCGAAGAAATGATGCTCCCAAAAGCTGGTGAGTAGTCCTTACAATCAGATGTAAGCATCTCATGTTTAACCTTCACTAGGTTCCTTGCAATGATACAAGCAAAGCAAGGAAACCTGGGGTGATCTGCGAATAGTAGCTGTAGTGTCACCAACTCTGGCTTAAGGACATTCGCTTGATTGGCTCGCAAAAACACAGTGTGTGCTAGTAGCTTATGGACATAGCGAACAGCAGGATGAGAGAGTAATGATGCCTTGGACCTTACTTTGTCATAAACTCCATAACCCATCAGCTTCCAAAGATCCTCATCTGGATCCTTCTCCAATGCAATTTCATCACAATAAGGCAACTTCAAAGCATCACATATCTCTAAGATGGTAAGAGAGTAAGGATGACCTCCAATAGAGAAGGAGAGTGTGCCATCTAGAGCTCTAGGAGTAGCTCTCTTCGTGTAGCAAAAAGTTGCTGATCAAAGAACTCCTTGGTGTGGTTCTCATAGGTCTGAATGTTCTGCTCCATGAATGATCTCATTCCAAGCCTATCAAGATACCATATCACATCTTCTCTGATTCCAAGCATCTCAAGAGTTGAGTAGTCAATTTCTGGATTTGGCTTGATCTTCAGCTTCTCAAGCTGTGCCAAGTAATCGATGTCTGGGTCAATGGCTTTACCAACAAACTTTATTTCGGCCTAGAGGAAGACTTGCCTCTTCAAGGGAAAGATAGCTGAGTGGAAGTCTGCTCAATCTCTCCTGAAAAGATTCTTCTTTGCACGGCAATGAAGGTGGACAGAGGTTCATCTCTTGTTCAATGCATCATATGTCTCCTGCGAATGGAGCTTTTTCGCATGAAGGCTCGCCTTGGTTCGAATCAGTCGAACTTGAGAGATATCCAGGACCTGCAAAAACGAGATTCTCGGGACAGAGGATAAATCAAGCTGCTTTGGTATCGATTTTTATGAACAAGGTGTTTATGGAGATATCACAAACACATTATCATGACAAACAAGCTGTAAATGCATCAAACATTCCAAAATCTGAGAATTTCTAGTCAAGTTCGATATACTGATATTCAACACATGAGATTTCTAAATCAGGATGATGTTTTATGCTCACTCACATGTAATCTACTCTGATTTTCTATCAACAAGAACTAAACAATCCAGATTTGCAAAGTTGAACCAAACAGATCTCCAAATTTCGATTTGCTCAAAGTCTCAAATCTCAGATTTTCGAATATTTCAAATCTCTATGGCCTAAGTGTTTAATCATGCAATTAAACTACCCAGTAGTCTAGCCTTAAGTCCAAAGACAGTTTGCAATCATCCTAAGGTGAATTTCTACTCCTTTTAAGAAAACCCTAAATCTGAGTTCTTAAGAAAAAGTGAGAAATTTGAACTCATACCTTGATGAAAGTGTTATGTGATGATAGATTTGAAATCTCTTTGGAAAAAGAGTGAAATATGTTCGAAAATTTGAAAAGGATTTGTCAAGTTTGAAATCTGTCTTTTTCTCTAGATCTCCAAGCTTGTTGGGGAAGATGACGAGAAAAGACCTTCTTGATCTTTTAAATCCTCTTTTTCTTTCCTAAGAAAAATTTTATTTTTAAAAGTTGAGAAGACTTACCTGGCGTGTTTAACACGGAAATTATGCTTCGGGAACTTCCCGGTTAAAACCCGCAATAAAACGGGGAATTGAAGTTCCGGTTTACAGGGAACAGGGAAAACTCGCCTGGGAGCCAAAACAGGGCTGGTCGCGGGTCAGACGCGCGCACCCGCGGTAAGGACGAGTCAGGCCGCGGCTGAAATGATGCAGGCCACGGTAAATGATGGGTCGGCCGCGGCTGGGTTGATCGCGGCCGCGGCTGGGTTGATCGCGGCCGCGGCTGGGTTGATCGCGGCCGCGGCTGGGTTGATCGCGGCCGCGGCAAATGTTTCTGGGAGTTCCCGGTATCTCCCGTTTTCCTACTTTCTCATCATATCTTTTTGTATTTTCTGATTTTTTTGAATGTTTTTGGTTTTTCTGGGTTTTATGAAAGCCTGAAATACATAAAAAGAAAAGAAATCAAATAGAAAAGAAATAAAAAGAAAAGAAAATCATACCAAATGGGTTGCCTCCCATTAAGCGCTTTTGTTTAAAGTCTTTCAGCTGGACTCTTGACAGGATTAGGATTAAGAAGAAGAGACAAGATCCCTTAAAATAAGAGTCCATGTGGTCCTTCTTAGCCTGAACTTTGGATTTCCTTCATCTTGAATCACAATCTCTTTTCCTTTCTTAAAGATTTTTGCATCCTTGAGGACATATTTTGTCTTCTCAACAATTTTCCTTCAATATTTTTCTCTTTCTCCTTGCTGATATCTGGTGGTACCACTATCTTGATCTTCTCAAATTGCCTGGATGCAAGTGCTTTTAGTTCCTTCTTGTCCTCCAACACCTTCTCCTTGTCCTTGTCTTTTTGATTTGTAGTTGGGTCTGGTGTGGTCTTATAGAACTTTTTCCTGTCCACATTTAAGAAAACTAAACAGTGATTTGCATGGTCAATAACAGCACTTACAGGCTAAGAATGGGTGACCAAATATCAAAGGTCTGTCTTTGTCCTTGTCCATCTCCAAAACTTGAAAATCGGCTGGAATTGTTTTGTTTCCAATGATCAGTGGCAAGTTTTGGATCATTCTTTCTGTTCTCTTTTGAGATGAATTACCAAAGATTATCCTTACTGGAGATGGGACAAATGTATCTATACCAAGTTTCTTAGCAACATATTTTGACATGACATTCTGATTAGCACCAGAATCACATAAACAATCTGAAAATTCAATTCCAAAGATTGAACAGGTGAATGAGAAACGCCCTGGATCCTTAGACTTTTTGAGTCTTTGGTCAGGCAAGCGTTTGGGTACTTTAACTGGAATGACTTGGCTTCTCTCATGCTTGGTTTCAGAGTCATTTATGAGAGGTTCAGGCGTCAATCTCCCCTTAGAGTCTGCGACAGGTTCTTCCTCCAAAACTGTTGTCATAGCATTGCAGAACTTCTTTGGATTACCTTATACTCTTCTTGGTAAAACTCCTGGTTGTCTCTTAACTGAATCTGCAGTTTGACCTATCTGATGTTCCGACTTCTTGACATGGGTCACAAGAGATTCCAACTTCCCATTCAAGTCATTGTAAATACAATCGATCTTTACCCCCATTTCCCTGAATTACTTCTCATTGCCTTGACTAGTCTGCATCATAGTTTTTTCAAGTGATTTCACCTGGTTACTTAGCTGGGAAAGGGTTGCTTCTAATGAGCTGGTCTGTGCTTGTTGAGGATTGAATGCTGGTCTTTGTTGGAAGTTTTCTCCTCCATAGTTTACACTTTGAAACTTGTTTTGAAAACTCCTTTGCTGCTGCGGATAGGGCTGATTTTAGGCTCCCTGATTTCTGTATGAGAGATTGTTGAAGTTGGCACTAGAGTTCCTAAAGTTGTTGTTGAAAGCTGGACTAAATTGATTATGATATGTCTGGGCTCCAATAAAATTGATTTCTTCCTCTTGGTACATGCCATCTTCTTCATATCTTCCATCTTCCTCATTTCCTACAGCAGTATCACAAGCATTGATATTCTTATTTTGAGACTTAAGAAGTTGACTTACCATGCTTTTTAGCTCAGCAATCTCCCTTGATTCATGACTAGTAATAGTCTTCTTTGATCTGTCATACTCAGGATTGTTGTTGCTGTTAGCTACAGCCAGATTTTCGATGAGTGCTCTCCCTTGTGGTATGGTTTTTGAACTGAAATCTCCATTGCTGTCAGTGTCAAGAGAAAGTTGATACTTCTGCTGAAGCCCTCTGTAGAAGGTGCTTAGCAGGTTTGCTCCAGAGAAACTCTGATGAGGGCAGTCTCTCTGATACTCCTTGAATCGCTCCCAGGCTTCATAGAATTATTCTATTGGGCCTTGTTGGAAACTTTGTATCTTGTTTCTCAGCTGGTTTGATCTTGACTTGGTGTAGAAGTGGTTCAGGAAAGCTGACTTGCATTCTTCCCATGCAGTAATAGAACCACATGGCATAGATTTCAACCATCTAAAAGCTTTATCACTTAGAGAGAAAGGAAAAAGCTTACACTTCACATAGTCCACAGTTTCTGGAGTTGTTCTCACCATTCCAGAGATTTCTTCAAAAAGATCAATGTGGTCCATTGGATGCTCAGTAGCGATTCCATGGAATTGGTTCTGCTTCACCAAAGAGACTATCTAAGGTTTTATCTCATGATTTTCTCTTGGAACAGGAATTTGAATAGCTGATCGATTTTGAAAGTGTTGGTGAGGTGCATCGAAATCGGCAATGAGTCTATTCCAAGGCTGTCTTCTCGCAGGATGGGCAAGTTCTATTGGTCGATTGGCTTCTCTAACAACTGGTGGAACAATGTTTTCATCATTCCTTGTTCTTTCAGCATCGGCCTGATCTTGTCTCCTTTGATTTTTGCGGCTTGAGCAGGATTTGGAGGGACTCGGTTTCCCTCTTCATCGAGTTGTGGCTGTCCATCTTCTTCATGAGCAGCATCTAGGTCATCACCATGAATTGAATCACAGTCATCATCTCCAATGTGATCCTCCTGATCAAGGTTTAAAAGATCTTCCCGATGGGCATTAGGATTGGCCATCTTAAGCGTTGTTCGTCTGAGTTTCCTAAGTGCTCTTTCGTGTTTGTCAATCTCGTATAAGGGCAAAACGATTTCGTCAGGATCTCTCCTAGTTTTCATGCACCTGTGAGCAAAGAAAGCAAAGATAAAAAGAGGAGTTAGAAAATCTCCAGCAGAACTCGAAAATCTTCGGGTTTGGGATTGAAATTAGATTAACATTTCAAGTTAACAGCGAGAGATCCCCGGCAACAGTGCCAAAAACATGATGTGAATGCAGTGGGCAACACAAGTTTTATCCTAGACAAGCTGCAAGTGCACAGCAAACGCAGTAGTACTTAGGGATCGAATCCACAGAGATCTGTGTGTTGAGGACTCCTAACTGATGCTAAAAAAAATCGTAAACCTAATCTAATAAAAAGGGGTTTTGGTTTGTCACTAAACCTAATTATGCAGAGAATTAAAAAGAGCTTTAAGTAAAAATCGGTTGGAAAACAGTAAGGAAAAAGCACTAGGTTCAAGGTTCATCTTTAAGGTTCATGTTCTAAAACACAAGGAATTTATGCAAGGATTTGCTTGACTCTGAAACGAGGATAGACACATGTAAGATTAGCCAACTCTCGTCACCCTAATCATCTAATCACTTGTTCATGGCAATTAACTCTCGCTCTCATGCCAGAACCTCCTGAGCCGCGGTGGGAAGAAGGCTGGCCGCGGGTGAAAGCACTTGTGCTTGACTGGGTTTGTGTTGATCGGCCTTCAGTGCATTGATGATATCTTGAGATCTAACCGTTTGATTGCTTTGATTCCACGTGTGTTGGAAAGCTGGTTGTCTCCTCTATAATGTCTTCAAATTTGGGGATGATCAGACGGAGAGAAGGTCTTCGTTGGTTGCCAAACTTCTGACGGCCTGAATTTATCCAAAATGTACTTTTGCTGAAAAATGCACTCCAAAGTCCCAAGTTTATTGAAAAGCCTTTTAAAACTCCAAAACATGGAAAACACTTATAAAACCTTTAAAACTGAGTAAAAACACCTGCATAAGATATTGAAAGTGATCCATAAAAGTGATCAAAATCATGTGTTATCAACCTTCGTCTCTAGCACTTTCTCAAAAATGCTTTCCAAAACCCAGCCGTGAACTTTGCATCTCTATCCGACACAATACTAACAGGAACTCATGCAGCCTTACAATCACATCCAAATATTTTTGTGTCAAAATTTCTGCTCTATCATTTTTCTTATCCAACGTCATTGGTAAGCCCATGAAAAAGTCCATAGTTACCATGTCCCATTTCCATTCTGGTAGTGGTAAGCTCTGAAGTAGTCCACTGGAAACCATGCACTCTGCCTTCACCTGTTTACAGGTTTCGTAATAAGAGATCCATTTCTCTATATCCTTTTTCATTCCTCCCAAATGATAGTATGTCTTCAGGTCTCAATACATCGTGGTATTTCTGGGATGAATAGAGATCTTCGAGTTATGAGCCTGACTTAACACTTCTTTCCTCAACTCTTCCCTGCTCGAAACACAAATTCGATTCTTATACATATAAGCTTCATTATCTGCCATGTGGAAACCAACCACTTGCTTTTCAATAATTTCCTTTAGAGCATCATCCTTCTTCTGCTCCTGACAAATTTTTCATAGATGATCCGCATTTTCCAATGCTTCAAGACCCGTGAAATTTTCGTCCACTTCAGTAACACACAACTGAAGACTTGCCAAAATTGCGGTTAGATTCTCCATCTCTTTTTCCTTAGCAACATCTCCTCTGCGATGACTCAAAGCGTCTGCCACTTGATTAACCTTTCCTGGACGATAGGCAATATCCAAATCATAATCTGCTAACAACTCCATCCATCTTCTCTGCCTCAAATTCAAATCATTCTGACTGAAAAAAATTTTCAAACTCTTATGATTTGTGTATCTTTGCACCTTCTCCCCGTACAAATAAGCACACCAGATCTTCAAAGCAAACACAACTCCTGCTAGCTCCAAATCATGAGTGGGATAATTCAGTTCGTGCTTCCGCAACTATCTCGAGGCATATGCTATGACATTCCCTTCCTGCATAAGCACACCACCTATACCTGTTCTTCAGGCATTAGTGTAGACCTCATATGGTATTCTTGGCCTTGGAAGTACCAACACCAAAGTTTCGGTTAGGCGCTTCTTCAACTCCTCAAAACTCTTATCCCGATCCTCGGTCCACTCAAACTTCTCATCCTTCCTGACAAAACTTGACAACGGCTTTGTCAACTTTGCAAACTCCGGAACAAATCTGCGGTAATATCCGGCTAATACTAGGAAGCTACGGACCGCCGTCACATTTTTAGGAACAAGCCATTCCGTCATGGCAGCAATCTTTTCTGGATCTGCTGCTACTCGTTCCTCCAAGATAACATGACCAAGAAATCCAATCTTCCTCAGCCAAAAGCTACATTTGCTCAACTTGGAAAAAAGTTGATGCTTCCTTAGCTCCTCAAGCACTAACTGCAGATGCCAAGCATGCTCCCTTTCTGACCTCGAGTAGACCTAAATGTCATCAATGAAAACAATAACACACTTATCCAAGTATGCTCGCAAAATATTGTTCATCAACTTCATAAATGCTGCAGGTGCATTTGTCAACCCAAACAGCATCACCACAAACTCGTAATGTCCATAACGAGTTCGGAATGCCGTCTTCTTAACATCCTCCTCAGCTATCCGAATCTGGTGGTAGCCTGATGTTAAATCAATATTCGAGAACCACGAAGCTCCTTGCAGTTGGTCCAACAACTCGTCAATTCGTGGAAACATGTATCTATTCTTGATGGTCACCTTATTCAGCCCTCGGTAATCGATACAGAGGCGAAAACTCCCATCCTTCTTCTTCACAAACAACACTGGCGCTCCCAAAATTTAGGGCCACAATTTTACTAAGTTCACATATATATAGTTAATGAGGAAAATATTGTTAGGTTTTTTTTTTTAAGAGAAGCCCATATACTAGTATTATTTTTGTTAATATTTATTTTTATGCATATTCATAAATAAAGAGATAAATAAAAAAAGAAAAATTAGAATAAGGAAATTTAACTAAAATTTGAAACCAAGCATAATTAAAAAAGTCAAGAAAGTTTATCCCACATCAAATTCTAAAAGATGAGGCATATAATTTTTTTATATCACAAGATAGGTTGAATGGATTGGCTATTATATCTATAGAAAGGAATTAGGTGAACAAACTTGTTTATGTGAGTTTGGTGAATGATTTCTAGGAATGAAATAAGAAAAATTATGTTTTAGAATTTCTATTGTTTTGGTTATGATTATTACTTTTGTATGTTTGAGACGATATTTTTATATTAATTTTTTTTATAAGGGCCACACTTTGGTAGTTCGCCTAAAGCCACCACAGTTCTAAGCACGGCACTAGCAGTAACTAACATAAAAATTATCAAATTATTCAGGTTTAAAATATAAGTAACATACAAATTTTGTCCCCCAAAGTGTATCTTGTTTGGTTTGTGCCTTAATTTGGTTTGATTTGGTTTCAATGGTGAGCTCTAATTTGTAAATATTATATATTTAATTTTAGTTTTCAACCATACTTTAAAAGCTAAACTCTCTCCTCACCATATATTTAATTAGTTTTTTTTCTGTTCAAATTTAGCTAAGGTTAGAAATAGATTAGAATAAAGGAAAGATGTTGTCCACACAAAACATTATAAATACTAAATGTTGATGTTTTTCTTACTCAATAAAAATATACTTTGATATCCGAAACATGAAATTTTTCTTAGTTTTTCTGTTAGTTACTGTGACATATTTTGGACAAAAGGAAGTTCATGGGTTTTTTCCCCCTTTAAAGTGCAAAGATAATCATATAGTATTTCACAATAAACTCCGTCCTGGTAGTATTCTTGAGATCAATTGCCTCGAACCAAGAGTTGCTCGCCCTTATCTGAGACACTTTCACAGATTAGGCTTCAACGAAAATCCATATAAAATTATTTTAGAATGGCAGAGTTTATCCGGAAAGTTTACGGTGAAATGTAATCTTAGTCATGGGCCTAACCAGAAGTTTTATTATAATGATCTTCAAGCATATAGTGATAAAGCTTCAAGATGTGGTCAGCTACGTTCATGGATTGCCAAAGTTGATGGCATTTGGTTTACAGAAAAGTATGCAAAACCAGAAGGATGGGTATTTGGATGGAAGACAAGGTAATGTGATTTTACTTTTTTTCCTAAACTTAATCAATATTTATCTAAGTGTATTTTGTTAAATTAAGCTAGAAAAGCTAAATCATTGTTCTATATCAAAATATTGTAATGAGTTCATTTAATATATACATATATACATTATATTCATACTTCACCACAGCATTAAAAAGTAAGACAACTTATTTTTTTATATACAATCATTTCATCTTTAAAAGACATGTCCATATTTTTTATATACTATAATTTCCTCTATAAGAGACATGTCAAATTAAATATAGTCTATTATAAACTACATTCATCAATTTAGTACTGTTTTAATAGTATCTCTATCGCGAATCTAATATTCAATATTCAGATTCATTAAAAATAAATCATACAACTCCTCACATTTAACCAAAATCAAAAATAAAAATTATTGATACTTTAATATTTTTCCCAAAAAACGTAGAAGTAATTTACATAAAATATTATCAGATCATTCATGATTTAACTCTACTTAACATATTTATTTAGGTTAATTTTTGTTTGGCGGGCTTCTTCATTTGGTTTGATTTGGTTTTTGTGGTGAGTTCAATGTTATGATTATGGGTTGTGAACACCACCCGACTTGTCTACCAGACGAACCAGACTATTCACCTTCGATGCTAACCGGTTTACTACATTTATTAGACTAAATTAACATTTTGCTGAATAATACTCTTTCTTCATTTAATAAAAATAAAGTCCTGCAATTAAATTCATAAATTATTCTTAGAAATAAAACTGAAGCAAATTACAATGAGATCTTTAAAAGAAATATTGAATTCAAATAAAACGAAAGAAAACCCATCCCAAAAAGCACACCACTTCAGACTACTCTTTCCTCGTAGCCATCGAGGTCATTATCCTCTTACTCACCTGAAAAATAGAGATTCGAGAGGGGTGAGTAATATGTGAAAATTACTCAGTGAGGAAATAAATCTACATTCCCAGAACATTATTCATTTATTTCCAATATATCAAGCCTAAAACTACACAAGCAACAAACAGTGGTTTACGAGCACACAAACAATTTCAAGCACACCGGATCATCATTCTCAAGGCATGGCAAACTCTCATCATGTTCAAGACATGGCAAACTCTCATCATGTTCAAGACATGGGAAACTCTTTGGTCACATAGACAATGAGTGGTTCGCCACAACCACTTAGCGATGTGGATCATCCTTTCTTCCAGGCATGAACCCCAACAAAGAATAACCGAACCTAGTGTCTCTGCACTAGTCGATCACCTCTTTTCTAGCTACTTTACAGTCATTATCCAATCATCACGGTGAACAAAAAATTCATGCTGGTGCTTCATCTAATGCTTTTCTTATTCAATTCAACTTCTCATGATGTCACAAAATGCATTAAATTAACTACCTGAATAGGTCTAAACTCAACAGAACAAAAACGAACAAATAAGGTCCTAAGAATCTAGACCTACTCCTCACCTTGGCCAATTTGGAGATCTGGATTAAGGAGACTGAGAATTAAAAGAATCAAGGAAGAGACTCTCTGCTACTGCTGGGCGATTTCTCTCTCTCTTTCTGTGGCTGGGGGCTGATTTACAGAGAATGAGGCTCATTCCTTAGGGTTTTCCCTTTTATATCTGCAGAGATTTGGGAATGCGCCTCCTGCTGGGCTTCTGGATGGGCTGGGATGTTATATGGGGCAAAAACTGATGCTGAGCATTTGCCGGAGACGACACAAACTGGTGCTGAGCATTTGCCGGAGACGGCACAAACTGCTGATGCACAGGCGCAGGAGGCGGCACAGGGGGGCGGCACATTCTGCTACTGGACATCCATGGGCGGGACAGGCTCATTCTGCAAGTTACCAAACCTCTCCTGGTAACGGCGCAGCTCCTCCAACAACGCAGCATGATAGTTCAGCTGTCACCTGAGCAGAATTAGCTCCATTGTGGTTTTCATCCACCGAAACTTGCACATTGTTCCCTTTCTCATTCACACTTCCCGCAGTGGAATTGACTTTTTCCTCATTCACTGGCGGAATTTCAGCACGACCTTGAACATTTCTACCCTTCGGAGGCATCTGAAAACAATAGAACAAGGGAATTCAGGAAGCAATTCAATCCGGACCTAAAAATCAACCATACGAAAAAAGTGTTTTAGGTGGTGGTTTTATAATCTTTAATAAAATCCCCCAAATGATTGCTTTTTTTTAAATAAAATTCAAAAATCTGAAAACATTTTTTCTTAAAAAACTTTTTTTTAGTCCATTATTCCTAGAAAAACTTTTCTCCTAACTCTAACCTAGGCTCTGATACCACTTTGTGAACCCCCGACCCATCTACCAAATGAACTAGACTATTCACCTTCTTTTCTAACCGGTTTACTACATTTATTAGACTAAATAAACATATTCCTGAATAATACTCTTATTCATTTAATATAAATAAAGTCTTGCAATTGAATTCATAAATTATTCTTAGAAATAAAAACGAAGCAAACTACGAAGAAGTCATTAACAGAAATACTGAAATCGAATAAAACAAAAGAAAACCCATCCCGGAAAGCACACTTGACTACTCTTCCTCGTAGCCATTGAGGTCTTAATCCTCATACTCACCTGAAAAATAGAGATTCGAGTGGGGTGAGTAATTTGGGAAAATGACTCAGTAAGAAAATAAATTCACGCTCCCAGAACATTATCCATTTATTTCCAATATATCAAGCCTAAAACTAAACAAGCAACAAACAGTGCTCTACAAGCACACAAGCAATTTCAAGGGCACTGGATCATCATGCTCAAGGCATGGCAAACTCTCATCATGTTCAAGAAATGGCAAACTCTCATCATGTTCAAGACATGGCAAACTCTTTGGTCAAACACATAATGAGTGGTTCGCCACAACCACCTAGCGATGTAGATCATCCTTTCTTCCAGGCATGAACCCCAACAAACAATAACCGAACCTAGTGTCTCTGCACTAGTCGATCACCTCTTTTCTAGATACTTTACAATCATTATTCAACCATCAGGGTGAACAAAAAATTCATGCTGGTGCTTCATCTAATGCTTTTCTTATTCAATTCACCTTATCATGATCTCCCTAAATACATCAAATTAACTACCTGAATAGTTCTAAACTCAACACACCAAAAACAAACAAATAAGGTCCTAAGAATCTAGACCTACTCCTCACCTTGGCCAATTTGCAGATCATGATTACAGAGACTGAGAATTAAATAATCAAGCAGACGACGAGAAGGAAGAGGCTCTCTGCGGCTCCTCCTCGGCTCAGGATCGACGCACGGCGGCTCTAGGAAGCTCGGCGAAGCTTCTGACGGCGGCGGCAAGGGATCTCTGCTGCTGCTGGGCGATTTCTCTCTCTTTCTGTGGCTGGGGGCTGATTTACAGAGAATGAGGCTCATTCCTTAGGGTTTTCACTTTTATATCTGCAGAGATTTGGGAATGGGCCTCCTGCTGGGCTTCTGGATGGGCTGGGATGTTATATGGGGCACAAACTGATTCTGAGCATTTGCCGGAGACGACACAA
This sequence comes from Eutrema salsugineum, assembly GCF_000478725.1. Lineage (NCBI taxonomy): Eukaryota > Viridiplantae > Streptophyta > Magnoliopsida > Brassicales > Brassicaceae > Eutrema > Eutrema salsugineum. The sequence continues at coordinate 16,189,600 of NW_006256909.1, read as the reverse complement.
ACTGGTGCTGAGCATTTGCCGGAGACGGCACAAACTGCTGATGCACAGGCGCAGGAGGCGGCACAGGGGGCGGCACATTCTGCTACTGGACATCCATGGGCGGGACAGACTCATTCTGCAAGTTACCAAACCTCTCCTGGTAACGGCGCATCTCCTCCAACAACGCAGCATGATCTTCAGCTGTCACCTGAGCAGGATTAGCTCCATTGTGGTTTTCATCCACCGAAACTTGCACATTGTTCCCTTTCTCATTCACACTTTCTGCAGTGGAATTGACTTTTTCCTCATTCACTGGCGGAATTTCAGCACGGCCTTGAACATTTCTACCCTTCGGAGGCATCTGAAAACAATAGAACAAGGGAATTCAGGAAGCAAGTCAGTCCGGACCTAAAAATCAACCATACGAGAAAAGTGTTTTAGGTGGTGGTTTTATAATTTTTAATAAAATCCCCCAAATGATTGCTTTTTTTAAAATAAAATTCAAAAATCTGAAAACTTTTTTTCTTAAAAAACTTTTTTTTTAGTCCATTATACCTAGAAAAACTTTTCTCCTAACTCTAACCTAGGCTCTGATACCACTTTGTATACCCCCAACCCATCTACCAAATGAACTAGACTATTCACCTTCTTTTCTAACTGGTTTACTACATTTATTAGACTAAATAAACATATTCCTGAATAATACTCTTATTCATTTAATAAAAATAAAGTCTTGCAATTAAATTCATAAATTATTCTTAGAAATAAAAACGAAGCAAACTACGAAGAAGTCATTAAAAGAAATACTGAAATCGAATAAAACAAAAGAAAACCCATCCCGGAAAGCACACTTGACTACTCTTCCTCGTAGCCATTGAGGTCATAATCCTCATACTCACCTGAAAAATAGAGATTCGAGTAGATCATCCTTTCTTCCAGGCATGAACCCCAACAAACAATAACCGAACCTAGTGTCTCTGCACTAGTCGATCACCTCTTTTCTAGATACTTTACAATCATTATTCAACCATCAGGGTGAACAAAAAATTCATGCTGGTGCTTCATCTAATGCTTTTCTTATTCAATTCACCTTATCATGATCTCCCTAAATACATCAAATTAACTACCTGAATAGTTCTAAACTCAACACACCAAAAACAAACAAATAAGGTCCTAAGAATCTAGACCTACTCCTCACCTTGGCCAATTTGCAGATCATGATTACAGAAACTGAGAATTAAATAATCAAGCAGACGACGAGAAGGAAGAGGCTCTCTGCGGCTCCTCCTCGGCTCAGGATCGACGCACGGTGGCTCTAGGAAGCTCGGCGAAGCTTCTGACGGCGGCGGCAAGGGATCTCTGCTGCTGCTGGGCGATTTCTCTCTCTTTCTGTGGCTGGGGGCTGATTTGCAGAGAATGAGGCTCATTCCTTAGGCTTTTCCCTTTTATTATATACAGAGATTTGGGAATGGGCTTCCTGCTGGGCTTCAGGATGAGATGGGATGTTACATGGGTGGAGCTAAAAAGCAGGAAGAAGCCTTGGTAGTCTTGGCCGGTCCGATGATGAGGTCCATGAAGCGGAAGCTTGCATGAGTGTCCAGAAGCTGCTTATTGAAGTCCGGATTCAAGAGGAACAAAAATCCGGACCAAGGAGGATAACTTATTAGCCTGTCTTAAGTACTTCAATTCAAGTTTAGACATCTATTTGAGGTTTGGCAGAAGATGTAAGTCTGTTGTACTCTTTTGCCTACTCTCATTTATGTCCCAATGGATTTTCCGAATAAAGGTTTTAATGAGACAACAAGCTAACATCTTATTCTCGGTCCAAAGTCAAGTTGAATGTCAAGGGTCATTTCGGCCGAGAAGATCAAGAGTTAGTCAAAGGAGCCGAAAGAACATTCAAACTTTCTTAACTTCTAGTCTTTGATCTTTTAATGTTTTTTTATATTTCCAAGTATGGCCTACTTTTCCTATATAAACTCGTGTAACATCTCAAATCTGATTCATTCATCATTTTAATAAAATCGTTTTTCTTTGAAAGAAGTTATCTCATTTGTTCCTTGTGAACTTTTCGATTTATTGGTGGATTTAGCCAACAAATATTTTCGGTAAATCAAGTGTTCTTCACCCCACTCGATGCAGCCTTCATTTTGTTGTTTCGTAGAAACATTTTAAAACGAGTTTGGGGCTCAGAGATTTTCGGGGACTTCTCTCACGCCTTGACTTCCTGTTCCGCAGATTCTATCAACCAGCATTGCCACCGCCTTGTTTCATTTCTGGTTGTGAGCTTGGGGCCTAAGGATTTTCGAGATTTCTCTCACGCCTTAGCATCCAGCTTTGCGATCCATTAGTGTCGAGGATTATCAACCTATTACTAGCCTTAGTGTGTGATTTTTTGGGATGATCGTATCAAGTGGTATCAGAGCCACACTCTTAATTTGGTAATATCTATCTATCTTTTATCTCTTCATATTCCTTCTTTTCTATCTTTTTCTTTTGTATAAAAAAAATCCAGATCCAAAAAAAATAAAAAGAAACAAAGAAAAAACAAAAATATATCTGGTTTGGTAAAAAATTCTTCTCCATCTCGCTTTTCTCTTTCTTCTTCAAACACTTGATTTTTCCATTTGGATTGAGCTTACATTGAGTTATGTATATTTAGTTCTATAAGAACCAAGGAGAGCTTCATGTGTAAGGACTTTGCAAGAGAATAGTAAAACACCCGAGTGAAACACTTGTGAGGTATTTTTACTAATGTGTTTGTTTAATTTTTGCTAGGAAAAATGACTTCTGAAGATGAAATATCCACTCTGCAGACTTCAGAAGTTGGAGAGGCTACTATGTGGGTTCGAATGGACAACATAACCCGGTTATTGGAGCAAATGAACTAATAGATGGAACGACTCGAGGTTGCACAGTCGAGGAGACCAGAAAGAGCATAAAAGGTCCAACGAGGTGGCTGTGATGATACTATCCAGAGAAGGTGAGTCCAACGAAGGTGAGAAGAGGAGGATGAAAATCATTTATATAGTGAAAGTATTCTTCCGGTGGAAGCTGACACAGACCTAGATGTGCCCGAGATACTATAGGCCACGACGATCAGGACTAGTGAGAGAAAGGATTGACAACGATCTTTGAGGACTCAAGATGCAGATTCCCCGGTTCGATGGGAAGAACAATCCTGATGCTTTGTTGGAGTGGGAAAAGAATATTGATATGGCATTTGGGTGCCAGAACTTTCCGAACAGAGAAAGGTGAATCTAAAAACTGGTGGAACAATGTTTTCATCATTCCTTCTTCTTTCAGCATCGGCCTGGTCTTGTCTCCTTTGATTTTTAGCGGCTTGAGCAGGATTTGGAGGGACTCGGTTTCCCTCTTCATCGAGTTGTGGCTGTCCATCTTCTTCATGAGCAGCATCTAGGTCATCACCATGAACTGAATCACGGTCATCATCTCCAATGTGATCCTCCTGATCACGGTTTAAAAGATCTTCTCGATGGGCGTTAGGATTGGCCATCTTGAGCGTTGTTCGTCTGAGTTTTCTCAGTGCTCTTTCGTGTTTGTCAATCTCGTATAAGGGCAATACGATTTCGTCAGGATCTCTCCTAGTTTTCATGCACCTGTGAGCAAAGAAAGCAAAGATAAAAAGAGGAGTTAGAAAATCTCCAGCAGAACTCGAAAATCTTCGGGTATAGGATTGAAATTAGATTAACATTTCAAGTTAACAGCGACAGATCCCCGGAAACAGTGCCAAAAACATGATGTGAGTGCATTGGGAAACACAAGTTTAACCCTAGACAAGCTGCAAGTGCACAGCAAACGCAGTAGTACTTAGGGATCGAATCCACAGAGATCTGTGTGTTGAGGACTCCTAACTGATGCTAAAAACAATCGTAAACCTAATCTAATAAAAAGGGGTTTTGGTTTGTCACTAAACCTAATTATGCAGAGAATTAAAAAGAGCTTTAAGTAAAAATCGGTTGGAAAACAGTAAGGAAAAAGCACTAGGTTCAAGGTTCATCTTTAAGGTTCATGTTCTAAAACACAAGGGATTTATGCAAGGATTTGCTATGACTCTGAAACGAGGATAGACACATGTAAGATTAGCCAACTATCGTCACCCTAATCATCTAATCACTTTTTCATGGCAATTAACTCTCGCTCTCATGCCAGAACCTCCTGAGCCGCGGTGGGAAGAAGGCTGGCCGCGGGTGAAAGCACTTGTGCTTGATTGGGTTTGTGTTGATCGGCCTTCAGTGCATTGATGATATCCTCTATAATGTCTCCAAATTTGGGGATGATCAGACGGAGAGAAGGTCTTCGTTGGTTGCCAAACTTCTGACGGCCTGAATTTATCCAAAAATGTACTTTTGCTGAAAAATGCACTCCAAAGTCCCAAGTTTCCTGAAAAGCCTTTTAAAACTCCAAAACATAGAAAACACTTTAAAAACCTTTAAAATGAAAAAAAACACCTGCATAAGATATTGAAAGTGATCCATAAAAGTGGTCAAAATCATGTGTTATCAATCTTCGTCTCTAGCACTTTCTCAAAAATGCTTTCCAAAACCCCGCCGTGAACTTTGCATCTCTATCCGACACAATACTAACAGGAACTCCATGCAGCCTCACAATCACATCCAAATATTTTTGTGTCAAAATTTCTGCTCTATCATTTTTCTTATCCAACGTCATTGGTAAGCCTGTGAAAAAGTCCATAATTACCATGTCCCATTTCCATTCTGGTAGTGGTAAGCTCTGAAGTAGTCCACTGGAAACCATGCACTCTGCCTTCACCTGTTTACAGGTTTTGTACTAAGAGATCCATTTCTCTATATCCTTTTTCATTCCACCCAAATGATAGTATCTCTTCAGGTCTCGATACATCGTGGTATTTCTGGGATGAATAGAGATCTTCGAGTTATGAGCCTGACTCAACACTTCTTTCCTCAACTCTTCCCTGCTCGGAACACAAATTCGATTCTTATACGTATAAGCTCCATTATCTGCCATGTGGAAACCAACCACTTGCTTTTCAATAATTTCCTTTAGAGCATCATCCTTCTTCTGCTCCTGACAAATATTTCATAGATGATCCGCATTTTCCAATGCTTCAAGACCCGTGAAATTTTCGTCCACTTCAGTAACACACAACTGAAGACTTGCCAAAATTGCGGTTAGATTCTCCATCTCTTTTTCCTTAGCAACATCTCCTCTGCGATGACTCAAAGCATCTGCCACTTGATTAACCTTTCCTGGGCGATAGGCAATATCCAAATCATAATCTGCTAACAACTCCATCCATCTTCTCTGCCTCAAATTCAAATCATTCTGAGTACAAAAATGTTTCAAACTCTTATGATTTGTGTATCTTTGCACCTTCTCCCCGTACAAATAAGCACACCAGATCTTCAAAGATAACATGACCAAATAAGCACACCAGATCACCTCTTTTCTAGATACTTTACAATCATTATTCAACAATCAGGGTGAACAAACAATTCATGCTGGTGCTTCATCTAATGCTTTTCTTATTCAATTCACCTTATCATGATCTCCCTAAATACATCAAATTAACTACCTGAATAGTTCTAAACTCAACACACCAAAAACAAACAAATAAGGTCCTAAGAATCTAGACTTACTCCTCACCTTGGCCAATTTGCAGATCATGATTACAGAGACTGAGAATTAAAGAATCAAGCAGACGACGAGAAGGAAGAGGCTCTCTGCGGCTCCTCCTCGGCTCAGGATCGACGCACGGCCGCTCTAGGAAGCTCGGTGAAGCTTCTGACGGCGGCGGCAAGGGATCTCTGCTGCTGCTGGGCGATTTCTCTCTCTTTCTGTGGCAGGGGGCTGATTTGCAGAGAATGAGGCTCATTCCTTAGGGTTTTCTCTTTTATTATATGCAGAGATTTGGGAATAGGGCTCCTGCTGGGCTTCTGGATGAGATGGGATGTTACATGGGTGGAGCTAAAAAGCAGGAAGAAGCCTTGGTAGTCTCGGCCGGTTCGATGATGAGGTCCATGACGCGGAAACTTGCATGAGTGTCCATAAGCTGCTTATTGAAGTCCGGATTCAAGAGGAACAAAAATCCGGACCAAGGAGGATAACTTACTAGCCTGTCTTAAGTACTTCAATTCAAGTTTAGACATCTATTTGAGGTTTGGCAGAAGATGTAAGTCTGTTGTACTCTTTTGCCTACTCTCATTTATGTCCCAATGGATTTTCCGAATAAAGGTTTTAATGAAACAACAAGCTAACATCTTATTCCCGGTCCAAACTCAAGTTGAATGTCAAGGGTCATTTCGGCCGAGAAGATCAAGACTTAGTCAAAGGGGCCGAAAGATCATTCAAACTTTCTTAACTTCTAGTCTTTGATCTTTTAATGTTTTTTTACATTTCCAAGTATGGCCTACTTTTCCTATATAAACTCGTGTAACATCTCAAATCTGATTCATTCATCTTTTTAATAAAATTGTTTTTCTTTGAAAGAAGTTATCTCATTTGTTCCTTGTGAACTTTTCGATTTATTGGTGGATTTAGCCAACAAATATTTTCGGTAAATCAAGTGTTCTTCACCCAACTCGATGCAGCCTTCATTTTGTTGTTCGTAGAAACATTTTAAAATCGAGTTTGGGGCTCAGGGATTTTTGGGGACTTCTCTCACGCCTTGACTTCCTGTTCCGCAGATTCTATCAACCAGCATTGCCACCGCCTTGTTTCATTTCTGGTTGTGAGCTTGGGGCCTAAGGATTTTCGAGATTTCTCTCACGCCTTAGCATCCAGCTTTGCGATCCATTAGTGTCGAGGATTATCAACCTATTACTAGCCTTAGTGTGTGATTTTTTGGGATGATCGTATCAAGTGGTATCAGAGCCACACTCTTAATTTGGCAATATCTATCTATCTTTTTTCTCTTCATATTCCTTCTTTTCATTATTTTTCTTTTGTATAAAAAAAATCCAGATCCAAAATAAAAATAAAAAGAAACAAAGAAAAAACAAAAATATATCTGGTTTGGTAAAAAATTCTTCTCCATCTCGCTTTTCTCTTTCTTCTTCAAACACTTGATTTTTCCATTTGGATTGAGCTTACATTGAGTTATGTCTATTTAGTTCTATAAGAACCAAGGAGAGCTTCATGTGTAAGGACTTTGCAAGAGAATAGTAAAACACCCGAGTAAAACACTTGTGAGGTATTTTTACTAATGTGTTTGTTTAATTTTTGCTAGGAAAAATGACTTCTGAAGATGAAATATCCACTCTGCAGACTTCAGAAGTGCGAGAGGCTACTATGTGGGTTCGAATGGACATCATAACCCGGTTATTGGAGCAAATGAACTAATGGATGGAACGACTCAAGGTTGCACAGTCGAGGAGACCAAAAAGAGCATAAAAGGTCCAACGAGGTGGCTGTAATGATACTATCCAGAGAAGGTGAGTCCAACGAAGGTGAGAAGAGGAGGATGAAAATCCTTTATATAGTGAAGGTATTCTTCCGGTGGAAGCTGACACAGACCTAGACGTGCCCGAGATACTATAGGCCACGACGATCAGGACTAGTGAGAGAACGGATTGACAACGATCTTGGAGGACTCAAGATGCAGATTCCCCGGTTCGATGGGAAGAACAATCCTGATGCTTTGTTGGAGTGGGAAAAGAAGATTGATATGGCATTGGGGTGCCAGAACTTTCCGAACAGAGAAAGGTGAATCTAGCTGCTACTGAATTTCATGATTATGCTGTTGGTGGTGGGATCAGGTAGCGACCAACAGGAGAATGGTGTGTCGAGATATCGGACAAGATGTCAATGTTGATGAGGAAACAGTTTGTTCCTAGCCACTACCACTGTGAGTTGCATCACAAACTAAGACGGCTGACGCAAGGTAGTAAAAAGTTTGGAGGATTACTACCAAGAGATGGAGAGAATAATGCTTAAAACCGACATTGAGTAACCAGGTAATGCATCGATGGCTTAGTTCTTGAGTGGACTGAACCGATATGTCTAAGAACATGGTGGAGATGTTGCATAAGGCGCTCCTGGAGCAGCAACTCAAGAAGAAGGATGTCTCTCGCCAACCTTATGGATCTTGTTCGAGGCCGAGTAACAACAAGGAGGAAAAATCCAGCTACCAGCCCTGGATTGATTCAAAACCAAATACGAACCCCAAACCAGCCACTTTCGGATATGACGACAAAGGTAAAGCCGAAGCTTCACATGTTAGGAACCATAACTGCGAGGTAAACACTGTGAGTGCCCCCCCCCCCCACACACACACACTTAAGTGACCAAAGCTGAGAATGAGAGTTCCAAAAAAGCCCTGAAATCAGCCTGTGAGAGTAAACTCAATAGATCAAACACTTCTCTTTTTGTGAGGCCGAGTGAGATCAAACATGCTCTGGTTGCTAAGCAACCTTTTATTTTGATTATCTTTAAAGATACTTTTACAAGCATGACTGACCTTGAGCCGGATCTTCCGAGCAGTGTTGTTTCTCTTTTAGAGGATTTCTCGGATGTTTTCCCCAAGGACAGCCCAACTGGCTTATCACCGATCAGAGGGATCGAGCACCAGATAGACTTATTTTCCTGGATCCTCCCTTCCGAACCGACCAGTTTACAAGACCAATCCGGTGGAAACAAAGGAACTTCAGAAGCAAGTAGGCGAGCTAATGGAGAAAGGACATATCCGAGAGAGTATGAGCCCGTGTGAAGTACCAAAACTACTAGTGCCCAAAAAGGATAGGACTTGGCACATGTGTGCGGTGATAACACCGGATTTTGACCATTTTTATGGATCAATTTAATAACTTTTGCAGGTGTTTTTACTCCATTTTCAAAGGTTTTCAAAGGATTTTTATGTTTTTGAATTTTAAAAGACTTTTCATGTAATTTGTGATAAAGAGGTGCAAACTGGAACAAAAAGACTTTTTTTGGATAAATGCAGACTGTTAAAACTCTCATGGAGAGAAAATACTTTTTCACTGCCTGATCACCCTCAAAATTGGACAACTTATAGAATACTCAACCAGCTTTCAAATGCACTTGGTTTGGAGACATTCTAACGGTTGGATCTCTAGATATTCTATTTTCCTCGGAGACACTCGAAGACGGCTAGCAAGTCACGCGACTGCAGCCAACGACCCATCCACCGCGGCAAGGGACATGCGATCGCGGCCAAGCCTTCATCTCCCACGGTCTGAACACAGGCGACTGCGGCCAAGCATCTCCGAACTAAAAAAGACCATTTCTGAAGTCCAAGTCATTTCTCAGCCTTAATTCTGGAACCCTAGAGACCATGGAGTATTGAAGACTATAAATACTTGTCATTTAGGTCGTTTTTAGACATCACCTTTCATACTTTTACAAAAACCCTTTTTCCTAGCCGTTTTATGCGATTTTTAGAAAAGATTGTTCAACTCTCAATAGAGAAGTTTTATTTCATCTCTTTTCTTTACTGTTTTTGATTGCTTTTATTAAAACCAATGATGATGTCGACCTCAGCCATGTCTGCGTAGATCCCGAGTTGGGCTTAGGGTTCCTGAAAGGGGCTCTCATAATCGATTAAGACATCTAGGTTTATAGATCTAGGATTTTAAATATGCTCTGTTTATTCTCATCTTTAATGCATGTATACTTGATTGATCACCTCATATCTGATCTAGATAGTTAATATTGCGAAAGTTTTTATTAATTATCTGACCTACAATGAAATAGGCGATATTTCCGTAGGAGGAGAAACCTACCTGCAGCAAAATCATGAGTACTGACGATTCCTGTGCAGCTCTTGCATTTTCTCCCCTCCAGGGCCAGAGTGGAAACCTACTAGTCAGGGTTGCGAGAAACAATTGGTTATGATCACGACGGTGACGTAGTCATACCGCCAAACTCTAGTTCTATAACCCTAATATTTTGAAATCCGTCAATCCCAATCTAAATCCCTAGTGTTGAAACCGATTATGATCCCTGTAATTCCCGAAAGCTCAGAGTCTTTACATTTTATTTGCCTTAGTTCGATTTTCTGCTTGTTTCATTTGCTTCCATTCGATTATCTACTTGCTTTTTTAGGATAGATTTATTTGCTTTGTATAGTTTTAGTTTAGTCCGTGATAAACAACCAACCCCCAAAACCGATTTAGTCTAGACATAAACTTAGAAACCATAAAAAAATACCAGGCACACAAATCCCTGTGGATTCGATCCCTAAGTACTACAACTGATTAGCTGTGCACTTGCGGCTTTCATTTGTTTTTATTAAGGGTAAAACTTGTTCCCTCATGCAGTAGACACATCATGCGGAATGCTGTGCCATTAACAACATCAAGGTAAATTATCGCCATCCTATCCTTCGTTTAGATGACATGTTGGATGAACTGCATGGATCTTGTGTGTTTTCCAATATAGATTTGAAGTTGTTATCACCAAATTCGCATGAAAGAAGGCGATGAATGGAAAACCACATTCAAAACAAAGCATGCATTTTGGTCTAACGAATGCACGTAGTACCTCCATGAGATAGATGAACCATTTCTTGAGAGCATTCATAGGTGTTTTTGTTGTTATTTATTTTGATAACATTATAGTTTACAGCTAGAACCTATATGAGCATATAGAACATTTTTTATCTGTGTTAGATGTGCTAAGTAAAGAAAAACTTTTTGGCAATTTGAAGAAATGCACTTTGATGTGCTAAGAAAAGAAAAAAAAAACTCTTTGGCAATTTGAAGAAATGCACATTTTGCACAGATAACGTCGTTTTTCTAGGCTTTGTTGTAAGTGCACAGGGAATTAAGGTCTATGAGGAAAATACCAAGGAAATCTAAGATTGGTCAAGCCCAAAGACGGTCGGAGAAATAAGGAGTTTTCACAGCTTAATTGGATTCTACCTACATTTTGTTGATATACTCATAATTTCATAGGTTTTAGCATGTATTTTACTTATCACTTTGTGTCTCATGCATGCATTCTTATTGTTTTCTTAGTGTTTTTGTCCCAATTGTATCATTATAGGTTTTACATTAGGTCGTAGTGTATATATACATGTTGGGAGTGTTATTAGGTGCTTATGGAGGCTAAAGGATAAATAGAAATAATGGGGATGGGAAACAGTGCATGAAAAGAAAAGGAGATGATGAAAATGATCACGAAACTTGGAGGAATCGTATTCACACCAGACAACAGACCTGACCATTCATCACTTGATCAGTCCGGAGCCAATGCAGCGGCCACTCAAAGATTAAGCAAGTCGGATGGCTTAAACACCGATTCAGCTTCAGAGCCCTTCAACAAAGTTGTAGATAATATAGTATGTGTTCTAATGGAGGTGATATCGAGTCACTATGACAAGTGGTTCGGGAGAACATCGATTCTAGCAAGCGCATATCCGCATAGCACCAAGCTGCAAAGATGTGACCATATCGTGACTTCTACACCGGTCTAGTGCCTTCCTGTGCCCGGTCTCAACTCTCAAGGCTTCCTAGATAACCCCCCCCCCACAGCGGACAAGGTCAGGCCGGTGCTTCATGGCCGGTGTTTCACTTGGAATCGCCGAAGGATCTCCGAACATATCCTGACCCGTGTAAGCCTCATCCCCAGCCATCCTCCCACTCCGGTCTGCAATCCGGACACATCTAGACCGGTGCTATATTTATCCCACATGGTTTTAGGGCTTTTTCGGGTTAATACCTGGTTTATTACGGGTTGGCCCAACCAATATATATATATATATGTTTTAGTCATTTTCCTTTGGATCTATCTCTTTTCTTCTAATAAACCTTTCTCCTTTGGAGAGATTGAGAGCATTTGTATCAGATATCTTCTAGTTTTATGCAGGTTTGAGTTCTGTTTCATCTTATTTTTCCCCTCTTATCTCTTTAATCATGCTTAACATCTCATGTTGCAAAGGATTAAGAGTTAAGTATGTTTAGTTAGCAGTTTCCTTTTATGCTTTTGGGTGTGTAGATTAAGGTGCTTAGATGTTTGATCTTTGATGATTAGGGTTTAGATTCCTTTTTCCTTTCTCTTGTAGTTGCTCCTAATGTCAGATTTCCTTGAGAAAATGAAATATGGGTTCATAGGCAATTCATGCACCAAAAATGATTGATGAAATGCCTGAATGAGCTAAATGAGAGTTTAATGTATCTTTCACATGAGAATGCTTATTAGATCAATAAATGGAACTTAGAACTGGTTAGTAATGCTTGTTAATTTCTCTTTTCACTAATGAGGATTAGATCTTGATTAGCTAATTAAAATAGCAATTATCATCATGGAAGTGTGTTAATTGAAATTAGAGAGTTCGTAACCAAAGAAAATGTCTTCTTGATTGCTTTAACATCTTGGATCAACATTGAATCCACCCTAATCTATGATCAAACCTAGAGGCTTAGTCTTTTTACCTTATTTGAAACGAGCTTTGTCCAGTCATTTGTTTGGTTTTGATTTGATTATTGCTTTAGTCTTTAATCAATTATAAACATCACCCTGATTTTCTTAGCTTAAGTAATTTCTTGTATTCTTGATGTGCTAATCTTCATTCCTATGGATTGATACCTTAGTATTGCAATGACATGAGAATATTAAGGAATTGATTTAGAGGCTTATTGTTATCTAACATTGTTTATTTTTATCTTATCTTCTATTTTGCATTATTGAGTCTCATGCATTCATTCATTGCATAGATTTTTTTTTATTTACGATAAGAAGCATTTCGATGCATTTTCATAATTAAGATTGAGTCTAGAGTGCAATCATATAGGCTTGTATCATGCATTGGAAGTAATGATGAGTTTTTCCATGTTTAAGATTCATTTTAAGAGTTTGCTTCAATGCCCTAGTTGTTAGTTGTTTGATGCATGTAAACAAGTATGAAATGAAGGGTGAACACTGTTTTGAACTTGTGTTTCATTGTTCTTGTGTTCGTTGAATAAAGCTGTTTGTGCATTGCATTGTTGATAAAGCTATAGTTCCAGTTTTCCTTAACTGAAAACTCTGAATTGAACATCTTAATTATCATGTTTGTGCATTGCATTGTTGATAAAACCGTATTTTGACTACTTTTATGGATCGTTTTTGTAAAGTGTTTTAATTATGGTTTCTAGTATTTGTATTTCAAGACTTTTTTCAGGAATGTATTCTTAGTGTTTCAGGAATGTAATTATGGTCTCATGCATGTATTCTTATAGTTTTCTTAGTGTTTTTGTCCCAATTGTGTCATTATAGGTTTTGCAGTACGTCCTAATGTATATATACGCATGTTTGGAGTGTTATTAGGTGCTTATGGAGGCTAAAGGGGACATAGAAACAATGGACGGAAACCAGTGAATGACAGGCAAAAGAGATGGTGAAAATGAGCAAGAAAACTCGGAGGAATCATGTTCACACCAGACAACAAAGTACTGGACCATTCATCACTTGATCAGTCCGGAGCTAATGTGGCGTCTTAAATATCGACCAAAACGGATGGCTTAAAAACCGATGCAGCTTCAGAGTTCTTCGACAAAGTTGTAGATAATTGAGTCTATGTTCTAAGGGAGGTAAGCTCGAGTCATTTTGACAAGTGGTTCGGGAGAGTCATCGATTCTAGGAAGCGCTTATCCGCATAGCACCAAGTGTTGGGATAATTTTATGATGGGTTAATCTTGATAATAATTATGTAAAAGAAGAGATAAATAATATTCCTGAAATTCGAGGAATTCATCAAATTTTGATCGATTTGTTATATATTCAGAATGGATAAATTCAAATAGAATATTTAATAATTATTTCCTATTCCGATAAGAAGAAAAAGAAAATTGAGGTATTCTATATACAGTAAAACCTCTATAAATTAATAATGTTGGGACCATGATATTTAATTAATTTATCGTGATATTAATTTATCTATAAATTAATAACTTATAAAAAAAGTTTTGCCTATAAATTTCTAAAACTTTCTTTTGAATAATATTATATTTAAAAATTTAAACAATTCTCTTAATACAAATTATGATTAACAATCAAAACAATCACAATAGAATAGTTTTTAATAGCATATTAGATTGTCTATGTAAAACTTTTTACGTTCATAAGTTTAAAATTTATTAAACAATTATGGTTACTATTGTCAACAAAAAAAATTATGGCTATTATCCTTATTATTATTGATGATAAAATTAAAGATAACAGTACAATACATTCAGAAACATATACAGGTACAAAAATTAATTATCATATAAAAAATTCATCATAAATTTTGAATGCATATCGTAAAACTGCAGTAAGAGCTATTGATATAATAGTTAGAAAGATGAAATCCAATTAGATTTCAACTTAAAATAAAAATAAACATATTAGTCATATTTTAGAATATTATATTTACATATATTTGGATAAATTTATATAATTATTAAATTATGTTTCTGTTGGGACCATATATTTACTTAGAATTTTGGAAAAAAATTATTATTTTATTATTTTATCGAATTTAATTAAGTTTACATTTGTCCGACTTGAGACCAGCAAAATTTATTATTTATAATTATTATTAATTTATCAAGTACTAATTTATAAAGGTTCTACTGTATAAAGAGAGAAAAAAATCAGAAGAACGGAGGAGACTACTTCTTCAACCAAAAAGCACGTAACTGAAGAATGTAGTCTGCAATCATCAAGTATGGGTCACAAGTTTATGTGTATCCGGTTAAAAGGTCTTGAGCTGGAATTAGCTTAAGTGTAGGAGAGACTCTAGGTGAAGTAGAGGGTCTCAAGTTAATCCGCTAGTGGACAGGTGTCTATTGACCATTGGCCGTCTTGTAACGAGCATCTTTATAAGCTCATCCTCTCCTTCTTGTTGACTCTGAGTCGTTGACTAGCCGTTATAGAAAGAGAGAGAGAAGTGAGAGAAGGAGAGAGAAACCTCTGTAATTCTCCGGCGAGCTTTCGCTGTTTCACTAGTGGAGACGTAGCGACTTAGTTAACAGTCGTGAACTCCTAAAATCGTGTATGCTTTTCTTTCTGGTTTTTCTATTATCTTTCGCAATTCGATTCTAACGTAGTAAGAGTTCTCAATCGAGAGCGAAGAAGAAGATTAGGCCGATAATCTTCACAAATTGGTATCAGAGCTTAGGCTCACGATTATGGTGTCTAATCCGGGAGCGATGACGACATCTCAGAGAATCGAGGTCAGCATGTTCGACGGCTCAGGAGATTTTGGGATCTGGAAGAAGCGAATGCTTGCGAATCTCACGGTTCAAGGATTGAAGGATGTTCTCTCCGAGAAGCAAGAACTAGGAGTCGAAAAGGATGAAGAACAAGATCAAGCGGACAAGAAGAGCAAAGAAAAGGAAGAGGCAGAGTGGCTGGCTCGCGATGAGAAAGCTCTAAATCTGATATTCATGTGCGTCGGGGATCATGTTCTAAGGAAGCTTGACAAGTGCTCAACTGCAGCTCAAGCTTGGGAAACTCTCGACAAACATTGCCTAATCGAGTTCACACTCAGCTCAAAGTATACTCGTTCAAGATGCAAGATACAAGAACGATTGATCAAAACGTGGATGACTTCCTGAAACTGAGCACAGATCTCAATAACCTCAATATTGAGATTTCAGAAGAAGTTCAAGCGATTCTCCTCCTTAATGCCTTACCTACCAGGTACGATTCTTTAAAAGAAACTCTGAAATATAGTAGAGATGCTCTAGGTTTGGAAGATGTTGCTAGTGCGGCTAGGTCTAAGGAGATGGAATTTAGAGATGCCCCTAGTACTAAGAATGTAGGTGAAGGTCATTATGTCAGAGGTAGATCAGAAACTAGGTCAGGAAGTAACAGTCACTCAGGAAAAGGAAACAGAAACCGTTCAAGATCAAAATCCAAAGATGGAAAGAGAGTGTGCTGGATCTGTGGAAAGGAAGGACACTTCAAGAAACAGTGCTACAAATGGCTAGAAAGAAATAAGGACAAGACTCAGGGTTCGGGTAAGTCAGCTATGGCGAGAGATGATGCTCAGGACTTGGTGGGATTGATGGTCTCAGAGGTAAACTTGAGTTCAAGTGCATCAGATCAGGAGGAATGGATCATGGATACAGGTTGCTCTTTCCATATGACTCCAAGAAGAGATCTCTTCATAAACATGAGAGAACTTGACAATGGTAAAGTGAGAATGGCAAACAACACCACCACGGAAGTTAAAGGCATTGGATCCATCAGATTTGAAAATCCAGATGGTACGACTTTCATTCTTCACGAAGTCAGATATATGCCTGGTATTTCGAGGAATCTCATGTCTATAGGATATCTTGAGGAAAGAGGGTGTCAGTTCAGAGGAGAAAATGGAATCCTTAAGGTCAGTAAGGGGTGTGTAGTTTTCATGAAAGGAGCAAGAAGGCATTCGTTGTACATTCTCCTTGGAAAGGCTAGAATCGCTCAGGGACAAGAAGCTTTGTCAGGAGCCACTATCAAGATTGATAAAGAAGAAGAACAAGCCCAACTCTGGCATAGTCGAATGGGTCACATAGGACAAAAGGGTTTTGAGATCCTATCAAAGAAAGGATGCTTCGGAAGCAATAAAGTGACAGAAATCAGGTTCTGTGAAGACTGTGTCATTGGAAAGTCTCACAGGGTAAGCTTTGGAAAGGCAAAGCATGTGACAAAGGACAAGTTGGATTATGTCCATTCTGACTTATGGGGATCTCCAAATGTTCCCTTAAGCCTCAGCAGACGCCAATACTTCATCTCATTCACAGATGATTACTCAAGGAAGGCGTGGGTTTACTTTCTCAAGTCCAAAGATGAAGCATTTAGAAGCTTTGTCGAATGGAAGAAGATGGTTGAAGTTCAAACTGAGAGGAAGGTAAAGAAGCTTAGAACCGACAATGGGCTGGAATTCTGCAATCAGGCCTTTGATCAGTTCTGTAAAGAAGAAGGCATAGTCAGACATCGCACTTGCACTTATACGCCTCAGCAAAACGGCGTGGCTGAACGGTTGAACAGAAGTATTATGAACAAGGTACGAAGTATGTTAAGCGAGAGTGGTCTAGATAAACGCTTCTGGGCAGAAGCAGCTGCTACTGCGGTTTATCTAATAAACAGATCTCCCTCATCAGCACTGGAGTTTAAGGTACCAGAAGAAATATGGACCTCTGTCATGCCAAGTTCAGAAGGACTCCGTAGGTTTGGATGTCTGGCATATGTTCATTCAGATGATGGTAAGCTTAATCCTCGTGCAAAGAAAGGGATCTTCACCGGCTACCCTGAAGGGGTTAAGGGTTTTAAGATCTGGTTACTAGAAGATCAAAAGGTCATCATCAGTCGGAATGTTGTGTTCAGAGAGGATCAGGTTTATAAGGATATCAAGGTAGTTTCTACGAGTGATAATGATACAGAGGAGATCAAGACAGGTATGGTTGAATTGCTCGGAATACAAGAGCTCACAGGGATTCATTCTCAAGGTGGAGCAAGTGAGAATATAGAACAACCATCAAACTCTCAAGGTGGTGCTGATTCTGAGAGAAATGATCAGGATCTGAGTGACTATTTACGGGCTCGAGATCGGCCAAGAAGACAGGTAACAAGACCAGCTCGTCTTGAAGACTATCAGTGTGATGAGAATGATGGGGAAGATGAGTTTGCAGGATTCATCTGTGCAATGTCAGAAGACGGTGGTACAGAACCTTCAACCTTTCGCGAGGCCATGATGGATTCAGATAGTGACAAATGGAAGGAAGCTACAGATGAAGAGATGGTGTCACTCAAGAAAAATCTCACATGGGACTTGATAGACAAACCTGAAAAACAAAGAGCGATAGGTTGTAAGTGGATCTTTAAGAGGAAGCCAGGCATTGCAGGTGTTGAAGCTCCCAGGTTTAAGGCTAGACTAGTGGCCAAAGGTTTCTCTCAAAAGGAGGGTGTAGACTACAAGGAAATCTTTGCCCCGGTTGTGAAACATGTGTCCATAAGGTATCTCCTATCCGCAGTTGTTCACTATGATATGGAGTTACAACAATTAGATGTTAAGACGGCTTTTCTACATGGTTTCCTGGATGAGTTTATTGTCATGGAACAGCCAGAAGGATACGTGGATAAAAGGTATCCTAATAAGGTGTGTCAGCTGAAGAGGTCACAGTACGGGTTGAAGCAGTCGCCAAGGCAATGGAACAGAAGATTTGACGAGTTCATGACAAAGAATGGATACCATCGAAGTGAATATGACCAGTGTGTTTACTTCAAGAAGTTTGGAAACGGAGTTTACATATACTTGCTGTTATATGTATTCTTATAGCATCTGTGGATAGAGATCAAGTTACAAAGCTCAAGGTCCTCCTAAATACCGAGTTCGAAATGAAGGATCTTGGAGATGCTAAGAAGATATTGGGAATGGAGATTGTTCGAGATAGAGTAAATGGAAAACTTTGGATCTCGCAAGAGAGTTATCTGATGAAGGTTTTATCAGATTACAACATGGATCAGGCTAAGCCAGTTTCTACTCCAATGGGTGTGCATTTTAAACTGCGGTCAGCTACAGAAGATGAATTCAAAGAACAAGCAGAGCATATGCAGAAAGTGCCTTATCAGAATGCAGTAGGAAGTATAATGTACTCCATGGTTGGCACCAGGCCAGATTTAGCCTACCCCGTGGGTTTGATTAGTCGTTTCATGAGCAGAGCTATAAAGGAGCATTGGCAAGCGGTTAAATGGGTTCTAAGATACATCAAGGGCTCGGTTGATACAAGGTTGTGCTTCAGAAATCAAGGGGACTTCATAGTTAAAGGTTATGTGGATTCTGATTACGCAGCTGACCAAGATCATAGAAGGTCAATCACGGGTATGGTATTCACTTCAGGAGGGAACACGATTAGCTGGAGGTCTTCTCTCCAAAAGGTAGTTGCCTTATCTACAACTGAAGCTGAGTATGTCGCGTTGTCAGAGGCTGTTCGAGAAGGTGTCTGGTTAAAGAGGTTTGCAGAAGAGCTTGGTTTTCCACAGGAATCAGTTCAAGTTTATTGCGATTCACAAAGTGCAATTGCACTATCTAAGAATGCAGTTTTTCATGAGAGAACCAAGCATGTAGCAACAAAGTTTCACTTCATAAAAGACCTCATCAGTAATGGAGAAGTTCAAGTGTTAAAGATTGGAACTGCGTATAACCCAGCGGATATGTTTACAAAAGTTCTTCCTGTATATAAGATAAAAGAAGCATTGCAGATGCTTCGAGTTGGGAGGAACTAGAAGGTGCATCCGGTCCAGGATGCAAGTGTGCTCGGTTAAGAGTGCAAGTTGATTCTACCTGAGTAACAGAGATGATTGAGACTAAGGTGGAGATTTGAAGAATGTAGTCTTCAATCATCAAGTATGGGTCACAAGTTTATGTGTATCCGGTTAAAAGGTCTTGAGCTGGAATTAGCTTAAGTGTAGGAGAGACTCTAGGTGAAGTAGAGGGTCTCAAGTTAATCCGCTAGTGGACAGGTGTCTATTGACCATTGGCCGTCTTGTAACGAGCATCTTTATAAGCTCATCCTCTCCTTCTTGTTGACTCTGAGTCGTTGACTAGCCGTTATAGAAAGAGAGAGAGAAGTGAGAGAAGGAGAGAGAAACCTCGGTAATTCTCCGGCGAGCTTCGCTGTTTCACTAGTGGATCCGGTGGGTAATCACCGGGGAGACGTAGCGACTTAGTTAACAGTCGTGAACTCCTAAAATCGTGTGTGCTTTTCTTTCTGGTTTTTCTATTATCTTTTGCAATTCGATTCTAACGTAGTAAGAGTTCTCAATCGAGAGCGAAGAAGAAGATTAGGCCGATAATCTTCACAGTAACTTTGAAAAAAATCTGAAGAAAGGAGGAGACTATTTCTTCAACCAAAACAGAGGACATAATCTTTGAAAATCTTTGGTGTTAAGAGTACCCAACTCGTTCTAATTAAAAAATTATATTACTAATGAATATGTTTTCATTCCGTAGAATTGTCGATTCGAACCGGTTATAGTTTCAGAAACAGTTTGGCCCTAGAAAGAGGGGCATTTTTAAGATGAAAGATGCAAAATCTGCTTTCAAAAACAAGAGTTGACAGCATCTGTGATGTAGAACGTACTGGAAGGGTTTCTTCAATTGTTGGGGGCAGAGCACTAAGATGAGCACGTACTTTAGACGGTTCCATGACATATCGAGAAATGATCCAATCAATTTCTTCTGATTCTAAAATCGAATCGGACGAACGCAAAATTTTGGAGGTATTCAATTTGATCACGACTCATGAGTTATGTTCATGTTTCAATTACTGAATTGAAAAAGATCAGGGTCGGCCCTGACCTAAAGCTGGTGAAGCTAGGGCTTTCGGGCATCAAAAGGTATAAATATTTTTAAGGGCATCCTATTTTTTTCTAATTGCTAGTAGTTCAGTGGTTTTAGCTCTTCTTCTCAGGGAACAGTCCCAAGTTCGAGTGGCTTTGGCATGTTTTGTCTCTTTTTTTCTTTAATGGGCTAATAAATATTTGGGCGGCCTTGATGAATTCTAGCTCCCTCGATGAAGAGATAGACGATGACAATAGCAATCACAATGGAGGATGAAACACCACATCAGAGCCTAACTGCTGGGTCGTTTCACAAGAGAAACACGAATAACAGATCACACTGGAGTTACATAACACTCAACCTGCTTTGATAACAAAACCTGCTATTTGAGCAACAAAGATTCTTCCTTTGGTTGTAATAATGGTTAAAACCGGCTAAGCCAATGATCTTGTCTATGAATCTAAGGAGTGTTCCAACATTGATGATGATATTATGATGAAGACGACTATAATCAGCAAGAAAGGAAACTGCAACGACAATAGAATTTCTTTAAGACTTTTCAAGGAAATCGACAAAGTAAGCTTACGACAGAAGAAATTCTAAAGGACAAAAACCACCAGAAAAGATAAGTACGACTTCTTTTATCCCATATTATGATTATCAATATAAGAAAACAAGTCTCTTAATTTAACAATTATATGTTGCAGCCTTGTGAAATTTTCACTATAACTAGCGAAGACGGCTTACATAACACAAAAGCGCGACTTCAGTAACAGAACGATGGTCTTGCAGCACAATTACAAGATACGTGTGCTGTTGGTTATTCATTTTAAAAGAAATTCTGTTTCCGAAAAGCTAGAATGCATTAAGTTCTCGGATAGAAAAAACTAGGAATGTATCTCCCTCTGATTGTTTAATATTTAAGTGATCACTACAACGCTCTGTAAGACTGCCAGTGAGTAAACACCTACCATAATCACTGTAAAAGTGTTTTAGAAGATGTTAAAAGTTGAGTGTTGATATGTTCATAATTTGCATCATTTAGGTTGCATAAATCATTCCAAATCATGTTTTATTTCATGCATTTTAGGTCCTTAGGGTTTGTTTTAGAACTTAGGAGATGCATTAGGTCCAAATGAGTCTTTTCCTGTTTTGAGTGTTTATCAGGTGAATTTGGAGCTGAAAAGATGAATCCAAGAGGTGGAATGGTGAGCAAAGCTTGAAAAGTGGCAAAAATTGGGTCTTTGGAGGTTATCGGCCATTCTCGCTGGCCAGGAAAGTTTTACCGGCCATTTTCATGTACCGCGGAAAGCTTTACCGGCCATTTTCATATACCGCGAGTGAAGTGTATCGGCCAAAATCTCCGGGTGTAAACATGTCTCAGAAATCGCCTGTCCGGGGAACCTTCCAGTCCGATTCAGATGGCGGTGCTTCATGGAAGTTGGAGAAGACTTGATCACGGTTTCATAGCAAGTGGAATCACGGAATTCGGACGCCTGAGCAGGAAGTTAAGCTCGTCGGAAGGAACCCCTGTATCGCTGTTGTTTCGGACCGAGCCGATGAGTTCGGAAGAATGCGAAGGACGGAGTACTTCCAAGCCGATTCAGTTTCCGGGGCCTTCATGAGAATCAGAGATATTTGAGTCCTCTTTCAATAACATCCGAGATCAGTCAATTCTGAGCTTTGAGCAGAAAGATACGGTCTCCGGAATGGACACATGTATAAACGGCTCTCTCTGATCGTGTAAATGCATTGTAAAGATGAGCCCTCCAGGAAGCCTTCCACTTCCCAAGAACCGAAGCTTCCTTCATAAAAGTTGGATTCAAATGAGTCCTCTGTATTCTGCAACCGGAACCACTCAATTCGGACACGTCTCCAGGAAGTTACACTCTCCGGAACGTGAGATGGTCCAGACAGCCCAGAATGACTAAGTTAAACATGCCGCGATGGAATGCCACGGTCCACACTTGGCCGTGGCAACTTTCACACACCCTCGGCGAATGACACGATCTTCATGCCATGGTCTACACTTGACCGTGGCAAACACACACTTGGCTGAGAAGAACTTAGCAACCATTCGGCGATTGACACGGCCTAAATGCCACGGTCTGAGGCTTGACCGTGGCAACTTCTTGCAACCTTCGGCGATTGGCACGAGCTGAATGCCACGGTCTGGGACTTGACCGTGGCAAATGAACAATTGGCTGGAGGCAACTTTTACACATCTTCGGCGTTTGACATGGTGACTTGCCACGAGTTCCAGATGAAGCTTGATCAGACCGTGGCATCAAAAGGAACCAAGAACACAAGTGAAGGCTTTGACACGGTCAGGATTGCCACGGTCACACCAAGAACACACCAGACCGTGGCAAACCCATACTTGCCCATCAAGGCCGGGTCAGTACCCGGTTTGTTCCGGGTTGACCCGGTTCGCCCAAGCCTCCTTTATAAGGTTTTTAGACCTAATTTGTAGAGAACCTTTAATCTACTTTTAGTCTTCTTTCCCCTTTGCTGAAAACCTACTTAATACACTTTGTTTTAGAGAGCTTAATATCGATTTTGAAGT
Organism: Eutrema salsugineum; assembly: GCF_000478725.1. Taxonomy (NCBI): domain Eukaryota; kingdom Viridiplantae; phylum Streptophyta; class Magnoliopsida; order Brassicales; family Brassicaceae; genus Eutrema; species Eutrema salsugineum. The sequence continues at coordinate 16,166,801 of NW_006256909.1, read as the reverse complement.
TTCTTTTTATCCTGTTTCATCATTTCTTATCATCAAATCAAACTTCTAATCATGATTAACAACACATCCTGCAAAGGATTTAGTGTGTTGATCATGATTAGTGAGTAGTCACCTTAATGAGGTTCTAGATGTGTAGGTTAGGGTGCTAAAGTGTTAGATTAGGGGTGCTTAGGGCTAGATTCATTGATTCATTTCTCTAAACAACTGTTCTCTATGCTAGATCCTTGATAATCACTTGAGATATCTAGATTCTGGGAATTTCATGCACCAAAAGTGTTTGATGAAATTCCTGAAAGAGTTGTATCAGAGGTTTAAGCATTTTTCTGCATGATGATGTATTGTTATTTGCTTGAATGATCATTGAGAACTGTTTATTAATGCATATTGATTCATATTTCACAAACGGGAATTTGGTTTGAAAATGGATTAGTATAGGGGTTAATACCTTCATGAGAGGATTAACCTAGATTAGAGTTCTTAATCATTTGAATCATGTCTCATCATTGTCATTAGCATTTCTAGTTTAGCACCAAAGCACCCTAACCAACTATCATGTCTAGAATCTCATGCCTCCATCATATCATATTCACATCATTTGTCATTGCTTAGTTCTTGTTTTGTCAATTGTCATTAGTCTTTAATCTTGTTTATGTTTGTAGTTGTCCCTTGATTAATCAAAACCCACTCTTGTTTACTTGAATTAAGAACTTGATCATATAGCTTAGTGTCTATCACCACATTCTTGGATTGATTAACCTCTTTGTGCTACTTTGACAAGGGGATTGATAGCCCTGAGACCATAAAAAGTCTTGTCTATCAAGTACCTCGCAAGAGTGAGTGCTTCAAGAAAGCAACCTCCAGAAAATAAGAGCAGCAGGTACATTCCTCAATCTATTAAAGAAAATAAAAGGAAGAATTAGCTAAAGGCAGTTAAGGCTACCAAAGATTGAGAGACGCAAAGCCTTCTAAGACAGAGTAGTAACGAAATTTACTAACAAGGAAATAAGAGAAAAGTTCTCCCAAAAGCTTGTGTCGACTGTCACTGATATATTAGAGGCAAAACTCTACAGAATAAACAAAAACATTGATGACAATCAGGAGAGTTAGAGGTAAATCATTGTGTAAAAAAGACATGCATCGACTACAATAATAAAAAAAAAACTACTAGGCAATGGCTATGGTTGCCGCGAATAAAATCATAGGCAAAGTGTAACATCGACCCCACATACAAACCTATCAAACAGAAGAGACGCAAGCTCGGACCCGAGAAGGCGCGAGCAGTAAACGATGAGGTCGAAAAATTGCTCAAAGCCGGTTCGATCACGGAGGTTTGATATCCGGACTGGCTAGCAAACCCGGTAGTCGTGAAGAAAAAGAATGGAAAGTGGAGGATCTGCGTCGACTTTACCGACCTGAACAAAGCTTGTCCCAAAGATAGCTTCCCACTACCACACATTGATCGGTTGGTAGAGGCAACTGCTGGCAACGAACTGTTATCCTTCATGGATGCCTTCTCGGGGTATAACCAATTCCTGATGCATCCGGATGATCGGGAAAAGACTTCGTTCATTACCGATCGAGGAATCTACTGCTATAAGGTCATGCCGTTCGGCCTCAAGAATGCGGGAGCCACCTATCAAAGAATTGTGAACCGCATGTTCGCCAGTCAGCTCGGGAAAACGATGGAAGTATATATTGACGATATGCTGGTTAAATCCCTGTACGCTGAGGACCACATATCGCATTTGTCAACGTGTTTCGACATTCTAAACGAGTACGGGATGAAACTCAATCCCGCCAAGTGCACCTTCGGCGTAACAGCAGGCGAGTTCCTGGGTTACATCGTCACTGAGCGCGGCATCGAAGCTAACCCTAAGCAAATATCTGCAGTTCTCGACCTACCTTCTCCGACTTCTAAACGGGAAGTGCAAAAACTCACAGGCCGAATCACCGCACTGAATAGGTTTATCTCCAGGTCGACGGATAAGTGCCTGCCCTTCTATCAGTTGTTGCGAGGTAATAAGCATCATACTTGGAACGCCGAGTGCGAAGACGCCTTCAAGCAGCTGAAAACGTATCTCTCGACTCCCCCCATCCTAGCTAAACCCGAGAACGGCGAGATGCTATTCTTATACATCGCAATTTCCGCATCGGCAGTCAGCAGTGTCCTGGTCCGCGAAGACAGGGGGAACAACGTCCCATATTCTATGTCAGCAAATCGCTAAGTGACGCCGAAGCCAGATACCCGACCTTAGAAAAATTGGCGCTTGCGGTGGTGACTTCTGCTCGGAAGCTTCGGCCATATTTCCCGATCACAGTCTTGACCGACCAGCCGCTCCGAACCATTTTGCACAGTCCAAGCCAGTCGGATCGACTCGCAAAATGGGCCGTCGAACTAAGCGAGTACGATATAGAATACAAGAATCGAACCAGCGCGAAGTCCCAAGTACTGGCCGATTTTTTTATCGAATTCCCTAAAGAATTCGTCGTCGAACAGCCGCCCCGCGAGCTATGGATTTTGCATGTCGACGGATCGTCATCCCACCGGGGATCAGGAGTCGGAATCCGCCTGAAGTCCCCAAACGGCAAGATCCTCGAACAATCGTTCCGCCTCGAGTTCCCAGCGTCCAACAATGAGGCCGAGTACGAAGCTCTACTTGCCGGACTGCGATTGGCTACAGAGCTCGGCGTGCGACATCTTCACGCCTTCTGCGATTCGCAGCTTGTCGCAAGTCAACTAAGTGGAGAATACATGACCAAGAACGAACGAATGGACGCGTACGTAACAACGACTAAGGCTCTCATCTCTAAATTTGAGACATTCGAGCTCACGAAAATCCCTCGCGGCGAGAACTCATCTGCTGACGCGTTAGCCGCCCTGGCATCCAGTTCCGACCCACATATGAAGAGAAGGATCCCGGTCGAAAGTATCTCAGAGCCAAGTATCAAAACCGCGCTGGAATGCAATGTTGCTACTCGCCGACGGAACTACGACGAAAGATCCCGATCTCAACGACCAGATGATGCTCAACAACCTTGATAACTTGGAAGAGCAACGCTTTTTAGCTCTCCTCCAAATTCAGAACTATCAAAACCTCGCTGCTCGGTACTACAACAAGAAAGTTCGAGGTCGGCACTTCGATGAAGGGGACCTCGTCTTACGCAAAGTGTTCCAGAACACTGAGGAGCTGAATGCAGGCAAACTGGGAACGAACTGGGAAGGTCCATATCAGATAATGAGAATCGTCAAGCCTGGGGTTTACGAACTCATGCAGCTCGACGGAACGCCGAGCCCGCGATCCTGGAACTCAGCCAATCTCAAACGATATTATTATTAAGTCCCAGACAACAAGCGCGCGGACCCAAAAAAAAAAAAAAAAAAAAAAAAAAAAAAACCAGTCCGGCTCCGGCCGAACTCACCCCTGTAAACTGAACTACGAGTGGCTTGATCCCTTGCAAAAGGGTACGTAGGCAGCTCGATTTCGAGTCCAGCTACAAATCCAATAAAAATCCATCTTTTTCATTTCTATCACTAACTCCACATATCGACTCCCCGGCCAGGAGATCGAACTAAGTATTCCCCACGAATACAATCTCAAAAGCCGAGATCCGTCTCGCCCGCACCCCAATGGTGCCCACTATTCAAAGCCGGAGCCCAACCCGCACTCACTCTTTCGAACAGCAATCCGCCAACCGCGATTCAAGTTCAAAGAGTTTCCCGAGTTCGTCCGCATCGTCACAATAACATCACGAACTCCAAACTTAATCAAAACAAGCCGAACTCCCAACAGTCCGCAATGAAATGTCAAAAGAAAATTCTAAGTAAAAGTCGAGATAAAGGGAAACCATGTTCATTTCATTAAAATATCCGAATTTGCCGAACTAGACGGCAACAAGTACAACGCCTAAAAACGGCGGTCAAAATAAAATACTAAGTAAAAAACCCGAGCCACGCGGGCAGAATAGTCTTTACAACATCAAAATAAAAACAAGAAAAGAAAACTAAGGAAAGGATGAATCATTGACGAGCAACGGACGCCGGACTCTTGAGACTTGCTGCCCGATCAGCCGAGATTGACTTGGAGTTCGAGCCGAACTGATCCAAGCCCTCTGGAACCTGCGTTCCCGGTGGAAGCACAATCCTCGGGATGAGGTCGTCGTCGCTCGGAAGGAGGAAGTCTTCGTTCTTTAACCGCGGAAGGGGAATGTCATCGACCTCCCTCGTGCAATTCTTAACCCTCCGCCCGTACATCTCCACGATGTGAGGCGGGACGATCATGTTGTGCTCCCTCCTGAGGAAGTCGCAGAAGCCGACCAGAGCGGTCGCCTGGTTGAGTTTGAGGAATGGCGCCTTCCGGAGTTCGGACTTGTCCATGAAGTCCTTCATCTTGGAGAGCTTCCCTTCGTACTTGCCTCTAAGGGCGGCCAGCATCTTCCTGCTCTTCGACTCGGCGTCTCGATACCTCCGCCTCTCGAGCTCCCTGGTCTTGAACGACTTGGACAGAGCGTCCACATCCCCCTCCAGTTCGACAGTCCGCTTCATCAGGGCCTCGACTTGCTCCTTCAAAGCCGCGTTCTCCTTCTCCTTTTCAGAAAAGGCCAGCACAGCAGCCTCGTACCTCTCCTTTTCGTCCCGGTACGACGTTTCCAGAGACGCCCTCTCAGCAGCGATCTCAGCATTGATCCCCCTCAACCTGTCGACCTCGGAGTCGTACTCGCGAACGAGCTCGTTGGTATCACAGACGAGCTGAAAATGGAAATCAAAATCAGACATTCCAAGATAAAAAACGTCTAAGTACTCGAGACAAAGAGAAACTTACGGCAGAGGCAGATCTCGCGACCCGAGCGTAAGACTTCGGGCGGAAGAGGTCTTTGGTCTCAGGCATTGGAGACGAAGCTGGCACGATCTGCCTGAAGAGCTCGGCGCAGGCAGACGAGTCGTCGAAGAAAGACCGGTCCTTGTTGTACTTGAGCCAGACTGAGAAGGAGGATGAGTCAGAGGTCCGACGCCTCTTGGACGACCTCGGGTTCTCGGTATCAGCAGCCGGATCCGCTGGAGGAACCTGAGAAGCGTTAGGTGATTCGTGAAGGACCAGAGTCCCCTCACTCACAGCCGCCTCGGGATCACCACCCCTCCTCCGAGACGATTTCTTCGAGGACTTGCCCTTCTTCCTCCGGGCGCGGTCGGCAATGGTGAGCTCGTCCTCATCCTGCTCACCAATTTCCCCATCCTCCATTTGGGGCTGAGGAATTGCCTCAGGAACACTAGTTCCCGCCTCGTCGCCCTCCGGTTCCGCAACCGGGATCAGAGGATCAACCAGGCCAACGGCATTGTCGACCTCGTCCCCGGCAGCAGCTCCAACGCCATCACCGGCCTCGTTCCCGTCGAGACCGACGATATCGATCGGGGCATTATCATCTTCCTCGTCAGCCCCAAAATTCTTCATGGGAATATCTGATCTGTCGAACGCCATCCTTCTCCGACTTGACTTGCTGATTTTCTTCGTTTTCTTCTTCTTCGGTACCGGCCTCGACGAGCTGGGTTCAGCCCTTGATTTGGCTACAAAAAGACAAGTATGATTACCACAACCCGTACAGATAAGAAATAACGACTTCAGAGTAAGTCAAGGATTTATACCTCTGTCTTGAGCTCTCTTTATCCGGCGATCGATCTTCTCCCGATACGCTAGTGGCCAACGGCGATGACCAGCGATACTAAGCTGCTTCGCTAGGTCGGACGTAAGAGAGCGTTGGATAAACCCTGGAACGTGGCGATCTACATAAGCATAAAAACGTTTGTTAGTACCGACCAAAAAACAGAGGAGTTAACCGTGAGATATGTACCGAAATCGACACTCCAGCCAGTCCGGAACGTGCTCTCCGGATTCTCAGCAGATACCGAATCCACGCGAACAAAGAAGTAGTTTTGATCCCAGTTCGAAAACTTGCTAGCCTTGTTCCCAGTCACCAGGTCGAACTTCGGGTTGCAATTCACCGACAGAAACCAACTCTTCGCCGCCGAGACCTTCATAATAAAGAGCTCCTCGAATTGGGCCACGTTGATGTGAGCCCGGATGTCGCGCCCGAGCTGGAGAATCCCGACAAAATTCACTATTAACGCGGGCTGAAGCTGCAAGATCGCGCAGCCGCGACGATGGCAGTAAGCGAACAACAAGCGAGGAAGGGGAAATTTCAACCCGGCCTCGCGGAAATAGGCTTCGTAGACGCAGATGAAGTCCTCGGGTGCATCCCACGGGCGCTTATCCAGTTCGGGAACCTGGATAATGATTCCGGGAGGAGCTTCGCCGATCAGCATAGCAGCCTGAACTGTCTTCGGAGATGACAATGTGGATTTTACCGGGGCGCATATACACGGCCGATCCGCGATCGGCATCATGTCGTCATCATTGGGATCCTGCGCTCCTCCATCCCCGACCTTGCACAGTGGAGCGTCTTTGTCTGTCTTCACGTCAGGCTCCCGTCCTAGGACCAAATCAGCAGGAACTTGGCCCTCAAGCTCGCGGAGATTTTGATCCATCCGTTCCGGAGCCCGAATCGGAACTCGGCTACCAGAGCCGACCTCGACGACCCGTGAGTTCTTCCGAACCAGAGAAGCATTTGAGGAATGCTCCGTAGATCCCGAGCTCATGATCTCGGTAGAAGTTTCCTCCCTGCGGTGTTCGGGAAGAATCGCGGCCTCGAAATTGGAAGAAGAGTCGGAAGACATCGTCGGAGAGCTCGAGAGAATGATCGTCGACGAGAGAGCACGGCGGACGGCGACCGGAAATTCTAGAGAGAGAAAGAAGAAAATTTAGAGAGAAGGGAGAGCAAATACCTTAGCAGTAGAAGCGAAAGTAGGAAATGGGGAGAGCTGAACCCTATTAATAGAAGAAGAGCGAATCATTGCGACTTCTCGAGTTCCGCGCCTCGTAACGTCTCGATTTCCCGCCTAAATCGACGCGTCTTTTCAGTTCCCCGCAAGCGAAAATACTAAAGTACCCTTGCCAAGACACCAAGGATGACGGAGGGTGTAAGACGAGAGCTCAACGTCACCGACCTCGGCCTATAACCGATCCAATAATTCGGCAAAAGTCAGTTAGGTCCATTTACCGAACTGGGGGGGGGGCATACTGTTGGTGGTACGCTCCGCTCTCCGGTTCGGACCGGTTAAAGACCGAGACCGGCCCAATTGACCCCGGTTTACAATGGTCTTAGCCGAAATGGGTCTGGCCTGACGAGCGCGGCCCATAAGAAAGAAGCCCAGCGACGAGAGGCGGTGAGAGCTGAACGAGAAGCCCTAGAACGTCTCCTCACTCATGTACTATAAATAGTAGAATTGTTACTGTAGAAAAGGATTTTTCGAACCCAGAGAATAGAGACCTGAATATTGTATCGAGTTCGTCGAGAGACCTCCGAATTGAACAAACTGTAATTGAGAATTTAATAAAATCTAATCAACTTAATCTTTTTCGAACTCAAATTACCGAACCGACCTCGAACAGTTGAATATCGTAATCAACAATTGGCGTCCACCGTGGGGCCGGTTCGGTAATCGGCCAGGACGACATGACAAATGATGATAGACAACCGACCTCAGTCCAGGTCGGGAGTCAGATGACCTGTGCAGATGAGACCACCCAGGTCGGAGGACCTGCGGGCCAGGTCGGAGGGCCTATGGAGGAACACGAGCGCAGCCCCGCACAACCCCAACCGGAAGCGCAACAAATCAGGGCGGAGCCGAGCTCAAGCGCCGAGGCTCACCAAACCTCACCAAACCGAACTCAAGCTGCCTTCGATCCAACTGCGCTTATGAACGCCTTCGCCGCGCAGATGCAAGAGTTGGTCAGAAGCAACGACGCAAAGTTCGCAACCCTCACCGCACAGATCTCCAACCTACAGCAAGAGAGTCCGATTAGAAGACGGAACCTCTTTAGTGATTTCCAAGAAGAGCGAGATCTGCAGTGCACAGTGGCGTGGTCAGTAGTTCAGCAACACCAGCGGACAGAGAGCCCATCTCAGCACGTGCGAGCTCAACCGACAGCGCGCGACCTGGAAATCAAGCGGATGCAGGCTCAACTGCGAGAGATCAGTTCAAAGTTTCACCAAGCCACCAGCTCGGCACCCGAAATCGACCGCGTAATCCAGGAAGCACAGAAAACACCGTTCACTTCCCGGATCACCAACATCCCCGTCCCAAACTTAGAAAAGTTTAAGCTACGATCGTACGAGGGGAACTCCGATCCGAGACATTTCCTTACCTCATTCAGAATCGTAATTAACCGACTGAAGTTCACCTCAGCCGAACAGAAGGACGCGGTTCAATGCCAGTTGTTTGTCGAACACCTCGAAGTTATAGCTCTAGATTGGTTTTCAAGCTTGGAAGCCGATTCCATCGACAACTACAAGGAACTCTCGACTAAGTTCGCAAAACATTTCTCGATGTTTATCGGGCAGAAAACTCGTAACTCCGAGCTGTGGGAGATATCACAGGGTGAGAATGAGTCGCTCGGAGATTTCATGGCACGTTTCAAACAGATCGTAGCACACTGTACGGTGGACGATGAAGCCGCCTCGAAGCTCTGTATCAGAACATGGTACAAATCCCCCTTTCACAAAGAGCTTCGCAGGAACAGACCGCTCACCCTCGAGGACGCGCTTCATAAGTCAAACATCTTCATCACGGCAGTATTCAACGACGAAGCCAGGACAAACGCCAACCCCCAAAGAGAGCTCGGAAACGAAGGTCCAGCCCGGGAAATCACGCGGAGTAGTGAACCAGGCAGGACCGTCGAACCAAAGGACAAGACGACCTCCAAAATCTTGGAACACGTGGCACAAGGAGGACGACACGCCGCTGAGTGAACGTTTTTGCGAGTATCACGAGCGATATGGGCATAGCACAGAGGAATGCCGACATTTTGAGGGACTTCTTACTTCAACAGTTCCGCAAGGGCGAGATCGACACCGCAGATTTGCCCAAACCAGGACCTCGGCGGCCGAACATGCGACCAAACAAACCTGGCAATCAAGAAGCCGCTTAGGCAGCCGACTCTGATGAAGAGCAGGTTGCTCCCCCTAAACGAGATCGCGAAGCACCTAATAGAGAGGCGTACGTCCCCAAAACCAGGAAGAAGGTCAATATGATTATGGGAGCCCTCGAATCATGCAAATACTCCGTCCGAGCCCTCAAAGAATATAGCCGGCAGGCATCGAGTTCGCAGCCCCAAACGACGGTAACAACCGTGCCGCTGTTGTTTACTGAAGCTGACCTGCGGGGAATGCACATGCCTCACAATGATTGCCTCGTTGTCGAACTCCAGCTCAGAGATGTCAAAGTAAGCAGAATATTAATCGACACAGGGAGCTCGGTAAACGTCATATTCAAAGAAACATTAAAGAATATGGATTTTCCGGACTCCGAGATCAAGCCTTACATGGAATCATTGACCGGGTTCACCGGAGAGAAAACAAGAACAGTAGGAACAGTGAAGATACCCATCTATGTCGGTGGGTCGGCCCGAATGATCAAGTTTTTGGTCCTCAACAAACCGGCGATATATAATGCAATTTTGGGAACGCCCTGGCTATTCGACATGAGGGCCGTCGCTTCAACGTTCCATCAGTGCGTCAAATTCCCGACCCCGTCAGGGATTTTCACCCTCAAAGGAAGCCAGACCGCGTCCCGATTATGCCATCTCACCGAATGCAAACTAAGTCTCGCACGGACGTGCGTCATAAGCCCCTTTCAGGAAGGTCGTGCGGCCGCAGAGAGCCAGTTCGGTCCACCCAAACAGAACCAAGTTGACCAAGTCTGCATCGATCAGACAAATCCAGAAAAGTGTGTCGGCATAGGGGCCGAGCTCGACAACAGTATCCGGGAAGCACTCATCAGTTTCCTCCAGAAGAACGTCTTCACATTCGCATGGAATATCAGCGACATGCCCGGAATCAATCCCGACATCACTTGCCACGAGCTAAACATCGACCCCACATACAAACCTATCAAACAGAAGAGACGCAAGCTCGGACCCGAGAAGGCGCGAGCAGTAAACGATGAGGTCGAAAAATTGCTCAAAGCCGGTTCGATCACGGAGGTTCGATATCCGGACTGGCTAGCAAACCCGGTAGTCGTGAAGAAAAAGAATGGAAAGTGGAGGATCTGCGTCGACTTTACCGACCTGAACAAAGCTTGTCCCAAAGATAGCTTCCCACTACCACACATTGATCGGTTGGTAGAGGCAACTGCTGGCAACGAACTGTTATCCTTTATGGATGCCTTCTCGGGGTATAACCAAATCCTGATGCATCCGGATGATCGGGAAAAGACTTTGTTCATTACCGATCGAGGAATCTACTGCTATAAGGTCATGCCGTTCGGCCTCAAGAATGCGGGAGCCACCTACCTTCTCCGACTTCTAAACGGGAAGTGCAAAAACTCACAGGCCGAATCGCCGCACTGAATAGGTTTATCTCCAGGTCGACGGATAAGTGCCTGCCCTTCTATCAGTTGTTGCGAGGTAATAAGCATCATACTTGGAACGCCGAGTGCGAAGACGCCTTCAAGAAGCTGAAAACGTATCTCTCGACTCCCCCCATCCTAGCTAAACCCGAGAACGGCGAGATGCTATTCTTATACATTGCAATTTCCGCATCGGCAGTCAGCAGTGTCCTGGTCCGCGAAGACAGGGGGGAACAACGTCCCATATTCTATGTCAGCAAATCGCTAAGTGACGCCGAGGCCAGATACCCGACCTTAGAAAAACTGGCGCTTGCGGTGGTGACTTCTGCTCGGAAGCTTCGACCATATTTCCAGTCTCATTCGATCACAGTCTTGACCGACCAGCCGCTCCGAACCATTTTGCACAGTCCAAGCCAGTCGGGTCGACTCGCAAAATGGGCCGTCGAACTAAGCGAGTACGATATAGAATACAAGAATCGAACCAGCGCGAAGTCCCAAGTACTGGCCGATTTTCTGATCGAACTCCCTAAAGAATTCGTCGTCGATCAGCCGCCCCGCGAGCTATGGATTTTGCATGTCGACGGATCGTCATCCCACCGGGGATCAGGAGTCGGAATCCGCCTGAAGTCCCCAAACGGCGAGATCCTCGAACAATGAGGCCGAGTACGAAGCTCTACTTGCCGGACTGCGATTGGCTACAGAGCTCGGCGTGCGACATCTTCACGCCTTCTGCGATTCGCAGCTTGTCGCAAGTTAACTAAGTGGAGAATACACGACCAAGAACGAACGAATGGATGCGTACGTAACAACGACTAAGGCTCTCATCTCTAAATTTGAGATATTCGAGCTCACGAAAAATCCCTCGCGGCGAGAACTCATCTGCTGACGCGTTAGCCTCCCTGGCATCCAGTTCCGACCCGCATATGAAGAGAAGGATCCTGGTCGAAAGTATCTCAGAGCCAAGTATCAAAACCGCGCTGGAATGCAATGTTGCTACTCGCCGACGGAACTACGACGAAAATCTGACCTTGGTAAGTACACAAAACAGGAACTCGACCCGAACGAACGAGAATGCCGAGCAGGAACTTAAGGAAAATGCCGAGCAGGCTCTAGAAGACCTAGCCGCCGATCATGACTTCGAGCACATAACCGAAGGAATCCACAGTCCATCAACTAGCGAAAACCAGGACAGCGAATCCGCCGAAGATTGGACAGCCGAACTGCGAGAATACCTCCTCAACGGCAAAGTCCCTGACGACAAATGGGCTGCTCGCCGTCTTAAAGTCCGGGCTGCCCATTACACAATGCACAAAGATAAGCTATTCCGTTGGAGTGCATCTGGAGTACTCCTGGCCTGCGTTTCCGGGAATGATACAGTCGAAATCATGCGCGAAATCCACGAAGGGTCCGGCGGCAATCACTCCGGAGGTCGATCTCTTGCTCTGAAAATCAAAAAAGCAGGCTATTTCAGGCCGACGATGAACGCGGACTGCAAAAAGTTTGTCATGAAATGCGATAAGTGCCAACGCCACGGTCCAATGATTAACGTACCGACCGAGCTGCTACAAACCAGTACGGCCCCTAACCCGTTTATGCGGTGGGCTATGGACATCGTTGGCCCTTTATGCCGATCAATAAGTCAAAAGCAGTATATCTTGATTATGACCGACTACTTCACAAAATGGGTCGAGGCCGAAGCATACTCGGAGATTACCGCACTGGACGTACAAAAATTCGTCTGGAAGTATATCATTTGCCGACACAGGGTCCCGCACGAGATCGTCACGGACAACGGACCACAATTTATTGCGGGGACATTTAATGAGTGGTGCGCTAAGTTCAAAATTCGCCTTAGTTTCTCTACCCCGCGATATCCGCAAGGCAATGGCCAGGCCGAGGCAACCAACAAGACAATCCTGGACGGCATAAAGAAACGTCTCGAGGCTAAGAAAGGTACCAGGGCAGACGAGCTCGACGGAGTCTTATGGTCGCACCGAACTACTCCCAGACGATCGACCGGACAGTCACCTTTTTCCTTAGCGTACGGACTCGAAGCCCTCTGCCCGGCAGAAGTGAGTATTCCAACCTTAAGGTACTCAGTGCTCCCCGAAGATCCCGATCTCAACGACCAGATGATGCTCAACAACCTTGATAACTTGGAAGAGCAACGCTGTTTAGCTCTCCTCCGAATTCAGAACTATCAAAACCTCGCTGCTCGGTACTACAACAAGAAAGTTCGAGGTCGGCACTTCGATGAAGGCGACCTCGTCTTACGCAAAGTATTCCAGAACACTGAGGAGCTGAATGCAGGCAAACTGGGAACGAACTGGGAAGGTCCATATCAGATAATGAGAATCGTCAAGCCTGGGGTTTACGAACTCATGCAGCTCGACAGAACGCCGAGCCCGCGATCCTGGAACTCAGCCAATCTCAAACGATATTATTATTAAGTCCCAGCCAACAAGAGCGCGGACCCAAAAAAAAAAAAAAAAAAAAAAAAAAAAAAAACCAGTCCGGCTCCGGCCGAACTCACCCCTGTAAACTGAACTACGAGTGGCTTAATCCCTTGCAAAAGGGTACGTAGGCAGCTCGATTTCGAGTCCAGCTAAAAATCCAATAAAAATCCATCTTTTTCATTTCTATCACTAACTCCACATATCGACTCCCCGGCCAGGAGATCAAACTAAGTATTCCCTACGAATACAATCTCAAAAGCCGAGATCCGTCTCGCCCGCACCCCCATGGTGCCCACTATTCAAAGCCGGAGCCCAACCTGCACTCACTCTTTCGAACAGCAATCCGCCAACCGCGATTCAAGTTCAAAGAGTTTCCCGAGTTCGTCCGCATCGTCACAATAACATCACGAACTCCAAACTTAATCAAAACAAGCCAAACTCCCAAAAGTCCGCAATGAAATGTCAAAAGAAAATTCTAAGTAAAAGTCGAGATAAAGGGAAACCATGTTCATTTCATTAAAATATCCGAATTTGCCGAACTAGACGGCAACAAGTAGAACCCGAGCCACGCGGGCAGAATAGTCTTTACAACATCAAAATAAAAACAAGAAAAGAAAACTAAGGAAAGGATGAATCATTGACGAGCAACGGACGCCGGACTCTTGAGACTTGCTGCCCGATCAGCCGAGATCGACTTGGAGTTCGAGCCGAACTGATCCAAGCCCTCTGGAACCTGTGTCCCCGGTGGAAGCACAATCCTCGGGATGAGGTCGTCGTCGCTCGGAAGGAGGAAGTCTTCGTTCTCGAACCGCGGAAGGGGAATGTCATCGACCTCCCTCGTGCAATTCTTAACCCTCCGTCCGTACATCTACACGATGTGAGGCGGGACGATCATGTTGTGCTCCCTCCTGAGGAAGTCGCAGAAGCCGACCAGAGCGGTCGCCTGGTTGAGTTTGAGGAATGGCGCCTTCCGGAGTTCGGACTTGTCCATGAAGTCCTTCATCTTGGAGAGCTTCCCTTCGCACTTGCCTCTAAGGGCGGCCAGCATCTTCCTGCTCTTCGACTTGGCGTCCCGATACCTCTGCCTCTCGAGCTCGCTGGTCTTGAACGACTTGGACAGAGCGTCCACATCCCCCTCCAGTTCGACAGTCCGCTTCATCAGGGCCTCGACTTGCTCCTTCAAAGCCGTGTTCTCCTTCTAATGCCAGCACAGCAGCCTCGTACCTCTCCTTTTCGTCCCGGTTCGACGTTTCCAGAGACGCCTTCTCAGCAGCGATCTCAGCATTTATCCCCCTCAACCTCTCGACCTCGGAGTCGTACTTGCGAACGAGCTCGTTGGTATCACAGACGAGCTGAAAATGGAAATCAAAATCAGACATTCCAAGATAAAAAACGTCTAAGTACTCGAGACAAAGAGAAACTTACGGCAGAGGCAGATCTCGCGACCCGAGCGTAAGACTTCGGGCGGAAGAGGTCTTTGGTCTCAGGCATTGGAGACGAAGCCGGCACGATCTGCCTGAAGAGCTCGGTGCAGGCAGACGAGTCGTCGAAGAAAGACCGGTCCTTGTTATACTTGAGCCGGACTGAGAAGGAGGATGAGTCAGAGGTCCGACGCCTCTTGGACGACCTCGGGTTCTCGGTATCAGCAGCCGGATCCGCTAGAGGAACCTGAGAGGCGTTAGGTGATTCGTGAAGGACCAGAGTCCCCTCACTCACAGCCGCCTCGGGATCACCACCCCTCCTCCGAGACGACTTCTTCGAGGACTTACCCTTCTTCCTCCGGGCGTGGTCGGTAATGGTGAGCTCGTCCTCATCCTGCTCACCAATTTCCCTTTCCTCTATTTGGGGCTGAGGAATCGCCTCAGGAACACTAGTTCCCGCCTCGTCGCCCTCCGGTTCCGCAACCGGGATCAGAGGATCAACCGAGCCGACCGGGACATTGTCGACCTTGTCCCCGACAGCGGCTCCAACGCCATCACCGGCCTCGTTCCCGTCGAGACCGACGATATCGATCGGGGCATTATCATCTTCCTCGTCAGCCCCAAAATTCATCATGGGAATATCTGATCTGTCGAACGTCATCCTACTCCGACTTGACTTGCTGATTTTCTTCGTTTTCTTCTTCTTCGGTACCGGCCTCGACGAGCTGGGTTCAGCCCTTGATTTGGCTACAAAAAGACAAGTATGATTACCACAACCCGTACAGATAAGAAATAACGACTTCAGAGTAAGTCAAGGATTTATACCTCTGTCTTGAGCTCTCTTTATCCGGCGATCGATCTTCTCCCGATACGCTAGTGGCCAACGGCGATGACCAGTGATACTAAGCTGCTTCGCTAGGTCGGATGTAAGAGAGCGTTGGATAAACCCTGGAATGTGGCGATCTACATAAGCATAAAAACGTTTGTTAGTACCGACCAAAAAACAGAGGAGTTAACCGTGAGATATGTACCGAAATCGACACTCCAGCCAGTCCGGAACGTGCTCTCCGGATTCTCAGCAGATACCGAATCCACGCGAACAAAGAAGTAGTTTTGATCCCAGTTCGAAAACTTGCTAGCCTTGTTCCCAGTCACCAGGTCGAACTTCGGGTTGCAATTCACCGGCAGAAACCAACTCTTCGCCGCCGAGACCTTCATAATAAAGAGCTCCTCGAATTGGGCCACGTTGATGTGAGCCCGGATGTCGCGCCCGAGCTGGAGAATCCCGACAAAATTCACTATTAACGCCGGCTGAAGCTGCAAGATCGCGCAGCCGCGACGATTGCAGTAAGCGAACAACAAGCGAGGAAGGGGAAATTTCAACCCGGCCTCGCGGAAATAAGCTTCGTAGACGCAGATGAAGTCCTCGGGTGCATCCCACGGGCGCTCATCCGGTTCGGGAACCTGGATAATGATTCCGGGAGGAGCTCCGCCGATCAGCATAGCAGCCTGAACTGTCTCCGGAGATGACAATGTGGATTTTACCGGGGCGCATATACACGGCCGATCCGCGATCAGCATCATGTCGTCATCATTGGGATCCTGCGCTCCTCCATCCCCGACCTCGCGCAGTGGAACGTCTTCGTCTGTCTTCACTTCAGGCTCCCGTCCCAGGACCAAATCAGCAGGAACTTGGACCTCGGGCTCGCGGAGATTTTGATCCATCCGTTCCGGAGCCCGAATCAGAACTCGGCTACCAGAGTTGACCTCAACGACCCGGGAGTTCTTCCGAACCAGAGAAGCATTTGAGGAATGCTCCGTAGATCCCGAGCTCGACATCTCGGTAGAAGTTTCCTCCCTGCGGTGTTCGGGAAGAATCGCGGCCTCGAAATTGGAAGAAGAGTCGGAAGACATCGTCGGAGAGCTCGAGAGAATGATCGTCGACGAGAGAGCACGGCGGACGGCAACCGGAAATTCTAGAGAGAGAAAGAAGAAAATTTAGAGAGAAGGGAGAGCAAATACCTTGGCAGTAGGAGCGAAAGTAGAAAATGGGGAGAGCTGAACCCTATTTATAGAAGAAGAGCGAATCATTGCAACTTCTCGAGTTCTGCGCCTCGTAACGTCTCGATTTCTCGCCTAAATCGACGCATCTTTTCAGTTCCCCGCAAGCGAAAATACTAA
Source organism: Eutrema salsugineum (assembly GCF_000478725.1). Classification (NCBI taxonomy): domain Eukaryota; kingdom Viridiplantae; phylum Streptophyta; class Magnoliopsida; order Brassicales; family Brassicaceae; genus Eutrema; species Eutrema salsugineum. Next base: position 16,150,284 of record NW_006256909.1, on the reverse strand, counting down.
AGTACCCTTGCCAAGACACCAAGGATGACGGAGGGTGTAAGACGAGAGCTCCACGTCACCGACCTCGGCCTATAACCGATCCAACTCTAATTCGGCAGAAGTCAGTCAGGTCCATTTACCGAACTGGGGGGTTGGTGGTACGCTCCGCTCCCCGGTCCGGACCGGTTAAAGACCGAGACCGGCCCAATTGACCCCGGTTTACGATGGTCTTAGCCGAAATGGGCCTGGCCTGACAACGTGGCCCATAATAAAGAAGCCCAGCGACGAGAGGCGGTGAGAGATGAACGAGAAGCCTTAGAACGTCTCCTCACTCATGTACTATAAATAGTAGAATTGTTACTGTAGAAAGGGACTTTTCGGACCCGGAGAATAGAGACCTGAATATTGTATCGAGTTCGTCGAGAGACCTCCGAACTGAACGAACTGTAATTGAGAATTTAATAAAATCTAATCAACTTAATCTTTTTCGAACTCAAATTACCGAACCGACCTCGAACAGTTGAATATCATAATCAACAATCATTGTGTAAAAAAGACATGCATCGACTACAATAATAAAAAAAAAAACTACTAGGCAATGGCTATGGTTGCCGCGAATAAAATCATAGGCAAAGTGTAACATCCGTGTTGGGAAAAACCTTACCAAGTGGAAAGATTGGATAAGGTAGTGATGAGTTATGTAGAGCAAATGTGGAAAAATCAGGGGTTAACTAAGGAAGGCTGGAAATGGGTTTAGCCGGAGGAAATTGGGTTTAGTCAGGTAATTTCGAGCTGAGTCTAATATTTGCCGAGCTAAATCAAGTTTTGTCGAGCAAAAATCAGCTGGCCAGAATTTTCGGGAAGTTTAGCTGGTTTTTCCGACAAACCGAGTTTTTTGGGACTTAGTCGGAATTGGGACAAGGTTGGTCGGGAGCAGACAGCCTTTGTCAACTTCGGGTGTGCGCGGGAGCGGTTATTAGCCGCAAGAGTGTGAGGATTGGCGCGGAAACGGTTTCGGGGCGGTATTCTGCGGAAAACCAAGGGAGTGCCAATATAGTTAAGGCTTCTAGCTCAATTTCTCTTCTTCGTGCGACCAAAGAACTCAGAAAGATTGAGAGAAACCGTTTTAAGAGATGTTAGTCGAGAGAATGTCTGTCTAGCTGAGAGATATCAGATTGTATCCGAGAGCGATTATGATTCTGTCGAGCGTGATCCGGATTCAGCCGAGCGATCATGGGAACAAGTCTGAGCGATCGAGAAATCTGTTTTTACCGAATCTGTTTGAGAAAAGCTAAGGTGAGTGTGTGACCGTGGGCTAGTTTGGTCGTATTCTTGCTTAGATTCTAGTTGGTAGTTGGTTGCATGTAATTTCTGTGCTTGTCATGACATGTTCTGCTTGCTACCGCGGTATTCGATTCACCTTACAGCGATCTGGATCAGGCTAGTCTCTCGCGGCTATGTTGCTTGCCGAGGCTAGTCTGGTTACGGGATGATTGGCTGGTAAGCGTGAATGATCATGCGCGGATAGTTTTCCATTTCTGATGAGCATTGGGCTCGATCTTTGTTTGATGCGATTATACTTTGGCTCGGTGAGACGGGATAACCGCTTTCACTAAGCAGTTCTGTTTTCTTATGCCTCCTTTTATGGATTCAAGTAAAGATAATGTCTGATCAACGTGCGCAGACTAAGGCTGTGAATGAAGGGATGGTAGGATATGGCAGTTAACATCTAGTTTCGATGCGAACAATCATTGTACTAGAACCTTGGTTTAATTAAAGTATTCTGTTGTTAATTCACTTATGTACGGCTAAGTCTTGTCTGAACTAGAAATGCGAAAAAGTAAAGAAAATGCTAAATAAAATCCGGACCGAAATTTGACTAAATGTTAGTTAAAAAGTAAAATCCGGGTTAGTGTGCTACACAAAGCCTACTACAGAATAAAATTGGTGATTGTAGCTAAATGGATGCCAAACATCTATAACCAATACATTCCCGCTTGACTACGGTCAACGCAAAAAGGAAAGGACCTGAAGCAAAGCTTCTAGAAAAATAAAAGTGAAGACCTGAAGCCAAGTTTCTTGAAAAATAAAAGAAACCTTGACAAAGCTTATTGCCGATAGTCATTGCTAAAAAAAGTCGGAGGCAATGTTTACCAACCACTAGCAGCGACCTTGGTTGCTACAATACAGAGAATACAAAGTCTCTGTAATAAGAATAAAAATCAATCACAATTGCTCACAATTCACAAAGAAGTGGCTACAGCCACTATGAAAGAAAGCGTTAATCGCCAAAATATCAATGACTGTTGTAGTTTACTCAAAAAATATCTAGAAGACAAGAAAAACACAATTTGGCTACAAAAAGGTATTTTAGAAAATAGTAGTAAGAGCACCTCCAGCAGTCAACTTGCTATTAGAGTTGTTAACTTTATTTTATTAATATTTCTGTAATTTTAGAGAAAAATGAGTTTTTCAATCAAAAAACAAAAAAATCTGCAACCAATCAAATGTGAACACATCTCCTATAAACCCTTCAGCTTGGTTGTTAGCTAAGAGACAATATGTTAACATTTGAGTCTTTTTGATTTATTTTTAAATCAAAGTACATATGTTTTTGTGCCAACATACCCTCATAAGACCATCTCCAATGGGGGTCTGTTAAGAGTTTCTCATGTTAATTTGGCATTAAAAAAAGATTAAATAGTCTAATTGATGAGAACCGATTCTCATGAGAGGAATTGAGAGACCCATAAGAGACCATGACGTGGCAAGGTCTGATTAGATGAATTTTTTTTTGTTTTTTTTTGTTTTTTTCTATTTATCTATCTCTCTTCTTCTGGTATTATTGCTGGAAAGAAAGAAAAAAAAATTCAGAACATATCGGGCGAAGCTTCAAGATTATCTATCGGTGCATCCTTCTCTCTTTCATGCATGTGAAATCGAGAATCATGGCGGCGAAGCTTGAGAGATTTTTGGGTAGAATCGAGAGTCATCTCATTCTGTTTATGCCGGTAAAGTTTTTTTTTTTTTTGTTTCTACATTTTCTGATTTGGTTCATCATAATTCTTAGATGAATTGGGTTTATTGGATTATTCTTACACCGATTACACTTTCTCATATATAACTGCATGTCGAATCGAAGGTTTTTAGTGGGTTAGATTACAGAATCTTAATGGTTATGCTGAATTTAAAATTTTAACTTTTCTTTTTTCGATTTTTCTGTTTTGTATTTCTCTGTTTATTAATGTATTTTGTATGTGTTTGTAATTTAAATTAATGAATTAAATTTATTTTATAATATTTTTATAATTTAAAAAATTAATTTTGTTTAATGGAGCTGCTCTAACAATTGCTACTGAATAATATTATACTAGGGGGGGGGGGGCAATGATCTCCCGAGAATGATTGATGGCTACAGTCACTAACCATTGAATAATCAGTGACTACGTCACTGCATAACGAATAAGAGGTAATGCCTCCCAAGAAATAGAAGTGATGATGATCATTTAAATGAAAAATAAAACAAGAGCATCGAATGCTCATTACAAAACTTCAAAGGCATGACCTCCAAACAAATGAAAACTAGACACTACGGTCAGTTTATCAAAAAGTTGAAACTGTCTCAAAAAGACAGCCGACAGTTACTACTCAACCAAAAAAAAAAAAAGGCATTAACATGGAACAACCATGGTCAATGCCAATAGAATAAGAGGTAACACCTTCTAAGAGCATGACAAGCAGCGACCACGGCTGATGTCGTCTGGTATGTCATTGCCAACCTAAAGGCACGACCTCAATGGAAAATAAAGTGATTACGATTTCTAGGAACTAACCCTAAAGTGATGTTCAGCGAGCAACGCTAAACTGAAAGCCTGAAAGGGTAACATCATTAGAAAAATTATACTAGAATAAAATGTCGAACATCGGACACTTGCGTTAGGTTCGGTTACACACCACCTAAAAAAGTAAGAACTACAAATGGTCCGTACAAAAAATCTCTCTAAGAATAAAAAGTAGTGATGACTCACTACTTTACGCAGCCAAAGTCAAAGCCTCTTAAGAAAACTAAGTGACGGAAGGCTTACTGGGGACATAATCTCCTAAGGAGTATAAAGCAGCGAATACTATCACTGCAAAGTATACTGATGTAAAGCTTCTTAAGGAGGAAAAGCTTTGCAGAAAAAGAAAATAAGAAAAATCTTAAGAAAATTGGCGATGGTCAATACGACAATACCAAGAGACAAAACTAGAGACAATGTCTCTTAAGAGAAAATAGTATTGCTGCCAAAGAAGTCAGAGGCGAAACCTCAGAAAGAAAGTAATGACAATCACTACCAAGATATCAAAGGCAAAGCCTACCAAAAGCAGAGCAATGATTATACTAGCTACAAAATTAAGGAGAATAAAATCCCTATAGCTAAAGTGGTGACTATGATCATTAGCTAATAAAGAACAATGACTATTGTCACTGAAAAATAAATGAATGAGAATGGTATTGAAGTGATCACTAAAACAAACATATATATATATATATATATATATATATTTTGGAAAAAGAATTTTATTCTCCTGAGTGTTTTAGCCAGTCTAAGAAAGGGTTATAAGTCCCATTATTACTAGACATGATTGTAAAGAATCATAAAATTTATTTGTCTTAAAATACTAAAATGAGTTTATTTAAAAAATCAACATCAAACAGCTCCGAGTCCGCTTCTTCTTCTAGGTCTGATAGAAATACTCTTAGAAATTCAAAAGGAGTCATCACTAGTCATGAAAAAACTATAGATGATTTCCAAGGTTCAATTGATAATTGGAAAATTCCAAAAGTTCATAAAGAACAAATTTTACAAATCTCAAAATTAATTTTTCTAAGAACTGATTACTCAATTAAAACTGAAGAAAGATATACAACTTACAGAACCTTTTGAAATAATTCATTTGTTTTCAGAAAATTCTCTAAAAAGACATATAGAAAACGATTTCAAATATATACATATTGGTTTAGTTTAAGTTGGAATTAAACCACCTTCAAAAGAAGGATTAAACACTTCAATTTTAGCTACTTTACGAGATACAAGACTTAAAATATTTGAAGATTCATTATTAAGCTCTATGAGTCAAGTTTGTGTACTGGTCCAATTTCATTTGATTGTTATCCAAATTTTACAGTAGCTTTAAAAGATAAAAATACCTTAAAATCTCTAGTTTTACAAGTCAAAACTCACAATAATGAAATGATTGAAGGATCTATTCCAATTGCTATAATTATTAGAGTTCATTTTATAGCTATGATGAGTGCTTTCTCTTCAAAAGTAAAAATTTCGAGTAAAAAGCGTGAAACCCTCTTACTACAAACAAATTTTTCGAGATCGAACTCCACAATCCAAGATCTATTCAATAGAAAAAAATAAATCTTCCTGATGAACAGGTCTTTGAAGGAGTTGTACAACCAAAACCTACAAAACCTAATGAACCTTTAGAGCCAAATACACATTTAAAACATATTGAACAATTTCATAATGGAAAGGTGAAACTTCATAAAGGAAAGATACTGCCCTGCAAAACACAACCGTAACAAGCCTCAACAGCTCGACCAGTCAGAACACTTGGACCAGAATAAAGATGGACAACACAACAAAAACGCAAAAACGGGGGAACAATCTTACAGCCAACGCCTTGACCGCCATGGCAGAACTTTTGGAAAAAGGCCATCTCAAAGAGAATTAGGAGGACACCGATAGGTCTCGAACTCTTACAGCAGATACCAACGAGGCGACCCCTCAAACCACTACAGATGACACAGAACTGTCTCTGACTCTCACTCCTACTATAGATCTGCGACATCAAAGAAAGTTTACCCACACAACTCTGAATATGATCAACAGCTCATCGAACAGAAACAAAAAACCTATCAGAGAGACTCACCTACTCACCACCAAGAGCCTATATGGCAAAGGAAGGACCCGACCACCTCTCAACGGGCTTACCAGTCTGAAGTATCAGCCATAAGGAGCCCTCTTATGAAAGTCAACCTGGCTCTCGAGGCATTCCCCGTCACCCCTCCACCACGGAACGAGACTGAGAAGATCATGGAGGAACTCTAGGAAGTCACTACAAACTACATCAACTACCCTGATCTGATAGAGAGTGCTGCACACCTGCAAAGGGTAATAGAGGGAGAACAAAGAGGAATGATGGCAGAAACTGCGGCCTTGATATTAGCTGGAAGAAACCCCCAAACTCAACCCCTGATGAGCCAGACAAATCTTCAAACCGCGGCAAGTCAAGAGGCTAACACCACGAAACAACAACTGACTGAAATTCCGCCTGCCACTAACAACATGACTCAGGCAGCCAAGAGAAGGGGAAGACCACCAAAATCACCAACAGAAGCCCCCTCCAGGGAACAACCTCAAAGAAGTTCCACCTCGTTCACAACTCCCCGAGAATCAGAACTGAAAAATCAAAAACAGACATTGCCTCATCAAGCAGAGCAGCTAAACCACCAATCCCAACTAACAATGTCAACCAGAGAGGAGGGGAAAGGAACATTATCTCAAATTCGAGTCAGCCAACTACTTCAACCGATCCAGAAACTTCAAAGAATGTACCAACCTCAAGCAGAGCAGCTCCTTGCAGAAAAATCATTCCACCAAGTAAGAAGAGGAAGGCGGATTTTCAACATCCACAAGACCCTCTTCCTTAGCCATAATGAGCTGGAACTGTTGCGGGCTGGAGAATCCCGAAACAGTTCGACGACTAGGGGAAATACACAAACGTATTAACCCAGATATCCTATATATCATGGTGACTAAGAATTCAGATGAGTTTGTACTTAAAAATCTGAACCATATGAACTACAACTTACATTTCTTTGTATCTCCCCACGGTGTTGGTGGTGGAGGCCTTGCACTCTTTTGGATGAATGATATTTCCTTACAAGTCTTATCATCCTCCAAGAATTACATTGATATGGAAATCACCTACAAAGGGAAAATTTGTCATTCTACATTCACTTATGGTGACCCTGAACAACCAAAAAGAAAAGCAGTTTGGGAAGAACTTACAGGAATTGCAGCATCTCGAGACTCACCGTGGCTACTTAAAGGAGACTTCAACGATATTCTTGATAACTCCGAGAAAACTAGAGGCCCACTCTGAGCAGAAGGATCCTTTGGCGACTTCTGAGCATTTTTATCACAGTGTGACCTCTTTGAGTTGCAACACACTGGTAACCCTTTGTCTTGGAGAGGGAAAAAACACACGCACCTGATACATTTTTGACTAGACAGAACACTCTCCAACACCTCATGGGCTGAGATGTTCCCCAGAGGCATGTGCAGATACCTCCAATATGAAGGGTCATATCATCGCCCCATAGTCACGTATTTCGACACTACAACTCGCAAAAAAGAAGAGCATCTTCAGGTACGACAGACGAATGAAAAACAATGATGAGATTACAAAGCTGGTTGAAAGAACCTGGAACCTATACCCCGACGCCTCGGTAGAGCAACAAATCTCAAGCTGCAGACAAGCAATTTCTATCTGGAACAGGAAGCATCATGAAAATGCTCAGAAAACCACTGAGAATGAGAAATTGAGCCTGGATGAAGCCCTAAGCAGCAGTAATCCAGACGAGGACCTGATAACCGAGAACAAAGCAAATCTGAAAGCTGCATATACAAGAGAGGAAGCATATTGGCAGCATAGAAGTAGGAACTTATGGTTATCACTAGGAGACAAAAACACCAACTACTTCCATGATATTACGAAAGGGAGAAGGGCCAGAAATAAGTTCTCGGTCATAGAGAATAGTCATGGAATACCTGTGTACGAAGAAGATGAGATTTCGGAGGTCATCAGCAACGTCTACCAAGACCTCTTCACTTCCAATGGTTCTTTGGATCCTGCAACAGTACAAGAAGCTCTAAGTCCACTAGTCACCTCGGATATGAATGAGAAACTCACAGCAATACCCACCAAGGAGGAAATCCGAGCAGCTCTCTTCTCAGTTTCACCCTGACAAAGCGCCAGGTCCAGATGGCTTCTCAACCAGTTTCTTTCAGTCTAACTAGAAATAGTGGGAGATAAAATATCAGCGGAGCTTCAAAGCTTTTTCCATGAAGGACACTTCCCGAGATCTGTCAACAATACACATGTTATACTCATCCCTAAAACCTTTTCTCCAAAAGCTGTTGCAGACTATACACTGCCAAATCTGTCAACAATACACTACCAAATCTTCAGTAACCTTCTCAAGCAAGACACCCCCAAAAGTAAAAGAAAGAGTTAAAACCAAACTGGGGATTGTGAATGAAGGAGAACAAGGGAAGTATCTTGGCTTACCAGAGTACTTTGGAAGGAAAAAGAAGAATTTGTTCACCTTAATAGTGGACCGCATCCGCCAGAAGTCCCTTAGCTGGTCTTCGAAATTCCTCTCCAGTGCTGGCAAGTTGACCCTTCTCAAATCCGTTCTGTCAGCTATTCCTACATACACAAGGACGCGTTTTAAACCGCCCAAAAGCCTCTATAGAAGAACCTAATCAGCATTGACAAGATATTGGTGGGATTCAAATCAAGGAGTTAAAAAGATGTGGTGGATTGTGTGGACTAAACTAACAAAAGCAAAGAAAGACAGAGGCCTGAGTTTTCGGGATATAGAATGCTTCAGTGATGCTCTGTTGGCCAAGTTGAGTTGGTGTATTCTACAAAACCAGGAGTGCCTGCTAGCTTAAGTTCTGCTAAAAAAATACTGCAAACATGAGCACTTCCTACAGGTCAACACTCCAGCTACATCATCCCATGGATGGCAAGGCATACTAGTAGGCAGGAATTTTCTACTTAAGAATCTTGGCAAAGCTATCGGCAATGGAAAATCAACTAACCTTTGGTCTGAGCCGTGGATGTCTCTCACTAAGCCAACTACTCCTTATGGACCTGCAACAGAAGCCACAAAAGACTTAAAAGTTTCAGAGCTCATGAGGGAAGATTCATCAGAATGGAACACAGACCGAATAAACTTGATCTTACTGCACCTCCTCCCAGTTATTCTCAGCCTCAAGCCAAGTTGGGAAGACGCAGAGGACGAATACATTTGGCTCCCAAATAAGGCAGGAGAGTATACTACAAAATCAGGATATCAAACTGTTATGGCAGAAAGGAATCAGGTATCTAATACCTCCATTCAAAGTAATCTAGCCTGGACAACGAATGTCTGGACGGGAGCTCTCTCTCCTAAACTCCGTATGTTCTTATGGAAAATCCTTCAAGGAGCACTGCCATTAGGGAAAAACCTGCAAAAACGTGGAATGACAGCGATGACAAACTGCTTTCGATGTGGAGAATTGGAATCAGCAACTCACTGCTTTTTCTACTGCTCATTCTCAAGAAACATCTGGGAAAAAGCTCCATTTACCTTGGTGATCGACAGCTCCTCGTTCTCAGATTTTCAATCGGGCGTCAGTATTGGAAAGAAACTGATTTGCCTCCCCCCAACTGGAATTGGACTGGGGTCTCTCTTCCCATGGCTTTGCTGGCAAATATGGATCTTTAGGAACCTTGTGATCTTTGAAAACAGGATCTTATCAGAGGATGAAACGCTCAACAAAGCAATAGCGTCAGCTCGGGAATGGATGCAAGCTCAGCAATTGGAGAAACCAGGGTTCTACCTCGAGTCATGACAAATCAACCCCCTCCCGAAACCATCTACGCCTCCTCAGATGCTGCATGGCGAGAAGATATGAATCTGGCTGGGACATGCTGGATCTTCATGAACAAAGGAACAATCACGGATCAAGGGTCGAAAGCTGTCCATCATGTTCCCTCCCCCCTAATCGGAGAAGCACTAGCTCTGCGATCGGCCCTGAATCACGCAATCCAGCTGGGAATTCAGAACCTGGCGATGAGATCTGATTCGCTTGACCTGATTAACTCAATCAACTCTGACAAGAAAATTAAGGAGCTCCATGGAATCCTCCAAGATGTCAAAACTCTTTCGGCGAGATTCAACTTCGTCTCGTTTTCGCATATCTTCGTAGTGATAATAGTTTAGCAGATCGCCTTGCAAAGAGCTCCTTAATGGACTCTTCGAATGCTCCTTTGTAATCGGTCTTCAAACGCTTTTAATTAAATGAATTGTTTGCCCAAAAAAAAAAGGAAAGGTAAAACTTTCTATCATCATGAATCTTCTTCTCTTCGATAAACTATTGATCTAAGAAGAGTTTCCCAATTAGCACAAGATTTTTTCAGAATGGAAAATTGTCCAAAATTCCAACTACGGTTTTCAACTTCTGATATTTCAAATTCTGTTTAAAGAAATGTTGATTTTCGAACACAAATCCCAAAACTTGTTTACAAAGCAGAAAATAGTTTTCAACATAATGACTTTTCTACAAAATCGGAGCCACCAAGTCCTACTTTCTCAGTTGTTACAAATAATATGATAAATGAGTTAAATGTTTTAGAAAAAGATTTTCAAATAGATAAAGAGTTTTTACGTGATGAACTTTACTCTAAAAATAACACCCAAAAAATACTTTGGTTTTTCAAAAAAAAAAAATTAAAAATAGAAGAGTTTTACAAATATCTTGTGAACATAAAAGACAAATTTGTTTTTCAATTGGTTTGAATACTAAGCATTCAAAAATAGTATCAATTTTCCTTTTTCTAAAATTATGAATCTAATCACCACGCAATAAACCCATGAATGAGAAACCCTTGCCAATGGAAAAATTATCCGCTCCAATCACCCCCCTCAACAGGGAATCAAGCTTGGATTGTTGGGACACTAATTGAAGCGATTGCTTTTAAACATCCCCAAGATGATGATAAGACTAATATCAAATATATCATCGTCCAAAACAATTTTTCAAATACGAATCTTGGAACAATAGGCAAACAGCTTGATAGAATCGAAAAATTGATTCAAAATCAACAAATCACTCGAATAGATTCTACCTCTGAAAAGAAAAAAAAAAAAAAAACACAATCAAACCTTGCCAAATTTCTAGCTCTAGTGTCAAAACTTACCAAGAGACGAATAAAGAATTCACTCGTGCTCTTCAAAGCCAACTAAGTAAGATAGACAAAGGAGAAAATAGCACGCTTCAGGAATCCGATATTCACGATACTCCTACTTCTAAAGCCCAAAAAAATACTCTAGCTAATGAATCCTATGCTAGTGAATCCTCTGAGCAAAATTCAATCCCTGAGATTAACCATCAAGATCGTCAAATAATCTTTGCCCCTGACTGATGTGCTCCTAGGTGATCAACTCTGAAGAAAAAGGCAATAGAAGCGGCGATATAATGGTCAGAACGTATCGATGAGGCGATATGGTGGTGGTGGTGACACGATGATGACTCGATGGGCTTGTGTTAGTGGTTGGAGCGATCGGTTCGATGAGGATGGTGGAGACTCGGCGGATCGAGTCGTGGATGCGCGATGGTGGCGTGAGAGAGAAGAGAAGATGGGATCGTGAAGGTGGTGTGATGGTGATAGTAGAATCTCTTGTAAACAGCTTAGTTTTAAGAGATTCGAATTTCAGAGTTTGTTTTGTTCTCAGAAATCAAAAGAGCGAAAAACACAATAAGGTTTTTTGATAAAAATTCTTCACTGATTAACACTTAGGCGATTTTCTCTAATATATAGACTTAGAGAGAAAATCGCAGCCCTAATAACAAAACTACATGTAGTTTGAAATAGAAACAACAAGAAGTTTGATTAAAATAAAACAGTGAGGCGTCCCTTCTAAATCCTAAGTGGTGCGCCTAAAATACTAGTGCACAAGTCATTGTGACTTTGCACATTATTAACCATTAGTAACAACTTCTAAGTAAATCGACGTAGCAATGATTTCTGCCTCGTTAAAAACCTTGGAGAAGAACCTCCTTCCTTCCAAAATCCTCACCAAGGAAAAGAGTACAGAATCATCACCTAAGTTACCTAGTCTTTGTTACTGGGTTCTTCATTCTTCAAAATAGAGATGTTGAAGATGTGAGCTCCAGCCTCCAGGTGATCGCTGTCCTCTGCGGCAATGAGTGTGTGAGCCTCCTTAGCCATCTCTCTAGCTCTGGAACGAGTGATCCTGCCAGCTACCTCTGGTTCCTCCTCCTCTGAGCTGGTCACGATCATATCATCCTCTCCCTCTTGAAAAGGATTTGTCCTCAAATCTGAATCTGCAACATAAGGAAGCAAGTCAGAAACTTTGAAAGCATCAGAAACGTCATACTTACCTTGAAGATCAATCTGATAGGCGTTGTTGTTGATTCTTTTGATGACTACGAATGGTCCATCAACTCTGGGCATTAGCTTGTTCTTTCGTTCAGTTGGAAATCGCTCCTTCCTCAGATGGATCCACACCAGATCTCCTTCTTTGAAAATCAGCTCCTTTTGTCCTTTGTTGGCATGCTTCTCATACTGCTTTGTCTTCTTCTCGATGTTCTCCTTAGCCTTAGCATGTATTCTTCGGACCTGTTCAGCTTTCTCCTTGCCATTCAAACTGCATTTTCCACTTAAAGGCAAAGGGATCAAGTCTAGAGGTGATTGTGGATTAAACCCATATACAATTTCAAAAGGAGAAAAGAGGGTAGCGGAATGCTTAGCGTGATTGTAAGCAAACTCGACATGAGGCAGACACGCTTCCCATGTCTTGAGGTTACTTTTCACCAAAGTCCTTAGAAGTGTGGACAACGTTCTATTCACCACCTCAGTCTTTCCATCGGTCTGAGGATGACACGTAGTTGAGAATGAGAGCTTTGTTCCCAGCTGAGCCCAAAGCGTCCGCCAAAAATGTCCTAAGAACTTTGTGTCTCGATCTGAAACGATAACCTGTGGCATTCCATGCAATCTTACTACTTCCCTAAAAAACAAGTTAGCTACATTCACAGCATCATCTGTCTTATGGCTAGCGATGAAGTGAGCCATCTTGCTAAACCTGTCAACAACTACAAAAATAGAATCTCTACCATTTCTGGTTCGAGGTAAGCCAACTACAAAATCCATAGAGATATTAGTCCAAGGTTGAGAAGGAATAGGCAAAGGAGTATACAAACCGTGAGGTTGAACTTTACTCTTAGCCATCTTACATACGACACATCTAGAGCAGATTTTCTCGACGTCTTTCTTCATGTTCGGCCAATAGAAGTGCTCTTGTAGTCCAAGAAGTGTCTTGGTGACACCGAAGTGTCCAGCTAATCCACCTCCATGAGCTTCTCGTACCAATAGCTCTCGAATGGATCCTTGTGGTATGCACAATCGATTACTGAAGAACAAGTATCCATCCTGTCTATAAAATTTCTCACAGGCAAACTTATGACATTTGGCATAGCTCTCAGAAAAGTCAGTATCAGATTTATAAAGATCTATAATATGCTCAAATCCAAGCAACTTTGACGTTAAGGTAGAAATAAGAGTGTACCTCCTGGATAATGCGTCTGCGACCACATTATCTTTACCTTTTTTGTATCTAACAATGTAGGGGAATGTCTCAATGAACTCCATCCATCGCCCATGTCTTTTGTTAAGTTTCTGCTGACCCTTAAGGTGCTTTAGAGACTCGTGATCGGTATGAATGACGGACTCCTTAGGCCATAGGTAATGCTGCCACGTCTGGAGAGCTCGAACCAATGCGTATAACTCCTTGTCATACGTGGGATAATTCAGCGTTGATCCTCCTAACTTTTCGCTGAAGTAAGCGACGGACTTCTTGTCCTGCATAAGAACTGCTCCAATACCTACACCAGAAGCATCGCATTCAATCTCAAAAGTCTTAGTAAAGTCAGGAAGTACTAGTAAGGATGAATTGATAAGCTTCTCTTTAAGGGCTGTAAAAGCCTGTTCTTGCGCCTCTCCCCACTTGAACCCCACGTCTTTCTTGATTACTTCTGTTAAGAGCGCGGCTATGGTGCTGAAATCACGAACAAAACGCCTGTAGAATCCTGCTAAGCCATGGAAACTTCGGACTTCTCCAATATTCTTGGGGTTGGCCACTCCTTGATAGCTTTTATCTTTTCTTCATCTACTTTAACTCCTCCTGCACTTACTACAAAGCCTTTACTGTAGATGAGGATATCGTCGAAATAAACCACTACGAACACGCCAATGAATGGTCTCAGGGCATGGTTCATTAATCTCATGAAGGTGCTGGGAGTATTGGTGAGACCAAACAGCATAACTAGCCACTCGTAGAGTCCTTGCTTTGTCTTGAATGCCGTCTTCCATTCGTCTCCTTCTTTCATTCTGATCTGATGATACCCACTTTTCAAGTCTATCTTAGAGAAGATTGTCAATCCACAGAGCTCATCCAGCATATCATCTAGTCTTGGAATCGGATGCCTATACTTCACAGTGATGTTGTTGATAGCTCGGCAGTCTACACACATTCTCCAGGAACCATCCTTCTTTGGCACTAACAGAACTGGAACCGCACATGGACTCAAGCTTTCTCGGATATGTCCTTTGCTCATCAGCTCTTCCAATTGCTTCTACAGCTCCTTAGTCTCTACAGGATTGGTTCGGTAAGCTGGTCTATTAGGTAATGCTGATCCTGGTACCAAGTCGATCTGATGCTCTATCCCGCGAATTGGAGGTAGCCCTGGTGGAATTTCTTCCGGAAAAACGTCCTTATATTCCTGAAAAATCTCAAACATAGCACTAGGAAGCTCCTGTGAAGGGTTAGTACTAACAAGGGATTCCTTGTACACAAACATAAAAATAGTCATTTCAGGATCAAAGAGTTTAGAAAATTCACTGTGGTTTATGTAGAGGCTGTTGGCGATTTTCTCCTTCTCCTTGAGCTTCATCTGAATCTGATCTTGGTAAATCTCGGTAGGTGTGAGAGGTAGGAGGGTAATTTTGCGACCTTTAAACTCGAATGAGTGCTTGTTGGTATAACCGTCGTGTATCACCCTACGATCTGATTGCCACGGTCTGTTAGCAACACATGACTCGAACCCATGGGAATAACATCACATAGAATCTCATCTTCATACTTCCCAATAGATAGAGAAACCATAACTTGCTGAGATACGGTCAAGGCTCCACTGTCATTCAACCACTGAAGCTTATACGGTCTTGGATGAGGAATAGTCTTGAGCTGGAGCTTCTTAACCATCTCTTCGCTTGCAGCATTAGTACAACTTCCTCCATCTATGATAAGGCTACAAACTTTCTCTTTAATGAAGCATCTCGTATGAAACAGGTTCTCTCGCTGACAAGTCTCTTCAGGTAGACTCTGAACACTCAAAGTCCTTCTGGCAACCAGCATCTCGCCCACGGCAGCAGCTTCTTCCTCCTCCTCTAGTTCATATTCGGCCTCTGAGTCCTCTTGAGGAACTATCTCTCCTCCCTCTTGTAACAAGAAAACCTTCTTGTTTGGACAATCTCGAGAGTAATGTCCCATTCCTTGACATTTGAAACACCTCACATTGCTGATAGAAGTACCACTTCTAGGTTTGAACTCAGCTTTAGCTTCTTCTTTAATTCCAGTAGAGGGTGGTTTGATGCCTCTAGAGTAAGCTGGTTTGCTGATCTCCTTAGGCTTAGGCACACTAGGCGTGAATGTGGATTTGAGGATTAGCCTCTTGACTTGAGATTCCACGAATTCAGCCTTATGCACCATCTCTTGTATATCTGCGAAATCCTAAAGTTCCACCTTGTTTTGAATTTCTCGATTAAGTCTCCAAGAAATCTCGACATTACCATCTCTTCTCCTTCTCGTAAATCTGCACGAATGAGCAAAGTTTCCAATTCCTGATAGTAATCTCGAACAGACTTTGTACCTTGGACGAGGCGCCTAAGTGTTTGAGTATTTCGCGCCGATGATGGGCTGGAACGAACCTCTTCCTCATCTGTATAACAAGCTGATCCCAAGTAGTAATCGGAAGTTCCCTAAGGCGATTTCTGGTGACTCCCAACTGCTCCCACCATAGAAGTGCATACCCATGAAATTCTGAAACTGCAATCTTCACCTTGTTGAGCTCGTAGGTTCCTTGGACCAGAAAATTAGACTCCATCTTCCTTTCCCAATCTAGATAAGCTTCGAGATCATTAGTTCCATGGAAAGGAGGATACTGGATTTTGATGTGACGCAGCTGCTGACGTAGAGGATCATAATCTCGACCATGTCCGCGGCCTCGATCTCATCTCACAGTTTCTCTGCTATGATCAGAAGCTTCGTCCTCCTCATAGTATTCTGGGTCTGATTCCAGGGTAACTCGATGCCCAGCAATATATTCCTCTCTGCGGTGTTGACGATCTACCCTTGGGCCATCTCGTTCTGCACCAGTAGGATTCCTCCTCGGATTAAGCGTAGTCTCTCTGCCCTCAATTTTGCTTCGACTGGACTTAGCTTTAGTCCTAACTTTGGAAGGTGTTGGGTGGCGTGGAAGTTTCCGGGAAGACCCTATGTGCCCTTTACCCTTAGCTAAGCGCATTGCTTCCGACGGAGTTGGAGATTGTGACGACTCTTCTCTACTTGCACTGAGATCTTTGAGCAGATCATTCATCTTTGTCTCGAACTTGTCATTGAGTTGTTCGATTTGTTGTGTGAGCTGAGTTGCTATGGCTTGATTCGCCTCTTTAATCTGTTGAGACATTGCTCGGTTCAGAGCTTCCATCGCCTCAGCTGAAAGCTCCATAGTACCTGAAATTTTTTTTAAAGAACTCGCAGTAACTTGTTCTAGACGGAATCACAAAGGCAGCAGCATGATCGACTAAAATTCAACATAAAAAAAAAAAGAAACGAAATTCACGAAATCTAAAACAAACTTAACGAAAAATTCACGAAATTCACTTAACAACGAAAATTATAGAAACTAGACGTGTATTAATGAAATTCGATGGAACCCTAACAAACTAAGGACACAAAAACATGAAGCGATGAACAACGAATTATCAAGTCTAACTAACTCGAAAACAACGAGTTATCAAACTTATCGAATTCGGACCAACGAAGACTCTGAACAGAACCTCAACGAAAACGAAACATCTAAAGATCAAGTTTAACGAAAACGAAAACAATCAAAGCCCTAGACACGATCTACCAAATTCGATGTGACTCGATAGGACTCGACACAAAACAAACTTGACTTGACACGAAATAAACTTGAGACGAACACGATCTAACAGCAGGACCTGTACTAACGAACGATACGAAACAAATAACAATGATACAGCGATTAAAAGAGAGAAACAGTTCGATGCACACAAACAACCGAACTCGCTAAGCCCTAAGAATCGAAGCACGAATTCGGAACACAAATTCAGATCAAAAATCGCGATTTAAGGTTAAAGATTTCTCAGCCTTTGGTTCAGAGTTGGCTCTGATACCACGTGATGTGCTCCTAGGTGATCAACTCTGAAGAAAAATGCAATAGAAGCGGCGATATAATGGTCAGAACGTATCGATGAGGTGATATGGTGGTGGTGGTGACACGATGGTGACTCGATGGGCTTGTGTTAGTGGTTGGAGCGATCGGTTCGATGAGGATGGTGGAGACTCGGCGGATCGAGTCGTGGATGCGCGATGGTGGCGTGAGAGAGAAGAGAAGATGGGATCGTGAAGGTGGTGTGATGGTGATAGTAGAATCTCTTGTAAACAGCTTAGTTTTAAGAGATTCGAATTTCAGAGTATGTTTTGTTCTCAGAAATCAAAAGAGCGAAGAACACAATAAGTTTTTTTGATAAAAATTCTTCACTGATTAACACTTAGGCGATTTTCTCTAATATGTAGACTTAGAGAGAAAATCGCAGCCCTAATAACAAAACTACATGAAGTTTGAAATAGAAACAACAAGAAGTTTGATTAAAATAAAACAGCGAGGCGTCCCTTCTAAATCCTAAGTGGTGCGCCTAAAATACTAGTGCACAAGTCATTGTGACTTTGCACATTATTACCCATTAGTAACAACTTCTAAGTAACTCGACGTAGCAATGATTTCTGCCTCGTTAAAAACCTTGGAGAAGAACCTCCTTCCTTCCAAAATTCTCACCAAGGAAAAGAGTACAGAATCATCACCTAAGTTACCTAGTCATTGTTACTGGGTTCTTCATTCTTCAACATAGAGATGTTGAAGATGTGAGCTCCAGCCTCCAGGTGATCGCTGTCCTCTGCGGCAATGAGTGCGTGAGCCTCCTTAGCCATCTCTCTAGCTCTGGAACGAGTGATCCTGCCAGCTACCTCTGGTTCCTCCTCCTCTGAGCTGGTCACGATCATATCACTGACCTAGGTCAAATCCAGACAGTAGAACAACCTAGGTTCAATTCATCTTCAGTTTATGACTGTAATATCGATGGAATATCTAAGTATCTTAAATTTTTGACAAAAAATAACTATGGCCGCAAACGCCTACAGAACTCAAGTAGGAAATGAGGATAGAACCGTAGCTGAGCTACTAATAGCCGGTTTTTCGGGCCACCTTAAAGGATGGTGGGATAACTACCTAAACAATCAGCAGTGCTCAGAAATCCATATGCCATCAAAACAGATGAGGATAATGTGCTCATACTAGATAATTTTGGAAATCCCCAACAAGATGCTGTAGCCACCTTAGTTATAGCCATAACCTTGCATTTTATAGAAAATCCCTCAGTACTTAGAGATAACAACGCCGAACTCCTTTCAAACCTTAAATGAAGGCTTAGCGATTTCCAATGGTACAAAAACGCTATCCTTACTAGGGTTCTACTCCGCCAAGATTCAAACCAACCTTTTTGAAAAGAAAAATTCATCGCAAGACCTCCAACCCTTTTAGGAGAAAAAGTTAGAAATAAAATTGAAGATTCCACGGGAACCCAAATAATTGATTATGATGATTTCACTTATGGAGAGTTGATCAGTATTGTTCAACAAGAAGGTCTCAAGATCTGTCAAGATCTAAAACTCAAGAAACATCCTAAATGGGAACTCAAAAGAACAAAAGTAGAAATAGCCTCATTTTGTAGACAATTCGAAATTGATCCCAGCAAAAATAGTAAGTCCTGCATAGGAGATTACAGTAATTCTTACTACTCTAAAAATAAGCCTAGAAAATACTCTAAAACCTATAGAAATCATAAATCTTACGAAAATTACTGGCAAAAACCTCGTAAGAGATTTACTCCAAAAGAAATAACAACCACTAAGCCATTCTACAAAAATCTCACTTGCTTCAAATGTAATAAAAAGGGTCACACTTCAAAATTATGTCGTATTAACAGAAAAATCCAAGATCTCGGCCTTGGAGAAGAACTTTCGATTAAAATATCAAATCTCTTGCTAGATCATTCATCATCATCGGGTAATGTTTCTGATTCATCATTATCCTCTGAAAAAAGCCCTGCAAGTTGATGAGCTAAAGAACTCATCATCCGGCTCTGAATCTGATGAAAATAAAATAAACATACTTACAAAAGATCAAGAATTTCAGATCGAAATCTTGAATTTCATTTCAAATCCTCAAACCAAACTAAAATGTTTAGAAACAATCCTTTCGTCCCTGAACGGTAAAAAAATAAAAATCTCTGAAAACACATCAAAGCCTCATTATCCAACATCTTCAAAATCATCTTATGATCCAACCACAATCCTTAACAAAAGAAAGAAAGATGGTTCTAAAACAACAATTCAAGATCTTAGGATGCAAATAAAAGAGGTAAAAATGATCTCAAAACTCTTAGAGAAAAGCAAAAAAGAGATTCTGAGTATTTTTCACTCAGTTATATCTTCTATCAAAGGGAATCATAATTCTAGTTCTGATGAGCAAGACAATGATAAACTAGATAACATAGAAGATGATCTCAGTCTCAAAGAACAAATGCAGTCTCTAGACTCTGCCCCTAAGGATTTTCTCTGTGTTTTAAGACAAATCACTTCCCAGAAATATAAAATAAAAATCACACTTGTTTTTTTTTCTGAAAATTATAAAATTGATACAATCGCTCTGTTTGATACAGGCGCTGATCTTTATTGCAGCAAGTATGGACTTGTCCCAAAATGTTTTCATCTAGAAACACGAGAAGAATTATCTGCTGCTAATAATTCTAAACTCTTCATAACGTCTAGAGCAGAAGCTTCCGTTTTAAAAGATAATATATACATTAAGACTGCATTCGTCTTGACAGATGATATATATCAAAACGTTATATTAGGACTCCCTTCATAAATTTAACACACCATACAAACTTATGGATTATTCAATTTCTTTCAAAACCCAAAACAAAAACTATCTTTCCAATTTCTTGAAACACTTAAAAAGCGCAGTCTAAATTTAATAAAAGCTTGAAACACTTAAAAAGCGCAGTCTAAACACTTAATATATAGTAAAACATTCCATTTAGAAATTTTAAAATCTGAATTTTTACTTCAAAAAACAAAAAAAGCTTTGGATACAAATGAAGTAAAAGAAAAAAATTTAAATCTAGAAAAACTTTTTGACAAGGAAATTTGTTTAGAATTACCAACAGCATTTTGGAATCGCAAACAACACATTGTTGATTTGCCATACAAGGGAAATTTCCCACTAAGGCTCGTCCTATACAAACCCAAAACTATTCTTTTAAGTATAGTACTATGTATACAACAATTTCAAAGTGATCTTTTGAATAAAAAATTTCTCTTACGTATCGATTGCAAAAGCGCTAAAGATGTTAGAAACCTTGCCTCAAAACAAATTTTTGCGCGATGGCAAGGAATTTTAAGTATTTTTGATTTTGATATAAAATATATTAAAGGAGATTCAACCTCTATTCAAGATCTCTTGACACGGAAATTTCTTCAAAACAGGTATGATGTCTCTGGGGAAGATTGATAAAGGAAAAGACATATATCCCTAGAACCAATCCCAGAAAAATCCTTACCCCCAAACACAACTCCACAGATAAAAACAGAACCTTGGATCTCTGTTATAAGAAAGAATGTGAAAAAAGAAGAACATTCTGACTCTCTTCAAACTCCAGAGAAAATCATGGATCAAATTCTACAGCTACAAAAATCTTTCGAGCCAAGTTTTTCAAAACATGAAAAGGGTGATTATTCTAAAAACCTCTTTTCCAAAAATGTTTTAAAATCCTCTGAGATCCCTTCAAAAATGATTTTATATGAAAACCAGACCACTAAAATAATTTCTAAACCTTCGAATAATTCACAAATTATTCTGAAGAAGTTTCCACAAAACTCATTCTCTGAAAATTTTGAAAAAAAAATATTTATTAAAACATTATAAATATTGAAAAAGGATTTTTGGTCAGCAAAGACCCATTTTTAACAATCGAAAAATATTTTGGAAAAAAAACAGATTATTCAAACTTCATAATACAGATAAAACTGTGTTATTCTTTCAAACGATTTTGGAAATAACAGAATCAGTATCCTTTAAACATTTTTATCTCAATAAAAACCACACTGATCCTGCTTATTCCACTTTTAAAATTCATAAGGTCTGCTCCAAGCTATTGGGAATACGATCTTAATTAAAGTCTAGATTTTCCAGAAAATCTAAAAGATCTCTCTGGTTTCAATGTCTCTTTCAATTACTGGGACTATTGCCAGGCTTGGTACAATTCTTTTTTTATCCAATCCCCAAAACGTAAACACACATAGTTAATCTTTTTTGACACCACTTGTGATTTATCCAAATCTCCTTATTGGTTCATTCTGTGGTGGAACTACATTGGTTTTGTTACTGAAATTTTCAAGCATAACATTCAAAAGTATTTTCAAATCTTCAAAACAAACTTTATTCCATCAGAAATAAAAAGAAATTTCCCCAATAGCCGTTTTTCACTCTAAATTTCATTTTCCTTGGACTCTCCAGTTTTCCCCTGATCCAACTCCAATCATTAGGAGAGTTCAGGGTAAACTGGTAGGACATCCATCCAACATTCTAGAATAGATAAAAATCCAAAATTCCAACTCCTCCGTCGCCATTATCCAAACACCAAATAAAAACCAAACACCGGAAACAACATTTTTCTTGGTCCAAAAATCAAAATTTTTATCGATGCTTGCAGCAGCTAAATCTGAAGAAGAAATTAAGGAAATTTCCTTACAATTCATGCCTTCAATCTTAGACTCTATTTCACAAACCTCGGGAAGCGGATCAGAATCTAATATCCCGGATGTTGGTGAATAAATTTTTGGAAATAGTGGAGTATAATTTCTCGCCAACAAAGTACAAATCTCGACAAAATCATTGTTACGAACAGATCATAATGACAAATCTTTTAACGATCCACAACGATGAAATACGACAACACCGCACATCGAATACCACATTTATCGGTGTTGTTTTCCAGAGACATGACACCACTTTGATATGGGAGACAAGTTTTTGTGAAGTGGAGACAAGCTTTTGTGTGAGTGGATTTATATATTCTTTACCACTATTTTAGGTTTTATTATTATTTTTATCATCTGAACTCCTGTAAATCTCCTATATAAAGGAGTGTGTATTAGTTGTAATCTCCAAGTTCTCATTCTCCATTTTTCATCCCTCTCTTTCATTATATTTCTCTACCATATTTTCTGAGTCGTGTACTCTCCTTAAATTGTTACGATCTCCCGATACGTAAGTTTTCCAAACTTGTACTATGGCTGGTTTAACCGCCTTTAATTTTATATAATAAAAAAATTTTTATCTTGTTTATGTTACAATTTATGTTTATGTTTATATTTAAATTTATGTTTAAGTGGTTGGTTCAACCATCTATTATACTAAATAAGTAATATATTTCTGTTTAACCGCCTATTTTATTTCTGTTTTTATTTTATCTCTGTTAATTTTTTTATGTTTATATTTTTATGTTACAATTTCGTATGATCTACTTTCGTTTCTTATGGTATCAAAGCCATGCTTGTGGTTTGGGGTGAGAGAAAGAGATAGTTAGCGGTTAAGTTTATTAAGAGTCTTAGGTCTAAGTTTTTTTCTGATTTTTGTTAATTTCATAATTAGTTTTTGGGAAAAGGAACTTTATTCTTCTGAGTATTTTAGGGCTTGACTGGTTTAAACGCAGTGGTTGCGGTTGCGAGTGCGGGAGTTTGCAGAAGCGGATGATTGCGGTTTTGAGCGTTATTCAGCGTTTTGCACGACTGGTTAAATTTTTTAAAGCGGATCCGTTTGCAGGATAATTTTGACTGGCAAACCAGTGATTGTTTTAGCGGTTAAACATAAAATTACCAAAATAAACATCATATATAATTATAAAAAAAAACAGAAAAACTATATTATTATGATTAATATCAAAATCAACAGTTTAAAATAATTAGTAAAATTATAAATAAAATACTAAATAATTATTTTAAAAATTAAAAAATTTTATAATAATATGTTTTATTTCAATTATTGGGAACATCACCCAAAGTTGTGTCTAGTAATGTAATAGATTGGAAAAAATTTGCTCCAATGCGTGGATCTTCTGGATTTGTCATATGTTTGATGTAAAAAATTTTCAATTGATCTAATCGATTTTTTACACGATCCCAACTCAAATCAACTCCAAATTGCTCATTAGTATTCTTCAAAATACGTTCTTTCTGGAGTGCACTCAAAAATCTAGGATATTTATCTTGACTTTGTTTTTCCACAATGATCCGTTGAAGTAACACACATGTCATCTCCTTTGATCATGTAACTTTCTGAAGAACAGAAAAAAAGAATTATAACAAACTAATTTTGTAATTAATAAGATACATATTTATAATTTCTTACTTTAAATTTAAAAGTGGAAACAGAATAATTAATATAAATAAATTAAACTAAAGTATTATGGCACTTATGCTTGTATCGTAATTTTTTTCAACTGATATTAATTTATTTATTATATTTTTACCTAACCGCTACCGTCCGCAACCGCAAACGCTAGCGGGAAGCAACTTTTGGATTTCAGCGGTATAAAACGATACAGAGCGTTTGCAGTGATTTTTATGATTGTGATAAAACGCTACTAACCGTTTGCGGGTGATAGAGGGTGAACCAATCAACACCTTAGTCAGTCTAAGAAAGGGTTATAAGTCCCATTGTTACTAGACAGACTGTAAGGAGTAATAAATTCTTAAAATACTAAAAATGAGTTTATTTAAAAGATCAACATCAAACAGGTCCGAGTCTACCACTTCTTCTAGGTCTGATAGAAAGTCTCTTAGAAACTCAAAAGGAGTCATCACTAGTCATGAGACAACTATAGATCATTTCCAAGGTTCAATTGATAATTGGGAAATTCCAAATGTTCATAAAGAAAAAATTTATCAAATCTCAAAATTAAATTCTAAGAACTGATTACTCAATTAAAACTGAAAAACGAGATATAAAACTTACAAAACCTTTTGAAACAATTCGTTTTGTTTTCTGAAAATGCTCTAAAAAGACATAGAGAAAACAGTTTCAACTATATACATATTGGTTTAGTTCAAGTTGAAATTAAACCCTTTTCAAAAGAAGGATTAAACACTTCAATTTTAGCTATTTTACGAGATACAAGATTTAAAATATTTGAAGATTCATTATTAAGTTCTATTGAACCACGTTTGTGTACTGGTCCAATTTCATTTGATTGTTATCCAAATTAAAGTATCTTTAAAAGATAAAAATATCTTAAAATCTCTAGTTTTACAAGTCAAAACTTACAATTATGAGATGATCGAAGGATCTATTCCAATTACTATAATTTTTAGAGTTCATTATAAAGCTATGATGAGTGCTTTCTCTTCAAAAGTAAAACTTTCGAGTAAAAAGAGTGAAACCCTCTTACTACAAACATATCTTTCGAGATCCAACTCCGTTATTCCAAGATATATTCAATGGAAAGAAATAAATCTTCCTGATGAATGGGTCCTTGAAGGAGTTTTCCAACCAAAACCTACAAAACCTAATGAACCTTTAGAGTCAAATACACGTTTAAAACATATTGAATAATTTCATGATGGAAAGGTTAAACTTTCTTTCATAAGAAATCATCATGAAAGAGGAAAGTGTGAACTACAAAAGCTCTCAGGCACGTTTACCAAAGTTTACCGTTTTTAATCTCATATCTACTTTGTACTAATCTCATCTACTTTTCTTTCCCTCTTTGGGTAAACTTTTGAAATTCAATACTTTCCTTGGCCAAAAACCGCCGGGTTCATCCCCGACTCTCTGTCGGAGGGTCCTTCTCTCCTGTAAGGTGTTCTCTTCCCTCTTCTGACTCAAGTTCGAAGGTGTAGCCTCAGCTCTGTATCATTTCATTCAAGTGAAGCTTTCCTTAAACCTGCAAAGAGTGGTCTATCCATCTTCAACTTGCTCTGGAATGGCTCACAAGTATTCTCACCCTGGAAAAGGTAAATCAGTGGACCGTTTGGACTCCGACCCGAGATCTGTCAGAGTTAAGGTCAAGGATTCTGATAACCCTGCACTCATCCTGAAGCAGTCCCACACCCTAGTGGGCAGAGTAACAAACCCTAAGTACCAGAAAGTCTGGTCAATCATCCCTTTCTTCACGAACCGGTGGAAGACAGCAGTCCGCCCAATAGGTGTAGACCTCGGCGAAAGCCACTTCCAATTCCAATTTACATGTGAGGAAGGCCTACAACTCATCCTTGCAAACAGACCTTACCACTATGCCAAGTGGATGCTCATAATACAGAGATGGGAACCTTCTATCTCCAGAGAATTTCCCTCCCTTATACCCTTTTGGATCCAAGTTCAACGTTTTCCAGTCCACCTCTGGACCAAGGAAACCCTCCTAAGCCTCGGTGACACGATTGGGTTGTGTGAAGAGGTGGACGTTAACTCTCTCACCGCTCGAGTCAGAGTACAGGTTAACGGCTTAAAACCTCTCATCACAACGTCCATGGTTGAGTAACCTAATGGTGACGAATTCCTTGCCTCTTTGGTTTACAAGAAGCTCGAACGACACTGCTCTAGGTGCATGCGACTCACTCATAAAGATAATCTGTGCTTCAAATTCCCCTCTCCTCACGGCCTGAAAAAGGAGTCTGAGAAACCCAACCTCGAGATAGACAAGCAGGGGATTCCTCCCACCATGAGAGTACTAGGTCGAAAGCAAACGAAGAACCAAGGGGGAAATATCAAGCCCCTTCACTCTCTCAATCTGGGGAAGAACATCGTCTCAGATTCCAAAGCTCGAGAGACTTCTGTAAAGACAACTCGCGAGCTCCCTGGAGAAAGTCAAGACACCAGAAAATCGTCCACCTTAACAAAGATTTGACCTACAATGTTAAAGCTAGGCTCTATAACCCATTCGAAACCCTTAAGACCCGGGAAAGCGGAACGTGCCCGCCTAAAGGAAGCCTCTCTTGCAGCAACCCCTCCCAGGATCAACATGGATGGCTTGGATGCTAATGCCTCCCTGACAACGAGTAATACCAATCCACCCACACCTCTACCACCTACTCCACAAGAGGCTAATTCACAAGCTCTTGCTGAGATGATAGACATCATGCTTAGATATTGAAACTGTTTTGATCCTACTGATAGTGCGGCCAAGAAGGAACGTTTCAGACTTGCTGAGGAATCTGGACAACTCCTAAAAACGGCAATTCAAATGGTCCAACCAACAAGACTCCAACAAAATCAAGTGGGAGAAAACTCACCTGGACACCTCTCGCCTAAGGAACAGGAGCGCATTCCGGCTACTTTGAGACTTGGACCCATAAATCCAGAGAACATTCAGTCTCCTGGTGGGATCTCCATTCTGCCTCCTCTAGCCCCTCCAAAGCGCAAACCTGGGAGACCACCTGGGCAAAAGAAAACCTAGGCCACTGCTTCAAACCTTACTAGCATCAATCCAAGGAAAAGGAAACTCATTTTGGGGTCATCCACTCAGGAAACGAATAAGAACTCTGAGGACAGGAGTGGAGAAGCATTTCCGATGAGCCCTGCAGCGGATATGCCGGTGCTTATTCCGCTCGAACTGAAAACCAATCTCATCGCAAAGTCGAGAAGAAGTAATCTGGATTTTTCTTCACCATCAGATTGGCTTCCTTAAAGACAGCAAGATGGAATTGTCAATGGCTGGGGAACCTGTTGACAGTCCAGCGTATCCGGGAGTTTCATCAGAAGCTCTTCCCGGAGATCATCTTCCTCTCAGAGACCAAAAATCCTCATGAGGTTGTCTTTAAAAAGCTTCAATTCCTGAACACTTTGCAGCACCATTTGGTTCCCCCACACGACTTTGGAGGTGGAGGCCTAGCACTCTTTTAGCGCAAGAGCTAGATCTCGAAATCCTTGAATCTTGTGAAAACTTCATTGATTCAAAGCTGCAATACGAAGGCAAAATGGTTTTCATAACCTTTGATTATGGGAATTCTGACAGAGCTAAGAGGAAAGAAACATGGGATCACCTGATTTCTCAGGCTCAGGCGAGCGATGGACCATGGTTCCTGACGGCGATTTCAACGATATTACTGATAATTCAGAGAAGTGTGGGGGCCCGATCCGAGCTGAAGGGACCATCATTTACTTCCAATCCTTCCTATCAGAAGGAGATCTCTACGATCTCCAATATTCCGGTGATTGCTTATCTTGGCGAGGCCAGCGTCACGACCACCTAGTTTGATGTCGACTTGATAGGGCTCTTGCAAACATGATGGGACTTGATGTGGTCATGTCGAGGGTGTCAAGTTTTACCCTAAATAAAATCAATAGCCGCAAGTGCACAGCTGATCGATTGTAGTACTTAGGGATCAAATCTACAGGGAATGAGGATCAAATCTACAGGGAAGGAGGATCTTTCCTGCAAAAGCCTAAATCTACAGGGAAGGAGGATCTTTCCCGCGAAAGAAATATAAAGTAAGGAAGTCTAGAACCAGGCGATTTTTGTGAGGCTTTTTGTGGTGTCTTTAAAACATCAAAACTAATCTTAAAGAGAAAATACGGGAATTAAAATGACTTAATAACTAAACTTAACGAAACAACTAAAAACGAGAAAACAGCTAAACCTAATTGCTTAAATGAAAATCGATTGAAAGAGAAAAGATATTAGACTAAAGCTTGAATGAAAATCGGTGTAAATCTATAGGAAAAGAGGCGCTGGGGTTCAGGGATGTTTTCTCAGGGGTATGAACGATTCAAAACATTGCTAGAGAGTAAATTTGATAAGATCTTAGCTTAAACTTTTCGAACTGGAGTCACGGACGTATGAATACGCCACTGTCGTGATCATAGACAACTATCTCTCTCAACCCTGACCAGTAGTTTTCTACTCTGGCCCTGGAAGAGAAATATGCATTATGTTTAAGACTTGTCAGCATTCACAAATCGCCCATAGGTAGGTTTCCACTCCTATGTTTATTTTGCTCTCCCAAACTAGATCTGACACCGGATGAACACTTTCGTCTCACCAAGCATCTGGATAAGATTTTAGTTCATGACGCTACTCTCATGCAGTAAAAACGAATTCAGAAGAAAAAGTTCTAAGATTCGGCTCAGTAGCTCATGGAATCCTCATCGAACATAGATATCCCCATCGAAAATCCCTTAAACCCAACAATAAAACTACTCAGACATGATGAACGAAATCAAAAATATAGTATTAAAAAGTAGAGGAAAAGTCAAAATTGAAAAAGAAAGAACAAGGGTTCAAGAGACAAGTCTCTCTCTCCCTAAAACCTAAAAACAAAGCTTAAAGTAAAATTTCTATAAGTATTTCGTCTCTCTTCTTCTCTCCTTAAAAACAACCTAAATGAAATGTAATTATAGACTCCAATGCTCTCTGGTGTCTAGGGTTCCGAAATTGAGGTTGGGAAAATGATATGGGCTTCAAAAATGGGCCTTCGAACTCGGAGTTGGCTCGCTGCGATTGGGATGTGCGTGACCGTGGGGAATGGATGGCTGGCCACGGTCGAGATGCTTGTGACCGGGGGGAATGGGCTGTTGGCCGCGGGTGGAAACGATTGCCGACTGGTTTACGGTTAGAAGGCCTTCAATCGGGGGTGAACTTCTGACGGTTTGACTCTGAACTGAAAATCTAGTCTTCTATCCATTTTGTTATGTTTTTCCTTAAGTTTCCTAAAAAGAGTCTTGGAACTACAAATTCTAGAAAAACTTAATAAAAATACTTGAAAGCAATAAAAAACATAGAAAAAGTATTTCAAAATGATCCATAAAAGTGGTCAAAATACGGTTTTATCAAGTCCCCCAGACTTAAACTTTTGTTTGTCCTCAAACAAAGCAAAAGTCTAAATTGGTTAAGTGAAAACAAAAATAGGAAATGCACAAATCTCAGAAACATGAACTCCTAAACTAGGACCAAAGATCGTGCATCAATCCACAACTTAGTCTAGAAAATTCTCACCAAGACACAAAAGATACTAGTCCACTTTTTCCGTCATGCAAAACTTAAACAATCTAAACCTTGATTTCAGTCAAGTAGCTCTCTACATTCATTAAGTGCAAAAGTGAATTCTCATAAAAGACATCATCCAGGGTAGACGACGTTTGGCATTAAAGGGCTGTTTAAGTGGTGGAGTTAAAGTGTTTCGGGTTACCTGATGAATCTGGAGGATGCAAGATAATATGCAAAATCGCAAGAGAGATAAGGACCTGTTGGTGGCTGCAATTTTCAGTCACTTCTTCTTGCCCAGTGTTGTTGCATAATCCTTCCTCCTTTGTTGTAAACAGCTATTCCCCTAGACTTAAATTCTTTCCGGGAATCAGAAAATGATATCCAAAACTCCATAAAATCGAACTCCAGTTGCCTTGGGACTTAAAATTTGACCTCTCTTAGACTCTCTAAGGCTTTTATTTCCTTTCCTTTCCTATTTTCGGATTTTGTTTTTTGTTTTTTTCTTTTTTTTTGGAAAGGAAATGCCTTGAAAAGAGAGAGAGACTAGAGGACGAGATTGTACCAAAGTTTGAGATTTTTCTAAGGCAAACTGAGCTTCCTCTTGTGTTGAATCCTTCCGGGAAGTTTTCCGGCAAATCGCAGGTCTCTGACTTTGGTGACTGAAAACTGCGTCGTTCCTCTTTCTCTCCAACGTTTTTACACATATCTGCATATAAGACAATAGAAAATAAGAGTGCATGTGGTTTGAAAGAGGATTGGTTAAGGTGGGGAACTAGCTAAAGATGAACTAGCCATTCAGAATCAACAGAGAGTGGTAAAAAGGGTAAAGGAGTCCTGAATGTATGATTCGTTTCCCTGGTCTAATGCTTTAATGAGAGAATTAAGTCCAAGTTAAGTCCAAATAAAACAGAGCTAGTGTATTCCTTCATCTAAATCGAAATCATTCAAATTCCTCAGGGGTACTTCGTTTTAAATGTGCTTAGCTACCACCTAGTCTAGTCCTAAATCATGAATGAGCATGTCACTAGGAACAGTCTAAAAGTACACAACCAATTATCATTGATTCATGTTTACATTCCCTTTAAAACGTATTTTGTTTTGAAAACCGATTTTGAAAAACTTTTAAGGAAAATGCAAAAAGTGTAGATAATGCAACAAGTCGAGATGAAAGAAAAGTGGTTAGAAAGGGATGAAATCCTCCCCCAGACTTAAATCACACTGTCCTCAGTGGGAAACAAGTCGAGATTGGATGAGAAAAATGCATAGATAATCGAATTGGTAAGGCCAAAGAGAATTTACCTGTATCCGGGATGCTGGTGGAGATGGACCGGATTCATTCGAAGAGGTTTAGGAAGGTGATAGCTGGTGATGAAGATGGTGGGAAGTGATGAATGAGGTGGAATGGGGCTTGGTGAGGTGGAATGAGGTGAAATGGGTGGTTTTGGGTCGGGTTTCATCTCAACAACCATTTTCCGCGGTCAGGAGTCACGCGACACGGCAAACCAGTGCTCGGTCGCGGTCAGAAACGCGCGGCCACGGTCGAAGGGCTATTTCCCGTGGTCAGAACGCCTGAAACCGCGGGAGCTTATATGCGGCTTATTTCCTGCTTCTCCTTGGCTCCTGCTGGGCCGAGCAGTCAGGGACCATCCTTCTTTTTGGTCTTTTTGGTTTTTTTTAATTTTTTTGGCTTTTTTTTTATAAGAAACACCTGAAACTAAGAAAAATAGAAATATCAATATAAAAAGAAAGAAAAATCATAAAGAAAACAATACCTAAATTGGTTGCCTCCCATTAAGCGCTTTGTTTAAAGTCGTTTAGCTCGACTTTGGTGTAGGACGTCGCTTAGTCCTTAAAAGGCAATGTCTTGGGACAAGTCCTCTTTGATTCTCCTTGTCTTTCCTTTGTATATCCCTTATAACGCCATTCCCAATTCGAAATTTTGTCATTAGGTTTGAGATGGTAGCCTCCTACAGGATCAAAAATCAGTCTTGGAATTTCTTTGAGGTATGAGTCTTCAACACCAGTTATGATAGGAGAATGTCTTGGAAGCTTGTATGTTGAGGTGAATAATGTCCCTCTCACGTCATAGCATCAAACCATGTTGCAAGATACAGGGACAAATGATTCTTTATGATTTGAAGTGGTGGAGAAAGTTAGGCATCCAAGGTGAGGACAGTTTGCTTGGAGAAGTGTCGCCATGGCTTGAATAATTGGAAGATTAGTCTGAAGAGCATTGGCCACGGGTGGAAATGTCGCGACCGCGGGGAAAGGTGGTTTGGCAGCAGGTGCAAGTGTCGCGATCGCGGAGAAACATGGGTTTGCCGCTGGTAGCGCACACGCGACCGCGGTGCCGAATGTCCTAGGATAGATGTCCAAACCCTCTTGCTTCTGTCTCCAATTCTTTTTCCTTGTGGATAGTCTTCGGAACGGAGTCTTGAGGCCCATTTATGCTTCACTCTTGCTTCAATTAAGTCTCCATCACCTCTCATATGAGCATTGGTTAAAGGTGTACATAAGAAAATACCTTTGTTCGTCAAACTTGTAAATCCGGCGTTTTTTTTGGGTGATCTTCTTTCTAGAACGTATCCAACATCCTTTTTAGCTCCTCCAGGGTCAAATATTGGATCATCTACGCTTCCAATGATCATACAATGAGAGTTCCTTGTAGGAATCGCCGGATGTGATGTTTTCTTGTTGATATTTGATAAGCACATCTTTTGATTCGGGTAGTTGATGAGTGTTTCAACAGATGCTAGGAACGAAGTACCAAATATCAAGGGTTTCATTTCATCCCTTCTCATCTCCATAACATGGAAATCATTAGAAACAAGACAAAATATCCCTTCAAAAGGCAATTCGGGTTTGAAATCAAGTGGGCCTGCACCAGAAATATCTCCATAGTGAATATAAATCTTAGAAGGATGAAAAATCAAAATACCTATATTCTCTGAAATGGTCTTTGGTATGAGATTCACATCAGGTCCAGTATCACAAAGAGAATCACGAAATTTCACTGCCTTGATTTAGAATGCGGCATCAAACTTCTCGGAATCCTTCGTCTTAGAAGGCGCCTCCAATGGTGGTTTTGATGTCACCATTAGTGTCTCATCTTTTACGTGGTCTGTCTCACAGTCAAGATGGTGAGGAGCTGAAGGAGAAAGAGGCTTTGGTTCATCGAGAGGAAGTGAATTATGATCCTGTTTGTCATCTCCAAAACACTTGAACAAATCGGTAGAGACGAGATCGTCAATAGGGATAGAAATAGGTTCTCTTTTTTCTTGATGACTCGCTTCCATGACGTGATGATCTAAAAGAATTTCATTTGATGGCCTCTTTTTAACAAATTTCATGGTGGATTCTCCATCTACTTCACAAGCTACCCAATACCCGTCATCCATAGATTCAATGAGCTCTTGAAGCATATCATCAATCTCGGTTTGGGAGACAGATGACATATCTTCATCAAAGAGAGGATCATGGATATCTATGTGGGCATTGTAAGTTGAATAAGGGTCGTGGTCCTTGTAGAATCCTTGTTCCTCTAAAACTTCACGAATTAATTTGTTGTGGCTGCGAAGTCCCCTTGTGTGGTGGTTCGGAATTGATTTCTGATCCACTGAGGAGAGATCACGAATGTATTGTGTTTATCGGCGTCGAGTGGCTTTAGGAGTGTTATAAAAACCTCCCTCATAGTAGTAATTTTGTTTCATATAGTTCATTGCTTCATAACCAGAGACAAGAAGAACCAAAAACGAAAATAAGTAGAAAAGGTGTTCTAGAGTTGATTTAACAACCTTTCTTAGGGTTTTGCGGAAAAGAAAACGTGTGTCTTCCTCGGCAACAGCGCCAAAAACTTGATGGGGCTTGATGTGGTTGTGTCGAGGGTGTCAAGTTTTACCCTAAATGAAATCAATAGCCGCAAGTGCACAGCTGATCGATTGTAGTATTTAGGGATCGAATCCACAGGGAAGGAGGATCTTTCCTGCAAAAGCTTTCGAAAGAAATATAAAGTAAGGAAGTCTAGAACCAGGAGATTTTTGTGAGGGTTTTGGTGGTGTCTTTAAAACGTAAAAACTAATCTTAAAGAGAATATACGGGAATTAAAATAACCTAATAACTAAACTTAACGAAAACGGCTAAAAATGAGAAAATGGCAAAACCTAATTGGTGTGAATCTATAGAAAAGAAGGCGCTGGGGTTCAGGAAATTTTTCTCAGGGGTATGAACGATTCAAAACATTGCTAGAGAGTAAATTTGATAAGATCTTAGCTTAAACTTTTCGAACTGAAGTCACTGACGTATGAAATACGCCACTGTTGTGATCATAAACAACTATCTCTCTCAACACTGACCACAAGGTTTCCACTCTGGCCCAGGAAAAGAAGAGGTGCATTATGTTTAAGACTCGTCAGCATTCACAAATCGCCCATAGGTAGGTTTCCACTTCTATGTTTTTTTTGCTCTCCCAAACTAGATCTGACACCGGATGAACACTTTCGTGTCACCAAGCATCTGGATCAGATTGTAGTTCATGACGTTACTCTCATGCAGTAAAAACAAATTCAGAAAAAAAGTTCTAAGATTCGCCTCAATAGCTCATGGAATCTTCATCGAACATATATATCTCCATCGAATATCCCTTAGACCCAACAATAAAACTACTCAGACATGATGAACAAAATCAAAAACATAGTACTAAAAAGTAGAGCAAAAGTCGAAATTGAAAAAGAAAGAACAAGGGTTCAAGAGACAAGTCTCTCTCTCCCTAAAACCTAAAAACAAAGCTTAAAGTAAAATTTCTGTAAAGTATTTCGTCTCTCTTCTTCTCTCCTTAAAAATGACCTAAATGATATGTATTGTCTCCAATGCTCTCTGGTGTCAAGGCTTCCGGAATTGAGGTTGGGAAAATGATATGGGCTTCAGAAATGAGCCTTCGAACTCGGAGTGGGCTGGTCGCGGTCGGGATGTGCGTGACCGCAAGGAATGGATGGCTGGCCGTGGTCGGGATGCTTGTGACCGCGGGGAATGGGCTGTTGGCCGCGGGTGGAAACGCTTGCCGGCTGGTTTACGGGACATTTTGCTCTTTGCGTATCTTTTGATTGAATCGTTGGATTGCCAAGCTGTAAAATGTGATGGAAAGCTGATACTTCCATTTTTGAGATCTCCAAATTTGAGCTGGATCGGACGGTGAGAAGGCCTTCAATCGGGGGTGAACTTCTGACGGTTTGACTCTGAGCTGAAAATCTGGTCTTCTATCCATTTTGTTAAGCTTTTCCCTAAGTTTCCTGAAAAGAGTCTTGGAACTACGAATACTAGAAAAACGTAATAAAAGTACTTGAAAGAAATAAAAAACATAGAAAAAGTATTTCAAAATGATCATTAAAAGTGGTCAAAATACGGTGTTATCAAAACAGCAACTGGGCTGAGCAATTCCCATTTGGCCGAAGTGAATACCTCAGTTTTGAAGGTTCTGATCATCAGCCTGTAATTTCTCATTTTGACATATCGAGGAAGAGGAAGAAGAGTATCTTTAGTTTTGATCAACGTCTTCGCGAGAACGGAGAAGTCAAGGGTGTAATCAGAGAGGTCTGGAGTCTCGACCCATCTGGTTCCATAGCCCAAAAACTATCAAAGTGTAAGTGGGCCATTATCGAATGGAATTAAGCCCACTTTTTCAATAGTCAAAAAAGAATTGAGGAGGGAAAGAGAGTTCTTGAAGAGGCAATGACGGCACCGGTGAATGACGGCGATCTCATTGCTCGCCTGAATGAATCACTGTGATCTGCGTACACTGAAGAGGAAGATTTCAGGAAGCAAAACATTCATAATCTTTGGCTGGGCTTGGGAGACCGTAATACGGGCGTCTTCCACGCGATCACGAAAAACAGAACAGCCGTTAACAGTTTCTCTGTGATCGAAGATGACGAAGGGATCCCAAAATTTGAAGAAGACCAGATCGTGGAAGTGGTGGTGTTATATTTCGAAAAGCTCTTCACTGCTGAGGATAACATCAGAATCTTGATCTTGGAGGAAGCCATCAAACCTTCAGTTTCAAAGGAAACTAATGACTCTCTGATTTTGAGCCCTCCATACATGCAGATAAAGCTCCCAGGCCAGACGGGTTTTCTGCTAGCTTTTTCCAATCAAATTGGGATACTGTTGGCCCAGAGATTGTTAATGAAATCCAAGAGTTTTTCTCTTCTGGTGTTCTTCCTCCGACAAGCAATGAGAATTTCATCCACCTCATTCCAAAGTGCTCTGGTCCAAAGAAGATGTCGGACTACAAACCGATAGAGCTGTGTAACGTGTACTACCAAATAATTTCGAAGATCCTCACAAGAAGATTGCAACCCATTCTCCCGGATCTCATATCTGAAAATCAATCTGCTTTTGTGCCTGGCAGAGCTATATCGGATATTGTTCTCATTACGCATGAGATGCTTCACCAGCTTAAGACCTCTAAGGCCAGGTTTATAGCTCCATGGCGGTTAAAACCGAAATGAGCAAAGCTTATGATCGGCTGGACTGGAATTTTATCAAGGCTGTTCTCCTGCGGTTTGGGTTTCACCAATGGTGGGTCGATTGGGTAATGCAGTGTGTCAGCACGGTGTCATATGTCTTTCTGCTGAATGATGGTCCTCAAGGACAAGTCCTTCCAACCAGGAGAATCAGGCAAGGAGACCCCTTATCCCTTTCTTATTTATTCTTTGCAGCCAAGTGCTTTCAGGTCTCTGTGCTAAAGCTTAGGCAAATGGGTCTCTCCAAGGTATCAGAGATTCTAGAGGATGCCCTAGATTGACTCATCTGCTGTTTTCATAGGATACAATGTTTTCTTGCAACACAAATGAAGGAAACACTAAAGCTCTCTTAGACATCCTGCAAAAGTATGAAACTGCCTCTGGCCAATCTATTAACCGTGAGAAATCCTCCATCAGCTTGTCTCAGAAAACCCCTGCTGAGATCAGAGAGAGGGTCAAAAGAAATCTACAAATCTCCAAGGAAGGTGGTGTTGGCAACTACTTAGGCCGATGCAAGAAAGATTTATTCACCGGAATCATTGACGAAATCAGACAAAAACCCTCAGCTGGTCATCTTGTTTCCTCTCTAGTGCAGGAAAAATGGTTCTTTTGAAAAGTGTGCTATCATCTATGCCAACTTACGCTATAACTTTTTTCAAGCTGCCTGAATCTTTGTGTCATAGAATCTAATCTACCCTCACCAGATTCTGGTGGGATGGTAGCGCAGAAAAGAAAAACATGAGTTGTATTTCTTGGGAAAAGCTTACCCAGAGCAAAGGAAATGGAGGACTTGATTTTGGAGATATCTCCTGCTTTAACGATGCCCTCCTTGCAAATCTGAGTTGGCGAATCCTGACAAAATCTGGAAGTCTCCTCTTTAGAGTTCTTCTTGGAAAATACTGTCACAAATCAAGTTTTTTGGATTTCATCTGCCCTGCCTCAGCCTCCCACGCTTAGAGGAGTATTCTCATTGGAATGGATCTACTTGGGAAACATTTGGGCTAGGCAATTGGAAATGGAAGGAGTGTAAACTCGTGGTCTGAGGCATGGCTGTCAACCTCTTCCCAATTTGACCCTGGAGGCCCGTGTGCAGAGCAAAACATGAATCTTACTGTTTTGGAACTCATTGATGCAGCCTAAAGAAGTTGGAACCTGCATAAGATCTGTGATCTTGTTCAACAGTTGGAGGACATAATCCTGAAGATCAAACCCAGCCTACACGATGTGGAGGACAACGGATTTGGCTGAGAGATAAGTCTGGAGTTTACTCCACGAAATCTGGTTACTTTGCTGCCTTGGAAGAATCATCCCCAAGCCAGTTTGTAAATCCTTTGGACTGGTCTTCCGACATTTGCAATATCTCCTCTGCTCCCAAGGTCAAAACATTCCTTTGGAAGGCTGCAAATGGTGCTTTGCCGGTTGGTGTAGCCCTGGCAAAACGCATTCCAAGTGTCTCTCCTGACTATCGAATATGCCAAGCACCTGAATCCTCGGAGCATCTTCTGTTCCTTAGCCCTTTTGCTCAGAAGGTTTGGGAGCTCGTTCCTTTCCACCCGGAACCTTGGTCTTTGAATTCTGAAGTTCTTGCGAGCAAATGGAAAGAAGCCAGGAAGTCTTTATGTCTGGGATTTACGGCGCTCAACAAAGGAGCTCTGACCCATGGATTTGCTGGAACCTGTGGAAAGCTAGAAACAACTGAATTATAATGGGATGGCCTTCACTGTAGAGAAAGTGGTCAACAAATCCATCTCCGATGCAAAAGAATGGCAAACAGGTAATTCGGGTAAAACCAATGTGTTTAAAGCTGTGGTGTCTTTAGATATCTTGGGATCGACGCTGAAACGGTGTGCCACACTGGCACGGCTTGGAACTCAAACTAGGAGATAGCAGGCCTTGGATGGACCATTCTCTCCCGTTGTGACACCATCCATCGCACCTACTCCCAGATAGAACCCCATGTCATGTCCCCCCTCATGGCGGAAAGCCTCGTGATTATAGCTGCTCTGAAACAAGCGGCCGCGGAAGGCATAGTTTCTATATTGGTCTTACCCAACTCCTTATCCTTGATACGAGCCATCAACTCTGACTCGTGCATCTCGGAGATTCATGCAATTTTTGAGGACATCAAGATCCTTTCGAATTGTTTTGACTCAATCACTTTCAAGTTTATCCCTAGGAATCTTAATGTTGCTGCTGATTTAGCTGCTAAAGCGGCCTTGTCCAAAATTCCAACTACTGCTTTCAACTTCTGATATTTCATATTTTATTTTAAGAAATGTTGATTTTCGAACACAAATCCCAAAACCTGTTTACAAAGCAAAAAGTAGATTTCAACATAATGACTTTTCTACAAAATCGAAGCCAACAAGTCCTACTTTCTTAGCTGTTATAGATAATATGGTATACTAGATTCTAACCTGCCCATTGGTGGGCGGACGTGATTTGGTTGGCTAAAATGAAAAATAAATCATAAGTTATATCCATCAATAGTTTAGTTCAGTATATATATAGAGTTGAATGTTATGGATGGAATGATATGGGAGTTTAAACATCAATACGTCTGATGTTTATGATATGGAGAGGTATATTTTAAGTATATGTTAGCAATCAAGTGGCAAATTAAAATGCAAATTTTCTAAGTGTATATATGGTATAGAAAGCAAAATTGTTGATAGTTTTACAGATTTTAAACAATAAAAGCTCATCAATTTGTATTACAATCATCTGGTATGATAACTTGAAAGCCCAGCATTTTATAATATATATATAGCAAACTAATTGATTGGCCCCATGAACCAAAAACGAAACAAATATAATTGCAAATGTATTTAGCCCATGGGTGAAAAATAAAACAGTTTCAGAACAAAGTTAAAATTATGTCAAATGAAGAAATATTGGTACATATTACAAAACACAAAATTATCACAAACTGAACCTAAATCCATCTCCAAGTTAAACCTACAAAATATATATATAAGGAGACTTGTTAATAAAAATAAATATAAAGTGATTTATACTATAACATGAAAAAGATGATGGAGATTTATTAATTCGGATAAAACACAAATGTATACTTCAATATACAATTCATAAAATATATATATATATATATATATATATATCATAACATATAATGTAAATAACCTCTTACCTATTTCTGAAGTCAACAACCTCTTGTATTGAAAGATCAATCAAAACCGAGAACAACCTTTAAGATATTTAACATACATTCTCCCATTGTTTTGATCTGCATAATTTTACATATTTTTATAAGTCACGTGTGAATGTTTAACCTAATTCATATAAACAGACACATTGTTTTAAGTTTTCAGTTATAATAACACTTACCTTCCTTAATAACCCAAAATCGGAGAACACATACTCAGCGATAAGATCCTTTATGCCTTCACTGATCATAAAACTCTTGAGCAGTCTCACCAAAAGCAAAACATGTAATAATACATGCTCTATATCATGAACATTATAAATAAGTTAGTAAAATATACAATATGATATATAATTAATTATATATGTATAATTAAAAATAAATATATTTTACTCTTCGTCCACGATGTCAAAACTTAATGTATCCTCTCCAGCGTGAGCCAAGATATTTTCGACGGCAGAAATAGTTCCAACTAATTCTATATAAAGAAAAATAAACCTGAAATTTGGAAATGGAAGACATTAAGGGAATGTTCATAATATATGTTTTTACCCGTCAAAACATTCGGGTTAGTTTTCTTCCGCAGAATATCAAAAATTCTGGCTGCATCCAAAAAGTAGTGATCTGCCTTTAGCAGGATATCAAAAATAATGGACCATTCTTGAGTCTAATATAGTACTTATAGCGAGTTAGCCTCAGATCTCCTACATCTAGACACACTTTGAAGCCCATAAACAATTTCCATTCCCCTTCTCGTACACTATCTTATAGAAAACGCGCATCTTGCGGCCAAATAATAGCAGAAATTTTCACACCCGAACAATACAGACAATTGTATACAATCAAATAAGCAAATCAAATTTTTAACTAAACCCTAAACAATTAAAACTTGTTCATCACCGATTTGATAGGAATTAACATGTAAGAAGAATCAATATGATAAAAAAATTATTAAAAAATGATAAATTCATATTCTGCAATTGTACCTTATGATCCCATATGAATACTCTCTCCGCCATCTGAAGAACGCCTCCAAATACTCAAAATCTTCGCATCAATAGCCCAACATTGACAAACGTCACATAAATCTTCCATCTCATCTCTATGGATTCTTGGGTAATCCATGATTTTAGTTAAGTATCGATTAGAAAGAGTGGATGATTTTTTACTTCTGATAGAGATATTCTTATAAAGCGAAATAAACGATGTACTTTAACTGCCAAGGCATTGTGGGGAAGGGTGTGGAAGATATAAAGGCAAATCTAATTGATATTTTTAAAACCCGTTTTTTTTTTTTAAAAAAGAAAAAATTTTAGTAAATTAAATTGTGTAAATAAATGAGATTTATTTATTTCAAGATGATTTGCTATACTATAGTTTGCTATACTATATATTATCTTAAATGATAAGTAATGCGATTACTTAACAATTAGTTTGCTACATTTTGGATTTGATATATCATGTAATATGGATAATATAAGTGCGATAAGTAAATATCCTTTGGTAAATCATGATGGTTAGTTTCTAAAATAACATATTGTCTATTTACTTTAGTGCATGCAACCAAAAATTTATTAATGTGATAATTCACTTACATGAAATGAAATCTTCATGCTGTAGAATATAGGTATGATACATAAAGATGGTAGGTTCGAGTGCATGCACTAAAGTAAATAGACAGTATGTTTCTTTTAGATGCAATCGAGGTTGCAATATAGCTGTATTTTGCGCATGGATTAATTATTAATTTGTGAGGTTTTCAAAGTAATATCTTGTTAGCTGATGTTTTATCTCTTTCAACTATTTTCCAATCAAGAATATCGATTTTAAACAATGATAGATGAATATAGTTTTTCAAAATTCAAGTCTAATTATATATAAGACAATTGATTCATCACAGTCTTTATGGTACAATTACGGTACTGTTATTCGCTAGTTGTAAAGCCTAAAACATTAAATAAAATAGTTTTTTATAACTATAGTGTATCATAACTAAACCTTTGTGTCAGACAACAGTACCATAAGTGTACCTTACAGAATCTATTGTCTAAACTACTTACAATTCAATCTGTTCGAGACTGATTTATCTCATACACGTCATCATAAACTATCAGTTCGATATATATGAACGTAAACATTGGTCCCTATATACTCAATCGAAATAAATCCAAACATAAAAAGTTGCAAATAGAAACGGTCAGTATACTAAAATATAAACTTCTATCTAGTTTCTATCATAAATGGGCCATATCAAACATAACACTTCTACGTAAAAACCCAAAATAATTAACCAAATGACACTGTATTTCAAAAAACAAAAAAATACTTCAAATGGTTCGACATACATTGTTTAATTGAAAACTATAACAACGTCAAACGATAAACAACACCGAGCAGAATCATATAATAACCATAAGAATACAGTGACGCATTCACCCCTACATAAAACATAAAAACAAAAACGTTTACATAATAAATGCATTATATTATTAATGGAACGAATACGAAAATGAAAACATACCTTTTTAATCATCACGATAATTTCCTAAATTCCGGAATACTTCTTTGAATGCAACATTCATTGTTTGCCTTTGTTGATTACCATCTCTATCTACTATCAGTATTTTCAAGCCTTTCTTCGATGTTACCCGAGTTATTGTAACATATAGCTGCCCATGAGAAAACACAAGATGATGTAAATACAAACCTACTTCTGATAACAACTGTCCCTGAATTTTGTTGATGGTTATAGTGAATGCAACTGCCAACGGTAACTGTCTACGTCTTAATTTAAAAGGCAATCTTGCATCAGATGGAGTGATCAACAATCTTGGAATAATAACTTTGTCTCCAGCTTCTATCATGAAATCCGCCATTTGTGTAATCTGAAGTCTCGTTCCATTCATGAATCCCGCTTTAGGATCAATATTCCTAAGCAGCATCACAGGACACCCTATTTTCAGTGTAATACAATGATTGGGAAGTCCAGCAACTTTTATACTGTTTAAAAACTCAGGAGTAAAACCGGGATTTTGTAATGCTCCGGACTCACCTGTGTTAATTAGTTCAACATATTGATATAAGTAAGAATAAAATTCCAAAAACACACCAAAAAACAGAATCATATAAGATGAACTTATTGTACTTACCAGTCATCCTCGACAACATATGTTCATTTATATTGCTCACATCTTCGTTGGTTGGACAAAATATTGCTCTTTCTTGCCAAAATATGGTATCTTTTTCCTCCTGAAATGATGTTTGTTCTCCGTAAATTTGTGTACATATTGCTTCGATTGGATCATGTACGTCTGTTATAAGGAACTCCTCAGGAATATCAGTCATTACTTCACCGTCATTTGGCTCAGCGATTTTACCTTCGCCAACATCTAAAATTCATTCAGAAAATTCCTTCAATTCATTTGCTTGCTCAACACTCAAGTCACTTGCCAGTAACCTCATGATTTAAGTTAGCTTCATAACTTTGCAATAATCCCAGATATATGATGCATTCAATGCAGCATTAGCAACATCTCCCCTTGAAGCACCATGCATAACAGGTAGAATCTGCCTGAAATCTCCACCAAATACAACAACTTTCCCACCGAAAACACCTCCTTTTTCATTCTGCATGATGTCAGATAAACTTTTATCTAACGATTCAAAGCAGTATTTACTAATCATAGGTGCTTCATCCCAAATAATAAGAGATTTTTCTGCTATCAAATTCACAACTTCTGAACCACGTTTCATCGAACATGTAGTCTATTTATCTGGGTTAATAGGTATACAAAACCGCGAATGAGCTGTCCGACCTCCTTGTAACAACAAAGATGCGATTCCACTTGATGCAACGTTTAGCACAATATCACCCTTACATCTTATTGCAGTAGACAAAAGAGACCAAAGGAAAGTTTTGCCAGTACCTCCAAATCCATAAACAAAAAAAAACGCCTCCTTTTTTGTTCTCAACTGCTTCAATAATCTCATCATAAATATTCTTTTGCTCAGTGGTAAGCTTCACAATGTCTCTATCATGCATTTCTTTAAATGCCTGTCTATCATAATTTTTTTTTATGAATTATTAAGACATTATCGTTGTTAAGCCCATCTTTTGGAGGCTAAGGCGTTGATGTATAGAATTGCAAAGAAATATTGTGAAATTTCAAGATCTTCTCAATCTCCAAAAGGGCAAACTTTTTCTTATCAGCATCGTCCAATATAAGACCTGCAAAACGTGTAAATGATATGGATAATGAGTTTACTAAAGTAACAAATTCAGCAATGCATTACGTTTTAAAATAATACCGTTAAAGATGCAATAAAATAAATAAGAAAACAGTAGGGAATTTATCAAACCTGACCGATTACAATGCTGTCGCCGCATGTATTCAATATCTTCTAACAAAACTTCCCAGGTTTGTTCCCAAACATATTCAGGCCGAGACAAACTACCAGATACAAGCATTATAACAAATAGTCATCTTAAAAATGACCCGGTAGCAGTAAAACTCATTCTAATAATATCAGTAATATACTCCTGGTCATCTTCTAACAATCCTCTAGCATAACATGCTTCCTTGAAAGAAGGGTATACCACATCATTGTAGGATTTGATGTCATCAAATGATCTGGACCCCTGACAACATTAAGAAGAATCCTAAAAAAATAAGCTTCTTCTAGTTTACGTGGAACATAAGTAATCCTTCCAATAGAAAAATATATTTTCCTTGGTTTAAACATCCGAAGTGATTTATCCCACGTATAGTAAACAGGGATTTCTCTATAGGTGAGTGTTTTACATTTACTGCCTTTTTTGTTCAACTCAAACCAAGCCGTCATCTTTGTGTTCTTTACAACTTCCCTATGGATAACCGTTTCTACCATCTCATCACCCTTGAAATATACGAACTGTTTTC
The DNA here is from genome assembly GCF_000478725.1 of Eutrema salsugineum. Taxonomy (NCBI): domain Eukaryota; kingdom Viridiplantae; phylum Streptophyta; class Magnoliopsida; order Brassicales; family Brassicaceae; genus Eutrema; species Eutrema salsugineum. The sequence goes on along the minus strand of NW_006256909.1, from coordinate 16,106,443 downwards.
CTGGTAAGTGAAATGGAAGGTGTTCCACGGGGGTTGTACGATTGTGGATTGAATTTTTTAAGATTCGCCATGCAGATTCACACGAAGATACATATCTATATAATAAAATAGTATGTTATAAGTAAACAACTAAATATTCAATTAAATATATAGCTTTTATTCTGACAGTAGTTCAAATATAAATGTTGACAAAAAACCTGCAGCCGAAGAAGTCTTTAATCTCATTTTTCTTCTTTGCTTGACATTCATGTGTGGAATCACAATACTGTTATCTCCTCCATCAGCTTTCACATTCTGTGCTTGCGAAGGCTCAATCACAAACGTAGCACGATCAATTCTTTTATTTATATACTTAAATAAGTATTTAATGGAAGAAGCTTGGTTGCACCACTCAACATAGATATGAGCTCGATAGCGAAGAGACAACTTTTGTTATAGGGTATCACAAATCTATTATCACATTTGTATCCATTTTTGTCAACGTAATCCTTGAGCTGTGACCTCCTCCTATACAAAGGAAAACCTTCTTTATTAATAGCTGTCATCTTAACATGCTGTTTAGGATATATCTTTGTACAAATCCCTTGAGACATGCATGGTGATCTTGGATTAAGATCACCGCATGGACCATAAATCATCATTTTAGAAACAATTACATAAAGCTCTGACTTTTCATATCGGTCGGGTATCTCAGCTGATATAACATTGTCGATTTTTTCAGGAGGAATTTTAGAAGTTGGATCTAAAAACAATAGAATATGTGCATGCGGTAGACCCTTCTTCTGAAACTCTATGGTGTACATGGCTGAAATTATGAAAATATATATCAATGAATAAACTGTATAATAATGATATTACAAATGTCAATATTAAATAATGCTAAAGTTACTAACCAGAAACAACTTTTTCTATACCGAGTCTGCTATCAGCGAAATCCATCATCATAGAATCTAGCTTCATTTTGAACACCCGACAAAGTATATCTGGTCTATCATCAAAACTGAGTTTCCGCTCGTTCAAATACCTTGTGATTTCTGGCCACTTTGGATTACATGTAAAGGTGATGAAAAGATCAGGGTACCCAAAAAGTTTACATACAGACATTGCATCCAAGTAGCATTGAGTTATATATCGAGGTCCACCAGTGAATGAAGGAGGCAAATACATTTTTCTACCTTGATCACGCAAATTCTTTTTACCTTTATTTGATGCATCTTCTATTGAATCAAGATTTTCAGATCTGAGTGATGTCTGGTTTTTGTCAAGATAGCCGACACGATTTGCCTCTATCATAGTTAAAACATCAACCAGAAACTGCTGGAATAACCTCTTAGCCCACAGCAAAGTGTGACATTCATTCTTTCGCTCCTGTATACGAAATGCAAAAAACTGTCTCATGCTAATATATTCTCGTTTCCGTTTCTTCTTCCCAGTCTTTGCAAAGCATTTTTCAATGCGAATATGGAAACCGTCTTCACTATACGGAAAAATCAAAGGATACAGTAGAGCAATGTATGAAGGATGAATTTCACTAATCCTTATCAGCTTGCCGCTTTGTTTCTGCAATATTATATCAAGCTTACACATATCCTCATTCAGATCACCAGGGATCAACGCAGCCACTTCGGACGCAGTAGGCATATTATATATCTTTGAGTATTTCTGGCGATCATTTATAAGTCTCATATGAAGCTCCTCGTTGGGATCCATTTTCAATCTGTCTCTAGCAGCTCGAAAATTCTTCACGTAAGGGTTCACCTTATCTAACATCTTAATCCGCCTATCAATTAATTTATTCCTGAATTGTTTACATTTAGACACCTTCATAGGATTTTTACTTTTGCTGCAAGAAAAATATATTATTATTAAAATAAAGTAATAATAAATATGAATTTAATCATTACGTTTACCTCATAATGGTCGAATGATTTTGGACTTCTTCATCGGTGTCAACAATAAATAACTCCGTTAAACTTCACAACATCACCAGGTTTAGGGAGCATACTTCCCATCAGATGATAATTCTCTCCGTTAAGCTGGAACATTGATGGTTCACGCCCTTTTTTGATAGACCTATCTACTTTACCTCCAATAGAAGTCATTGAAAATAGCATATTGTAGGGTCTAACATTCTCACGAAAATGTTTGCTTAGATCATCGGCAGATGTAAAAGGATGCATTAATTCCTCTGGAGAATCTCGAAGGTATGGTAGCTTTACTTGACCTTGCGAACAACACAAAGAAAATATAGGATTATGTGCTCTTCTTCTTTTGTTTAAACGTTCACCATACCAGAAAATTGCACCACGATAATTACACTCATATGAAGAATAGCCATCATCTTTATATTCTGAATATAAAAATAGTCCGACATTATAATAAATTAATATGTGAATCACATAACATAAGATTGAGTGTTAGAAATAAATACTTTTATATTCGCTGAAAGGATTATTATTATTAGAGACTCCTACATAAAAAGCTTTCTGCAAAATAGTAGCTAAACTCTTGACATCATAAACATAGTCTTCAGGTTCCTCATTGTCAGATGATATTTCTTCGCCAGCTTCATCCATAATATAGTTTTCCTCATCGGACGAACCATCAAGACTGCTACAGATAGCTGAATGAAATGTAAAAGATAATATTTACATACTTAATAATTAGTTCCACGAACATCTACATAAAAAATGAATTGAAATTGAAATTAGTCATTTACGGTGAATAATATAAATGTAAATAATACTGTTTAGGAAATGAAATAAACTACTTCTTTCTGATGTGATCCTTGACAGATGTACAAAAAAAAATTAGTAGAGAAACATTTTTTTTCTTGGATGTAAATACTGTATAGTTTTTGTACGTCTGTCTGAAGATCACTTGAGAGGAATAGTTGTAGAGAAGATTGTATTTGAGTGAAGAAAGTTGTCTTCTACTTTTATTTATACTCGTAAAAGTAAGGTGACTACTCACGTTTCATCCAGGTGTTTCATATTCCCCAAAAGTCCGCTCTAATTAAAACATATTAACTAACAGTTGACTCAATTATCACAAATTCCCATAGAATAGCATTTACAAATAAATGAATATATCTTCTATAAATATTGGAAAATATCTTGAAAAATATAAAAATAAGGTATGTACTCCAAATTAAGTGTATGAGTCATCTACAATTTCTTCATCATACATATACTAGTAATTACTCAAATATGTCACTGCAAAACATAAGACAATATTAATTTCACCCCAATAAAATTAACACGATACAAACGTAAATTGTAAAATAACATAAACGTAGTAATGGTTAAATTAAAAGAATAAATTATTAAAGTTCAAAAACAAATGCACGAGTATCATCCAAACAAATTTCAACAAAAAGTTGAACAACAATAGAGAAAAAACATGAGAAGATGCGAATTCAAATATCCATTTTTTTCGCTATATCACGCCCATCACTTTTCCAGATCCATGTGCACGAGCGAGTCCCTTGTCAAATTTCCATCTCATAAGAAGGCTCTTGCCTCAGCGTATTTATCAGCAACACCTACAAGGTTTACATATAAATATAAACATAAAATGCCAAATACCGGGTATTAATATATACAGATTATTATATGCAACCCAAGCTAATATTTTTCAAAATTATATCTTATTACCAGACAATAGCAAACTCTCATCACCCATATCATCAGATTCATTCACCTCATCAGCGGATAAAACATCATTTCCTTTCCAAACCTTCCTGACTTTGTATGTATTACTACCACCGTAGAGATTTTCTTTCTCAACACAAATCAGAAACTGAAAAGTCTTCCCAATCAAGTTTTTCAGTGCATCAGGAATGACATTCAGATCTTGTATCTAAGTATATAACGTACATGACATTTTAAACAAACAAAGTCTTTATTCATAAATGGTTAAAATTGTATCATAGATTAAGATTTACAATTAATACCTCATCGAAGTTCCCCTTGAGAATTTCATCAGCTTTCTGATTTAAAATATCCTGCGCATTTCTATCAAAAAAAAAAAACACTAGATCTTGCTGATATCATCCATAACGCAAAGATGAAGTTTGTACCTATATATATATATATATAAAAATTGTATAAAATACTCGAATGCACGGTTAGCTAAATAATTAAGACAAATACTAAAAACAATTAGTAAAAAAAATTATCTCGCATTCACAAAGGACACTTTTGCATCACATGTTTCACATGAATAAAAGGTCTTATTATTCTTGGTCATTTTTTGTTCTTCCTTCTTTGGAATTTTGTACATTTTTTTACCACATCTAGTGCAAACTAAATAAAACCACGACCAGTCTATGTCAACCGCGTAGATGGTGCACATGATCTTACATTTTACAACCTGAAGAAACAAAAATACAAATGTAAAAATTATGTAATCTATGACGTTTTCCCTAGCAAAATTTGAAAATGACATATACCTCAAGAGAATCTTGCAATTCTTAAATAGTGACCATTGGAAACTGATCGAAATGAATCTCATCACCATAAGAAACCCTTTGTTGAGGTTTGCTACTCAAGAAGGTAATACGTCCGCAATTCTCAGGTAAACTAAGAATAGGTAATAGTATTAGTTGTATTCGTAATTGTAATGATAATATATATATATATATAATATACATAGACAAATTACCTATTCTTGAAGACAATGACATCGGGATCATTCAAATCTATCAGAACCTTTGTTGTTTGACAACTACTTGTAATTCGACGATCACCTACAATATTTAACAAACAAAACAAAAACAAAAAACAATGGTGTTGTATGAAAAGAACAAATTTATGAATAAAAAAAATTAATATGTACCTTTGAAAACGTTTATTTCCCAAAACGGATGACAAGAATGACACTTCTTTCACCCGCACTCCGACAAGCCGAATAGACTTCCTCACCAAGCTTTCCCCACAGTGTGCATGGTAAACATTCATCACTATAACACATATCAAATAAAACAGATGAAAGGAAACAATAAGAAAATAAAGTGTCTGTATTTATATATATATATACTCACTTAGCATTTCGTAGAGCGAACTCGAGTTTGCTGGTGTCCTTATTCATAACAGATATTGTTTGCAACTCACAGACACTTTCAACTTGTCCAATAACATCTATTTAGGAAAATAAGGTCAGATAATTATTGAAACTAAGATGAATGAAGCAATTAAATTAAATAGATCAGTAAATTTACCAACCAAAAAACTTGTATTGGTTATATCATCCAATATTGTAACAAACTCTGAGAAATCAAAAAACAGACTGTCTGACCGATTAGAACGTTTGCTGATAACTGTAGAGGATATGAATGACATCTTAAATTGATGTCTGGTGGTCCGGTATTGTCATGAAGCCTGATTCAATGAAAATTTCTCTATGAACTTCCATTCACCGACAACCATCATCCGTTCAAAACAATGCAGCAAATTTTTCTTGACAGTTGTGTTGATTTTGGTACCCTGGATGATCAAAAAGTTAAAAAAAAATTAACAGAACAATCAAAATAATAAAAAGTAATGTCGATTAATAATATATTGTACTATTTCATCGGCCAGGATGATTTCCAAAGACTCCCCACTCTTGGTTTGGTATTGTTTCCATGTATGAAGCACCTTCACTTGAACCTTTCACCCAGTCCTATAAGGCTTAACGTCAGCTAAAGGGGTTAGTTTCGTTGTGGAAGCCATAAGAATAATGAAAAACCAAAAAAAAACAGAGAAGAAAACGAAACTTGATGAGGAGTGTTTTGGAAGAAGGGGTTGTATATTTATAATAAAAAAATATAAGGTTTATTGATAAGCCGTTAAATGTTTATAATTTGGCAGCCAAGAATATTCGTGAAATTTAAATTTTTGAAATAGATATGCCAAATATCAAATAACGTTTTTTTGTAAAGTAGTTGTAATTGTTTATATACACGGAGATGCGATATAAACGGGATAAATTCGAAATATCCTATGGTATAAGTTCAAAGATGAGCACCTATTATTTTATTTCGAAATTAAATGAATACGATAAATAACATACATGTATGATAATATATTGTGTTCAATAAATATGGGGAAAAAAACCAAATGAGATATGTGATAGTGGTTAGAATTTTCTATACTATTATAGAGCGTATTGTTGTAATTGGTAACAATAACTATTGGTATAATTAATAATAGATATCATAACAGGATTTGAAACAGATTTAATTCTCATACGTAATCTTGCAAATCTATTCAAATGATTTTGACAATTATTGCAAATTTTTAGTTTATCTGTAATAATAGGATATTTTGTTTAAATTACGTTTTTATTGAAGATTTTAAATAAATAATTAATTGCCTAAAATACAAAACGGGTCAAATTTTAAGGATCTGTGTCCTTTTAAACGGGTCATTTTAAAAGGATGCGGATCCTCTTTGATTTGAGTTTTTTTTTTTTGTTCGTGGGATATATTTTGATACAATGTCATTCATTGTAATATACCATGTAACACCGATGTCAATTTCCTAAATATACTTCTCCTTTAATATTATAAGATGAGTTAAAAGTTATAGAAAATATTTTCAAATCAATAAAGAGTTTTTAGGTGATGAATTTTACTCTAAAAAATAACATCCAGAAAAGACTTTGATTTTTCAAAAAAAAAAATAAAAAATAGAAATATAATCCAAGAAGAGTTTTACAAATATCTCTATGAACATAAATTACAAAATTTTATTTTTCAATTGGTTTGAATACTATGCATTCAAAAATAGTATCAATATTCCTTTTTCTAAAACTGTGAATCCAATCACCACTCGCAATAAAACCCCTGAATGGAAAACCCTTGCCAATGGAAAAATTATCCGTTCCAATCACCCCCTCAACAGGGAATCAAGTTTGAATTGTTGGGAACACTATTTGAAGTGATTCCTTTTAAACATCCCCAAGATGATGATAAGACTAATATCAAAAATATCATCGTCCAAAACAATTTTTCAAATATGAATCTTGGAACGATAGGCAAACAGCTTGATAGAATCGAAAAATCGATTCAAAATCAACCTACCACTCCAATAGATTCTAACTCTGAAAAGAAAACAAAAAAACCCATATTCAAACCTTTCCTAATTTCTAGCTCTAGTGTCAAAACTTACCAAGAGACGAATAAAGAATTCATTTGTGCTCTTCAAAGCCAACTAAGTAAGATAGACATAGGAGAAAATAGCACTCCTCAGGTATCCAATATTCCCAATACTCCTATTTCTAAAGCCCAAATAAATACTCTAGCTAATGAATCCTTTGTTAGTGAATATTAACCTTCTTGGTCGGGAAAACAATCAAGATTATCAAATAATCTCTGCCCCTGGCCTAGGTCAAATCCAGACAGTAGAACAATTTAGGTTCAATTCATCTTCAGTTTATGACTGGAATATCGATGGAATACCTGAGTACAATATCTTAAATTTCCTACAAAAAATATTTATGGCCGCAAACGCCTACAGAACTCAAGTAGGAAATGAGGATAAAATCTTAGTTGAGCTCCTAATAGCTGGTTTTTTCGGGCCAGCTTAAAGGATGGTGGGATAACTAACTAAACGATCAGCAACGCTCAGAAATCCTAGATGCCGTCAAAATTAATGAGGATAATGTGCCCATACTAGATAATTTTGGAAATCCAAGATGTTGTAGCCACCTTAGTTATAGCCATAACCTTGCATTTCATAGGAGATCCCTTAGTACTTAGAGATAAGAATGCCGAACTCCTTTCGAACCTGAAATGCAAAAGGCTTAGCGATTTCCAATGGTACAAAAACACTTTCCTTACTAGGGTTATACTCCGCCAAGATTCAAACAACCTTTCTGGAAAGAAAAATTCCTCATAGGACTTCCAACCCTTCTAGGATAAAAAGTTAGAAATAAAATTAGAGATTCCACGGGAACCCAAATAATTGATTATGATGATTTAAGTTATGGAGAGTTGATCAGTATTGTTCAACAAGAAGGTCTCAAGATCTGTCAAGATCTAAAACTTCAGAAACATCTTGATTGGGAACTAAAAAGAACAAAAGTAAAATTAGGCTCATGATAACATCCGATTTTGACCAATTTTCACCATTGATTTCAAATGTTTTTTCAAAGGTTTTAATCAGTTTTAGGAACTTTTATTATGATTTACGTGTATTTATAGTTTCAAGGCTCTTTTCAGGAATCTTAGGGAAAATGATGGCAAAATGGAAGAAATCCACTTTTTCAGCTCAGAATTAGACCGCCAGATGTTTGGTAACAAATGGAGGCCATTCCACCATCTGATCCAGCTCAACTTTTGAGACAATCAAGAGGAGATAACCATCTTTCCATAGCACTTGACATCACAAGGATCCAACGGTGCAATCAAAAGATACAAGGAGAACAAGTTGACCCAGTTCACCAGTCCCAGAAGACTGACCTGCGGTAAACTTATGTTTTACCTGCCCTAGAAGACTCTATCCCCGGTGGACCTTTGGAAGAGCCAGAAAGCCCAACAACAAAGCCCACTTCGCCATTTCTTTTTATAGAAGCCCTAAATGAGACCTGGAAGACCGTAGGACCTATAAATACATTGTTTAGCAGTCCTAAACGGGTGTGTGCTCCTGTAATGAGGTTTTGAGCCACCAAACTTCTGTTTTTCTAGGGTTAGGCGATGGAGATGGGGATTCTTCCCCATATCCATTTTTCTTTCTCCTTTTTATCTTATTAACTTTTCTGTTTCATCCTTTTGTATCCTTCTATGTCTTTCATCATTCATTGCATCATGTAGATTAGTCCTAGAGAGTCAAGTTGTTTGAAGATATCGACAAGCATATATATAAATATATATATATATATATATATATCGATTAGGATTTCTATTGTTGTAGACCATATTCTGGATCTCATCTCTTCTAAGTTGTTCATAAAGCATGAGAGTAGATTCATGACCTATTCTCTGAGCCTAGGATCGATCAGAGCCACGAGAGTGTTGTATCAGATCATCCGTACCTAGCTTCAGAAGAACATAGTCGCTATAGGAGTCGAAAGCTACCTATAGAGAAGATGTGAGCAGACGAATTCAATGTATAATGCATGATCTTAAGTTTAGCATGAGAGCGAGAGTTAATTGATAGATCTAAGAGATTAGTTGATAAAGGTGACGAGAGCTGGTTAATCATATATATGTCTATTCTAGTTCCATGCAGATTCCCATAAACAGATGAAGATAAATTGCCCGGAATCTAATTGGAAAGTTTGAGTCGATATGCGTCAGATGTTCTTTTGACAATTCATCCTGCATTGCATTTTATTTCTTGTGAATATTAGATTAAGTTTAGTTTAGGAATCTTAACCAAAAACCCCAAAACTTTTATTGGTTTATGACTTTGCTTACTTCCCAGTTTGTTGTTTCTCGCAGATTAGATATCCTCCATGTGGATCGATACCTTAAGTCCTACAACGTACATTTGTGCACTTGCAGACACTAGGGTTTTATACATGTAAAACTTTTAGAGGATCAACGAGCTTGTAAGAAAAATAACCCTAGGCCCACAAGCCCATCAAGTTTTTGGCGTCGTTGCCAGAGAGGTTTTTAGTCTCTGGAGGTCTAAACCTGGGAGGTTGAAGCCGCAGAAGACTATATATATGTCGAGTTTCTGCCAAAGCAACATAGGAAGTAAACCAAATTCATAAACACCTTAACTTTTTTTTTTCTGCTTATTCTTTCTTCTGTTTGCCATAGTTTCCGAAATCTTTGAAGCATGGATCATCCAAAGAAAAACCCTAATCCCGAGCGAAGGTCCTGCGACCTGTGTGAAACTCCCAGTGCATGTGAATCACCCTTCAGGCGTGATTTTGATCATCATCTTTGGAACCCTAATCCGAACCACCACCATGGAGACTCGCGACCTCTACTCCATCGAGATGAGCCCTATTCGCCTCACCTGGTGAATCCTCGACCATCTCATCCTCTTCCTCATCAGATTATGTGCCAAAACGCCGATGCTGATTGATTTAGGCTCCAACTGAATCGATTAGGAGCTATGCTGAATCAATACCTTGATTTCCAAGTTATTATGGAAGCTACCCTGTACAAGAGGATCGATGACCTCACTCACCATGTGAAATCGCTAGAAGATCTGCACTCTCAAGAGGAAGATAGATGATTTTGAGGAAGAGCAGCCAAGACAGAAGTATGATATCCTTCAAGGATCCATCGATGCCTAAGCTAGAGATTAAGGAAGCCAATGAAATCGCTTCATGGTACAGAGGAAGGAAAGATGGTGAACTTCAAGAGATTGAATTTTGTCTAAGCAAGCTTGAGCACAAGAGCATGGAAACTAATTCTGACATCAAGCATCTCTCTAAGTGTCAAGGAGACACAAACCTTGTTGTAACAAAGATCTTTGAGAATCATAAGAAGGATTCTCTTTTTCATGGTCAGCAAAAAGGAGAATCCACCAATTCTGATGCAGGAGATCCTACAACGGACGCCCAGAATAACCCTGAAGACATCCTGGAAGAGCAAGAAGGAGAAGCAGCTGAGCAACCCTCAGGATCCCCACCGCGGCCGCGAGGGTGTCGACCGCGGCCAGCCCCATCCTCAGCGTGGCCGCGAGAGTTTCACCCGCGGCCGGATCCTTCTCCGCCGCGGATGCGACATCTCCACCCACTGGGAACCGCCATCTCTCTTCAAGTTTGCATCACCAAGACCCTGATGGACCAGAAGAGCATGACTCCCATATCCCATGCATGAAGATCACAGAAGAAGAACCAGATGTCATAGATGTGGAGGATGAATCACCTAAGAGAATTGAAATGCCATACATAGATTCAATCATCGAGTTCGATGCTGCCAAGTTCTATTCTGATTCTTATTCTGCATTTGAGGCACCATATCATCCACAGGATAGACCAGCTCGAACTCTGCACAAAGTTCAAGACAAAGGTCAATTTCTTATCTCTTGTGACATTAGAGATGAAAGATTCCTCAATATTCTTTGTGATTCTGGAACTTGCATTAACATGATGTCCAAAGCAACTGCTTTGAGACTTGACATTAAGCACATCTCAAGTATCAGGACAAAGATTAGCTTAGCAGATGATTCAAGTGCAATACCAAGAGGAATAGCCTGAGACATTCCTCCAAGGATTGGAGATTGCATTGCACCTGTCGATCTATACATAGTGAAGACCAAAGATGACTCTTATCCAGTTATTCTTGGATGGTCTTTCTTAGCAACTGCTGGAGCCATCATGGATTGGTCCAACAGGAGAGTTTCTTTTGCCAATATCGACAAGGACATCTTCTATGAAGCTAAACCACTTAAGAGCAAAAGAGGAGAGCATATAGCCCACGCATTTGAATCAGAAGAACTCTGGAGTGATGAAGAACTTGCAAGACAGAACAGGAGGATTTTGAAAAGAACTTGTCTTAGGACAAGATCCTATTTGAACTAAGTCTTCTTCTTTGCAAAGTCTAGCTAAGAACTATAAACTAAAGCGCTTAATGGGAGGCAACCCATTTAGGTACTTAAATGCTTTTGTTTAGCTTTCTTTTTCTATTAAAGTTTTGTTTCTTTTATTTTAGACAGGCCTTAGTCTGCTATTAAAAAAACAAAAAAAGAAGAAGAGAAGAAAAGGAGCTGACCGCGGCCAATGGAGGTTCAGCCGCGGCCAGCAAGCTTTCCACCGCGGCCGCGAAGCTTTCAACCACGACCAGCGCGTATCATGCCGCGGCCAGGATGTCTTCATCCACGGCCAGCACCAGCCGCCACCCTTGGCCTCTTCCACCACCACATTGATCAAATCTGCTATTTTGGATCCCTAGCATCCAAGTTTGATCAAGCATCATCACTACAACCACCTCACAATCCATCACCAACACCAGGTAAGTTCTCTCTTCCTTAATCTTTTAAATTCTTACATACTCTATTTCTCATCCTTGCCTGATTTATTTCACACTGGGGACAGTGTGATTTAAGTCTGGGGAGGATTTCATCACTTTCTAACCACATTTTCTTGCATGAGCCCTTGCATTCTGCATTTTCTTAAAGTTTTTCAATTTTTTTGGTTTTTCTTAAAACTTTTCAAAAGTCTTTTGAGTTTCAAAAAGTGTTTTCAAAGGTCAATTACATTTTGAGGGAATAATGACAAAATCGATGATGATAACCAACCTGTTTACTTCTACACCAATCACTCATGACAGCTCCTCCAAGGTTTAGTACTAGACTAGGCGGTAACTAGAGTACTTACACTACAAAATCCCACCAGAGAACTTCTATTCATGAAGATCTTTTCTGACAGGATATACTAGCTCATTCTACTTGGACTTAATCTTGACATCTAATTTTCTCATCAATGGTTTTAAAAAGGCATCATGATATACATCTAGCTAGGACATCTTTACCTTATTGTTACCACTCTTTGTTGTCCTAGATGGCCAGTTCATCTTTAGCTGGTACCACACCCTTAACCCAAACCTTCATGTTCTAACCTCCTGCATTTTTTTAAGTCTAATTTGACAGATATGTGCAAAAACGCCGGAGAGGGAGGAACAACATAGTTTTCAGTCACTCAAGAGAAAGGCTGAAAGAGACCAGAAGGGAGTGTGCCAGAAATCTAATGATGCCTCAGAAAATCTCATTCTTAAAGTTAAATTTCGTGCTCTTTAAGACTCCAAGTCAAAAGGCAGTTTCCCCTTTCGAAAAAAAAATGAAAAAAAAAGAGAGAAAAAAAAAAAGAAAAGAAAGGAAACCAAAAGCCTAAAAGAGTTTTAGAAGCCGAAATCACTTGAGCCAAGGCAATAGGTATTCACTTAAGGAGTTATGGATTCAAAACCTGGACAAAAATCCAAGTCTGGAGGATATAAGGAGAACCTGAAGAAAGGAGTTCAGAAATCTTAAAGCAAGAAGAATGTGACTGAAACTATGGGGGCAGTTACAGTTCCATCCTCTCTTGCTGTTTTGCATAATGTATTGTCTCTCCAGAAAAAAAAGTAACCCTAAATACATCAAGCCTTACCATTAAAAAGCCTTTTGATACCTAACCTTGAATGCCTTGTTTAATATCCTTTTGATGAGAACCACTGAAACCTTAAATGAATGTTACGAGCTAGTTGGCTGGAAGTTAGTTCTAAGTGTGTGGATTTTCGCATGACAGATTAACGGACTAGTTATGTTTGTATTTTGGTGAGAATTTTCTAGACTTGATCTGATTGATGCATTGTACATAATTAAGGTCTACAAGTATGGTTGCTGATATTTTTGAGTTCCCTCTCATTTTTGTTGAATGATATTTTTCCAGATTTGGTCTTGTTTTGTTTGAGGACAAACAAAGTCTTAAGTCTGCGGGAGTTGATAACACCCCATTTTGACCTATTTTCACCATTGATTTCAAATGTTTTTTCAAATATTTTAATCATTTTTATGAACTTTTACTATAATTTCCATATATTTGTAGTTTCAATGCTCTTTTCAGGAAACTTAGGGAAAATAATGGCAAAATGGAAGAAATCCACTTTTTCAGCTCAGAGTTAGACCGTCGGAAGTTTGGTAACTAATGGAGGCGTTCCCACCGTCTGATCCAGCTCAAATTTGGAGACAATCAAGAGGAGACAACCAGCTTTCCATAGTACTTTACATCACAAGAGGATACATGGAGAACAAGTTGATCTAGTTCACCATTCCCGGAAGACTCTCACCCGCGGTAAACACATGTTTTACCTGCCCTGGAAGACTCTCACCCCCGGTGGACCTTAGGACGAGCCACAAGGCCTAAAATCAAAGCCCATTTCGCCATTTCTCTTCAGAGATACCCTAAATGAGACCTGAAAGACTTTAGGACCTATAAATACATTGTTTAACAGTCCTAAACGGGTGTGTGCTTCTGTAATGAGATTTTGAGCCACCAAACTCTGTTTTTCTAGGGTTAGGCGATGGAGATGGGGATTCTTCCCCAGATCCATTGTTCTTTCTCCTTTTTATCTTATTAACTTTTCTGTTTCATCCTTTTGCATTCTTCTATGTCTTTCATCTTTCATTGCATCATGTAGATTAGTCCCAGAGATTCAAGTTGGTTGAAGATATCGACAAGCATATATATCGATTAGGATTTCTATTGTTCTAGACCATATTCTGGATCTCTGCTCTTCTAAGTTGTTCATGAAGCATGAGAGTAGATTCATGACCTATTCTATGATCCTAGGATCAATCCGTTGTATCAGATCATCCGTACCTAACTTCAGAAGAACATAGTCGCTATAGGAGTCAAAAGCTACCTATAGAGAAGATGTGAGCAGACGAATTCAATGTCTAATGCATGATCTTAAGTTTAGCATGAGAGCGAGAGTAAATTGCTAGATCTAAGAGATTATTTGATTAAGGTGACGAGAGTTGGTTAATCATATATATGTCTATTCTAGTTTCATGCAGATTCTCCGAAACAGATGAAGATAAATCGCCCGGAAGCTAATTGGAAATACCATCATACATCGATTAGAGTAAACCGGAGAAGTCTAAATCGCCACCTATGAGTTTAAGAGTCTTTAGTTTGAGTCGATATGCTTTAGATGTTCTTTTAACAATTCATCCTGCATTGCATTTTATTTCTTGTGAATATTAGATTAGGTTTAGTTTAGGAATCTTAACCAAAAACCCCAAAACTTTTATTGGTTTATGACTTTGCTTACTTCCCAGTTTGTTGTTTCTCGCAGATTAGACATCCTCCCTGTTCATCGACATCCTAAGTCCTACAACGTACATCTGTGCACTTGCAGACACTAGGATTTTATAAATTTAAAACTTCTGGAGGACCAACAGGCTTGTAAAAAAACAACCCTAGGCCCGCAAGCCCATCAGCTCATTTTGTAGACAATTCGAAATTGATCCCAGCAAAAATAGTAAGTCCTGCATAGGAGATTGCAGGAATTCTTACTACTCTAAAAATAAGCCAAGAAAATACTCTAAAACCTATAGAAATCATAAATCTCACGAAAACTCCTGGCAAAAACCTCGTAAGAGATTTACTCCAAAAGAAATAACAACCACTAAGCCATTCTACAAAAAACTCATTTAATTCAAATGTAATAAAAAGGGGTCACACTTCAAAATTCTGCCGTTTTAACAGAAAAATCCAAGAACTCGACTTTGGAGAAGAACTTTCGAGTAAAATATCAAATCTCTTGCTAGATCATTCATCACCATCGGGTAATGATTCTTATTCATCATTATCTTCTGAAAAAGCCCTACAAGTTAATGAGCTAAAAGACTCATCATCCTGCTCTGAATCTGATGAAAATAAAATAAAAGTACTTACAATTAAAGATCAAGAATTTCAGATTGAAATCTTGAATTCCATTTCAAATCCTCAAACCAAACAAAAATGTTTAGAAACAATCCTTTCCTCCCTGAACGAAAAAGAAATAAAAATCTTTGAAAACACATCAAAGCCTCATAATCCAACATCTTCAAAATCATCTTATAATCTAACCACAATCCTTAACGAAAGAAAGAAAGATGGTTCTAAAACAACAATTCAAGATCTTATGATGGAAATAAAAGAGGTAAAAAATAATCTCAAAACTCTTAGAGAAAAGCAAAAAAAGAGATTCTGAGTATTTTCACTCAATTATATCTTCTATCAAGAGGGAATCATGATTCTAGTTCTGATGAACAAGACAATGATAACCTAGATAGCAGAGAAAATGATCTCAGTCTCAAAAAACAAATACAGTCTCTAGACTTTGCCCCTAAAGATTTCCTCTGTGTTTTAAGAGAAATAACTTACCAGAAATATAAAATAAAAATCACACTTGTTTTTTCTGAAAATTACAAAATTGATATGATCGCTCTGTTTGATACAGGCGCTGATTTTAATGCATCAAGTCTGGGCTTGTCCCAAAATGTTTTTATCTAGAAACACGAGAAAAATTATCTGCTGCTAATTATTCCAAAACTCCGCATAATGTCTAAAGCAGAAGCTTCAGTTTTAAAAGATAATATATACATCAAGACTGCATTCGTCTTGACAGATGATATATATCAAAACGTTATATTATGAACTCCCTTCATAAATTTAATCACAACATACAAAGTTATGGATGATTCAATTTCCTTCAAAACCCAAAACAAAAAACAATCTTTCCAATTTCTTGAAACTCCTAAAAAGCGAAGTCTAAATTTAATCAAAGCTTGCTCAATACAAGAGAATTTCTTAAATTCTTTAATAAATAAGTAATATGATTATGTTTAACCGCCTATTTTGTTTCAGTTTTTATTTTATCTCTGTTTCTCTGATATTAGAAGAAACGAAAGTAGATCATAAGAAATTGTAACATAGAAATTAAACATAAAATAAAAACAGAGATAAAATAAAAACAGAAATAAAATTGGCGGTTAAACAGAAATATATTACTTATTTAGTATACTGGGTGATTAAACCAGTCACTTAAACATAAATTTAAATATAAACATAAATATAAATTGTAACAAACAAGATAAAAATATTTTTATTTTATAAAATTAAAGGCGGTTAAACCAGCCATAGTACAAGTTTGGAAAACTTACTTATCGGAGATCGTAACAATGTAAGGAGAGTACATGACTCAGAGAAAATGGTACAGAAATAGAATGAAAAAGAGGGATGAAAACTGGAGAATGAGAACTTGGAGATTATAACTAAACACACACTCCTTTATATAGGAGTTTTACAAGAGTTCAAATGATAAAATAATAACAAAACATAAAATAGTGGTAAAGAATGGATAAATCCACTCACAAAAGCTTGTTTCCACTTCAGAAAAGCTTGTCTCCAATATCGAAGTGGTGTCATGTCTGCCGGAAACAACACCAAGAAATGCAGTCTTCGATGGGGGGTGTTGTCGTCTTTCGTCGTTGTGGATCGTATCAAAAGATTCGTCATTATGATCTGTTCGCAACAATGATTTTGTTGAGATTTGTACTTTGGTGGCAAGAAATCATACTCCACTGTTTCCAAAAATTTCTTCATCGACATCCAGGATATTAGATTCTGATCCGCTTCCCAAGGTTTGTGAAATAGAGTCTGAGATTGAAGCCATGAATTGTAAGGAGATTGCCTTAATTTCTTCTTCAGATTTAGCTCCTGCTAGCATCGATAATATTTTGGATTTTTGGGCCAAGAAAAAAGTTGTTTCCGGTGGTTGGTTTTTATTTGGTGTTTGGATAAGGGCGACGGAGGAGTTGGAATTTTGGAGATTGGATTAAAAAGGAATTGTAACAAGCCTGACAATAGTCCCAATAGTTGAAAGAAACATTAAAACAAGAGAGATCTTTTAGATTTTCTAGAAAATTTAGACTTTCATTAAGATCGTATTCCCAATCGCTTGGAGCAATGACCTTATCAATTTTAAAAGTGGAATAATCAGGATCAGTGTGGTTTCATTGTGATAAAAATATTTAAAGGACATTGATTCTGTTATTTCCAAAATCGTTTGAAATAATAACACAGTTTTATCTGTATTATGTGGTTTGAAAAATCTGTTTTTTTACAAAATATTTTTTTATTATTAAAAATGGGTTGTTGCTGACCAAGAATCCTTTTCCAATATTTATAAAGTTTTGGTAAATGGTTTTTTCAAAATTTTCAGAGGGTGAGTTTTGTGGAAACACCTTCAGGTTTTGGTTTTCATGTAAAATCATTTTTGAAGGGACCTCAGAGGATTTTAAAACATTTTTGGAAGAGAGGTTTTCAGAAAAATCACATTTTTCCTGTTTTGAAAAACTTAGCTCGAAAGCTATTTGTAGTTGTAGAATTTGATCCATGATTTTCTCTAGAGTTTGAAGAGAGTCAGAAAGTTCTTCTTTTTTTCACATTCTTTTTTGTAACAGAGATCCAGAGTTCTGTTTTTATCTGTGGAGATGTGTTTGGGGGTAAGGTTTTTTTCTGAGATTGTTTTAGGGATATGCCTTTTCTTTTATCAATCTTCCCCGGAGGCATCATACCTGTTTTGAAGAAATTCTCTTGTCAATAAATCTGGAACAGAGTTTGAATCTCCTTTAATGTATTTTATATCAAAATCAGAAATACTTAAAATTGCTTGCCATCGCGCAAAAATTTGTTTTGAGGCAAGGTTTTTAACATCTTTTTGTAAAACATCTTTAGCACTTTTGCAATCGATACGTAAGAGAAATTTTTTATTCAAAAGATCACTTTGAAATTTTTGTATACATAGTACTATACTTAAATTCTCTTTTTAATAGTAGAATAGTTTCTTTGGGTATCATTCCAATGCAAAGATGTAAATTGTATTATACTCTCTTGACAATCTATGTTCTTTTGTTTAAGAATACCACCATATCCTACATCTGATGCATCTGTTTCTACAACCTTTTTTAAATCTAGATCCGCTATGTGCAGACAAGGGATTTCAAGAATCTGCTTTTTAATTTTTTTGTACTAATGCAGTATGCTCTTTTGTCCAAGGAACCTGGTTTTTCTTTAGACAACTATATAATGGTTTTGCTATCCTATTAATATTAGGACAGAAATCTAATACATATTTAAGACTACCAAGGACCTACGTAACTGGGTTTTATCTAAAATCTTATCTAAGAATTTGTTCGCAAATTCTAAAGACCTTTCTATCGGTGTTATCATACTTTGCGATATGTAATGCCCTAGAAATCTGATCTTAGTTTGGAATAAAGACATTTTTGTTTTTGAAACAACAAGACCATTTTTTCTTGCAACATAATAAAATGTCTTCAAATGTTTAAAATACGCATCAAGAGAATATGAAAATATTAAAATATCGTCAATGTAAACGATACAAAATTTTGAATAGTCAGAAAATATGTCATTCATGATTCTTTAAAATTCCGAAGGTGCATTTTTAAAATCAAATGGCATTACGTTCCATTGGTATGGACCAAAAGGAACTGTAAATTCTGTTTTATAACGATCAGTAAGAGATTTAAGTTTGCCAAAATCCTGATTTAAGATCAAACTTTGAAAATATGTGGGCAGAATAAAGCTTTTGAAGTAAATATTTTTTATTTGGTATTGGATATCTAATCCATTTTAATGCGGATTTAAAGGTTTCTAATTAATTACTAACCTAGGAGTGCTTCCTCAATTTTAGAATTTTTATGCACATAAAAAGCAGCACATGACCAAGGAGATCTTGATTTTCAAATTAGGCATTTGTTTAAAAGGTCAGAAATTTCTTTCCTACAATGTTTTTCTAATTCAGAGTTCATTTGTATTGGACAAGCCTTAGCGAGAATTTATTTTTCATTGAAATTTTCCTCGTATGGCAAATTCTGAACAAATTTCCTTTTCCAATTTTTTCCTAGATTTAAAATCTTGTCTTAACTTCATTTGTATCCAAAGCCTTTTTTTGTAGTAAAAATTCAGATTTTAAATTTTCCAAATGGAATGTTTTACTATATATTAAAGAATTTAAGAAATTCTCTTGTATTGAGTAATCTTTTATTAAATTTAGACTTCGCTTTTTAGGTGTTTCAAGAAATTATAAAGATAGTTTTTTGTTTTGGGTTTTGAAGAAAACTGAATCATCCATAACTTTGTATGGTGTGATTAAATTTAGAAAGGGAGTTCTTAATATCACGTTTTGATATATATACCATCTGTCAAGACGAATGCAGTCTCGATGTATATATTATCTTTTAAAACTGAAGCTTCTGCTTTAGCCGTTATGCGGAGTTTGGAATTATTAGCAGCAGATAATTTTTCTCGTGTTTCTAGATGAAAACATTTTGGCACAAGCCCAGACTTGATGCAATTAAGATCAGCGCCTGTATCAAACAGAGCGATCGTATCAATTTTGTAATTTTCAGAAAAAAGTGTGGTTTTTATTTAATATCTCTGGTAAGAGATTTCTCTTAAACATAGAGGAAATCCTTAGGGGCAGAGTCTAGAGACTGTATTTGTTCTTTGAGACTGAGATCATCTTCTATGTTATCTAGGTTATCATTGTCTTGTTCATCAGAACTAGAATCATGATTCTCTTTAATAGAAGATATAATTGAGTAAAAATACTCAGAATCTCTTTTTTGCTTTTCTCTAAGAGTTTTGATAACATTTTTTACCTCTTTTATTTCCATCCTAGGATCTTGAATTGTTGTTTTAGAACCATCTTTCTTTCTTTTGTTAAGGATTATGGTTAGATCATAAGATGATTTTAAGGATGTTGGATTACGAGGCTTTGATGTGTTTTCAGAGATTTTTATTTCTTTTTCGTTCAGGGATGAAAGGATTGTTTCGGTTTGAGGATTTGAAATGGAATTCAAGATTTTAATCTGAAATTCTTGATCTTTTGTAAATACGTTTATTTTATTTTCTTCAGATTCACAGTCGGATGATGAGTTTTTTAGCTCATCAACTTGTAGGGCTTTTTCAGAGGATAATGATGAATCAGAATCATTACCCAATGATGATGAATGATCTAGCAAGAGATTTGATATTTTACTCGAATGTTCTTCTCCAAGGTCGAGTTCTTGGATTTTTCTGTTAAAACGGCAGAATTTTGAAGTGTGACTTTTTTTATTACATTTGAAGCAAGTGAGATTTTTGTAGAATGGCTTAGTGGTTGTTATTTCTTTTGGAGTAAATCTCTTACGAGGTTTTTGCCAGTAATTTTCATGAGATTTATGATTTCTATAGGTTTTAGAGTATTTTCTACGCTTTTTTTTAGAGTAGTAAAAATTATTGCACTCTCCTATGCAGGACTTACTATTTTTGCTGGGATCAATTTCGAATTGTCTATAAAATGAGGCTATTTCTACTTTTGTTCGTTTGAGTTCCCATTTCAGATGATTCTGAAGTTTTAAATCTTGACAGATCTTGAGACCTTCTTGTTGAACAACACTGATCAACTCTCCATAAGTGAAATCATCATAATCAACTATTTGGGTTCCCGTGGAATCTCTAGTTTTATTTCTAATTTTTTCTCCTGGAGGGTTGGAAGTCCTGCGAGGAATTTTTCTTTCCAAAAAGTTGGTTTGAATCTTGGCGGAGTAGAACCATAGTAAGGAAAGTGTTTTTGTACCATTGGAAATCGCTACGCATTTTTCATTTAAGGTTTGAAAGGAGTTCGGCATTTTTATCTCTAAGTACTGAGGGATCTCCTATAAAATACAAGGTTATGGCTATAACTAAGGTGGCTACAGCATCTTGTTGGGGATTTCCAAAATTATCTAGTATAGGCACATTATCCTCATCCGTTTTCACGGCATCTATGATTTCTGAGCGTTGCTGATTGTTTAGTTAGTTATCCCACCATCCTTTAAGCTGGCCCGAAAAAACCAGCTATTAGGAGCTCAACTACGGTTCTATCTTCATTTCCTACTCTAGTTCTGTAAGCGTTTGTGGCCATAATCATTTTTTGTAGGAAATTTAAGATATTGTACTCAGATATTCAATCGATATTCCAGTCAAAAACTGAAGATGAGTTGAACCTAGATGCTCTAATGTCTGGATTTGACCTAGGTCAGGGGCAGAGATTATTTGATGATCTTGATGGTTTTCCCGACCAAGAAGGTTAATATTAGGGATTGAATTTTGCTCAGAGGGTTCACTAGCATAGGATTCATTAGCTAGAGTATTTATTTGGGCTTTAGAAGTAGGAGTATCGAGAATATTGGATTTCTTAGGCGTGCTATTTTCTCCTATTTGTATCTTACTTAGTTGGCTTTGAAGAGCACAAATGAATTCTTTATTCGTCTCTTGCTAAGTTTTGACACTAAGCTAGGAATTTGGAAAGGTTTAAATATGGGTTTTTTTTTCTTTTCAGAGGTAGAATCTATTGGAGTGATAGGTTGATTTTGAATTGATTTTTCGATTCTATCAAGCTTTGCATATCGTTCCAAGATTTGTATTTCAAAATTTGTTTTGGATGATAATTTTGTTTATATTAGTCTTATCATCATCTTGTGGACGTTTAATAGGAATCGCTTCAATTGGTGTTCCCAACAATTCAAGCTTGATTATAATGCTTGTTAGGTCATAATTAACTATCTTTCGCAACCTTGACCAGTAGGTTTCCACTCTGGCCCCAGAAGGAAAAAGATGCGATCTTGCTTAAGACTCGTCAACATTCACAGCTCACCCATAGGTAGGTTTCCACTCCTATGGCAAAATTGTTTTTCTCAAACTAGATTTGGCTCCTATGACAAACCTATATCAGATTATAGTTCATGATGCTACTTCCATGCATTAAAAATAAGTTTAGAACAAAAAGTTCAAGGATTCGGCTTTAATAGCTAATGGAATCTTCATCGAACATATATGGTCTCCATAAAAAATCCCATAAACCCAACAATAAAACTACTCAGACATGATTAAAGAAAGCAAAAACATTGAATTGAAAAGCTAAATAGAAATCGATATTGAAAAAGAAACAAAGGGGGTACAATAGATAGATCTCTATCTCCCTATACCTAAAACAACTCTAAGAACTTAAAAGGTATTCTTAAACATAAAAATCATTCATATGATACGACTTATGGTTCATAAAACATGTATTTATAGTGCTCAAGTCATTTCTGGACATCACTTAGGGTTTCTCCAAATGATGGAATTGATTTGGGCTTGAAAATGGGCTTCTAGACCAAACAAACCAATCTCCACGGTCAAAAGGGACGTGACCGGTGTAAACTAGGTGCTGGCCACGGTCAGGATTCCTTGCCGGCTGCTTGACGAGACATCTTGCTTTTCGCGTAACTTTTGATTGAACTGTTGGATTGTCTTGATGTCAAATATGCTGGAAATCTGTTTGTTCCATATTTAAGATCTCCAAATTTGAGCTGGATCAGACGGTGAGAAGGTCCTAATTTGAGGGTGAACTTCTGATGGTTTGACTCTGAGCTGAAAATCTGGTCTTCTATCCATTTTGCTAAGTTTTGTCCTAAGTTTCCTAAAAAATTCTTGAAACTATAAATACTAGTTTTATGTAAAAATTCTTGAAACTATAAATAAGGCATTGAAAAAATATTTGAAAATGATCCATAAATATGGTCAAAATACGGTGTTATCAACTCCCGCAGAGTTAAACCTTTGTTTGTTCTCAAACAAAGCAAAAATCAAATCAGGTGAAGTAAAAACAAAATAGGGAATGCACAAATCTCAGAGACATGAACCTCCAAACTATGACCATAGATCGTACAACAATCATAACTTAGTCTAAAAAATTCTCACCAAGACACAAAAGATACTAGTCCACTTTTTTCGTCATGCAAAACTTAAACAATCTAAAACCTCGATTCCAGTCAACTAGCTCTCTACATTCATTTAAGTACAATAGTGATTTTTCATCAAAGACATCATTCAGGGTAGATGGCATTTGGTATTATGGGCTGTTTAAGTGGTAGAGTTAATGTGTTTCGAGTTACCTGAAGATCTATAGGATGCAAGATATTATGGAAAGCCGCAAGAGAGAGTGGACCTGTTGATGTCCGCAATTTTCAGTCACTTCTCCTTGTCAAATGTTGTTGCATAATCCTTCCTCCTTTGTTGAAAAACTGATAACTAAGAGTTTTCGGACTCTTAATGAGGGTTATCAATCCCCTTAATCATTTTTAGAATAAAGGGTATCAATCCAACAATGTGGTTTAGACACTAATCTATGAGATAGTTTCTTAATCCAAGCAATATGAGTGATTTGGTTGGTAACAAGTGCTTAAAATGAAAACTAAACAAGACAATGACAAGTGATTAAAGTGAATTAAAGCAAGCAATAACAATAAACAGATGATGATGATATGAATATGATGAGGGAAAGGTTTTATACATGATAAATAATTAGGGTGCTTTAATACTAAACTAGAGAGCTAAATGAACAAACAATCAAGCAAAACCATTTAACATAGACTCTTAAGTAAGATAATCCTCTCATGAAGTTATTAAACTTCTATGATAATCCTCTTTCATACCAAATTCTCATTTAAGAAGCATGAATTAACAAGCATTAAAAATCAGTCTAATAAGTCATTTAAGCATTAAATTATCACTTTCATGATGAAAAACGCTTAAACCTCTAACAAGCTTAGTTCAGGCATTTCTACAAACACCTTTTGGGTGGTGAAATGCCCATGATCTATACCAGAGTGATGTGCAAAGATCTATCCTTAAGAACAGCTTGTTAGAGAATGGATGATGTATGATCTAACTCCTAAAATCTCTAATCTAACATCTTAGCACCCTAATCTACATACACTACAAGGAAACATGAAATTGGCGACTGCATTTTACGACTGTTTTAACAGTCGTAACGTTTTATGACTGTTTGACGACTACACCCCGACGAAATAGTGACTGACTAGTAATAGTCGTCAAACAGTCGCTAATTAGTATTAAATACAAACAGTCGTAATTTGGTCGTTAATTACCGACCAATGTACGACGTATTTGTCGAGTCGCTTGATAAAAAACACGTGTTTTAACTTTTGTGGTAGGTGTACCGGTTTTTTGCGACTAAAACACGGCAGTCACTATTTAGACGCAAATTGGTAGCAAATTAGTCGTAAACTTTTCTATATATACAGATCCACGCATCTTCTTTTCATTCACTCACAATCACAATCTAAAAGCTCTGAAATTCTGGAGAGCGTTTCTAGATATAATGTCTGGAAATTTCAGTAATAATAATAATAATAGAGAGTGGATGTATAAACGGATCGACGAAGAAACGGAAAATTTCCATTCGGAATTTGTATCCGGAGTAGAACAATTTATGAATTTTGCGAACAACCAGACGCTAATGCAGAGTAATGGCGGTAAATTTTACTGTCCTTGTAGTGTTTGCAAAAATAATAAATTTTTGCCGGGAAAATAATTTGGAACCATCTCTTTAGTAAAGGGTTCATGCCAGATTACTATATTTGGTATAAGCATGGGGAAGAAATTACTATGGATTATGGAACTAGTTATGGTAATATAACTCATTTAAATTGGAGTGAAGAAAATGTGGGTAATGTAGTAGGAGATAGATATGTGGATATGGTGAATGATGCATTTCATGGTAATTATCATCAAGATGATACATATCATCAAGAAGATAGTTATCAGAATGTACAAGAACCGGTGCGTAACCATCCTCAACAATTTTACGACTTGTTAGAAGCTGGGAAAAAACCATTATATGATGGTTGTCATGAAGGTCACTCGCAGTTATCTTTAGCTGCTCGGTTCATGCAAAATAAAGTAGATTATAATATGAGTGAAAAGTGTGTGGTTTCGTGGGCATCTTTGTTTACGGAGTATTTACCAGAAGGAAATCAGTCAACCAGGTCACATTACGAGACAAAGAAATTGATGGGTAATTTGGGGCTTCCATTTCACAAAATTGATGTTTGTATTAACAATTGTATGATCTTCTGGAAAGAAGATGAAATGTGGGAGGAGTGTAAATTCTGTCAGTCACCAAGATATAAGCCTAGCGAAGGACGACGTTCACGAACCAGAATACCATATAGTTGTATGTGGTATCTACCTATTGGTGATAGATTGAAGAGGCTGTATCAGAGCCAGAAGACTGCAGCGGCAATGAGATGGCATGCTGAGCACCAAGCAAAGGAGGGTGAAATGTGTCATCCCTCTGATGCTGCAGAGTGGAAATATTTTCAAGATTTACATCTCCGGTTTGCTGAAGAACCCTGTAACGTTTATCTTGGATTATGTACAGATGGATTCAATCCATTTGGCATGTCTCGTAATCATTCGTTATATCCTGTGATCTTGACTCCTTATAATTTACCCCCTGGTATGTGCATGAAGACTGAGTACTTGTTCCTCACAATATTGAATTCTGGGCCAAATCATCCGCGTGCCAGTCTCGATATCTTCTTCCGGCCTCTTGTCGAGGAATTAAAAGAATTATGGTCAACTGGTATCGATGCATATGATGTATCTTTGCAGCAGAATTTCAAATTAAAGGCTGTGCTGATGTGGACGATAAGCGACTTTCCCGCGTATGGCATGTTGTCAGGATGGACGACCCATGGTAGATTGGCTTGTCCAATTTGTTTGGACGATACAAAGGCATTCTATCTGCCTAATGGAAGAATGGATCAACCCACTAATCATAGTTAACACACTTGTTAAGCATGCTTAGAAGCTTTGAATGAGATGGAGAAATGATTTGATGCAACGAAACACTCTTAAAATCGATTAGAAAATGAGAGATATCTCTTAACATCAAGGTTTTTACACAAAAGAGGCAAAAGAAGTCGAAAATGGGATAAAAGATGTTTAGGGGTTTTGCCAAAATGATGTATATAGTGTCTTGGACCAAACCGGGTCAGCCCAGAACAAACCGGGTACTGAACCGGTTTTCTTGGGTTCTTGGGTCACACCATCGGCTTGGAGAAGTCTGATGCCGAGGTATTTATGTCGAGGGTGTCTCGCATCTGGGTTGAAAGTGGAAGAACACCATTGAATCTTGCATGGATCATCTTCTTTATCTCACGTGAAACAGACTTGTAGAAAAGGGTGTTTGTGAGCTAAAGTGTGTGATGAGGAATCTCGGTATGGTCTATGCCGAGTTAAATGGTCGAGGTATAGACCATTTCATTCGGTGCATGAGTACTTCGGGTTGCCATAGCGAGGGTAATGAGCCGAGGATCTTTTCTATACTTAGCCAAATTTTTGGCTTGAATCTTCTTCATGCAAAGCCTCGTTACAGCTTGAGACGAGGTTAACGACCGAGGCAGTGACCAAATATTTCGTAGGTATAGCCATACCAAGGTCTCTTGGTTGAGGCTTGTTTTGACACTTAGCAGAATTTCATGAACTTTGAAGATCACCAGCTTGGGTACTTAGTCATTTCAAGAAATGCTTTTCAAGGGAGAATGTCTCGGCTTGGACAATGGCAAGGTAAATGGTCAAGGTCTGGACAAATTTATATCGTAAAAACCACCTCGGCCTACTGTACCGAGGTGTCCAAACCGAGGTCATCTTTGACACTTAGTTAAATTTGATTAAACTTGTAAATGCTCAGCCTTTGACACTTAGTCGTTTCAGGGATCATTTCTTCACAAGGGGTGCCTCGGCATGGATTAAGGCGAGGTAAATGGTCGGGGTTAGGACAAAAAATTTCACAAAAAACAGCCTCTGTATAGCCATGCCGAGGTGCCCATGTCGAGGTGTCCAAAAATACTTAGCAAAAGATGCATTCCCTGAAACTCAAACTGACATGCCTATCTTCCGCTTCCAGTATCTTTTATCTCACAACTCCAAATGACTTGAAAAAATATCCACAGGAAATATCACTCAACCAGCTCAAACTTTGGTGAAGAACCCAATTAAATTCGGGGAGAGCAAGGTCCCCCGGACAGCTGATCTTTGCAGTGCATTGGAATGATCAGGAAAAGGCTTCTACACCCGTGTTCTCTATGATTGCGTTATCTCCCATCTCAGAGCTCCAAATCAGGCGATCTCAAGCGTTCGGGAGAGTAGACTCAAATTTCTTGAATCTTGATGAAGACTCCGGACACTGAATCGGTCTGGAAGGGCATCGTTTTGCGTAATCTTTGAAGTACATCGGATCAGTCTGGAATGGAAGCGAGACAGGTATGTCTTCTTATGGCTATAACTCTCAGCTCACTGATCTGAATCAACTAATTCCAACTTTTAGGTAACCATGACTCAATTCTTTCCAACTTTGATGAAGACTCCAAAAGCTAAATCGGACGGGAAAGTTCCTCAGACAGGCGATCTTTGGCGCGTATCGGAAACAGGAGATTTTGGCCGAGGGCTCATGTACTGATGCATGGGTTTTGGCCGATAAAATGATCCCGCGGTAAGGACTTTAGCCGATAAAACAAAATTTCCCGGCATAAAATGTTAGCCGATAAGGACTTTTATTATGCTGCGACCTATTCGGTAAGGACTTTTAGCCGATAAAACCAAACTTCCCCCGGCATAAAATTTTATTATGATGCGACCTATTCGCATTTGAGGCGCCATAACTCCCGAGATACTGATCCAAATGGCTTGATTCAAACTCTAGAGGGAAGTCAGCTCAATTTTCTAGAACTTGAGAGAGAAAGACTTCTGGTACAGCAGTTCTTTGAAGAGACCAAGTGTAACCTGAGAGAGAAAGGCTTCCGGTACAGCAGTTCTTTGAAGCGCATCAGGATGATCCGGATTCTTGCAGCGAGACATGTTCATTTACCGCTTGCGATATCTCTCAGCTTACTACTCCAAATATGTTGACTCTAAGCGTTATGGAAAGTAGACTCAATGCTCTCAAATCTTGATAAAGAAACTGGAAACTGAATCGGAAGGAAAGGGATTCGTCATGGGTGATCTTTGAAGCGTATCGGATCAGTCCAGAATGGCTGCGAGACAGGTTCATCTCCTGTCAGCCATGCCTTTCAGCTCACTGCTCCATATCTGTTGATTCTAAGTGTTATGGAACCGTGGTTCAATCCTCTTGAATTTATATTCAGACGTTGGAAGCTAAATCGGCGTGTAAGTCTTCCGGTACAGGTGGTCTTTGAAGCGTATCGGCAAGTTTGAATATTTGGCTGAGGGTCATGTACACGATTTGGCCGATAAATGTGACCCACATTACGTGTTTTTGACCGAGAAACGTGACATGCGGTACACCAGATGGCTGATACACATTTTTAACCCATTTCTTTATCTTTTTCCACATTTTCTTCAATGGTATCCACTCCTTTGCTCCTAAATGCCTCCAAATCACCTGAAAAACACTCAAAACATGCAAGACTCCCTTCGACCTAATGCGAATCCTAAGAAATCTAGAACAAAGACAAAACATAAAGAATTTATCTAAAATGCATGCATGAGACTCTATTCTTGGACCAAAAATACATCCTAAACATGCAAAGATATAAATATATCACTAAACAAAGAAGAGGTAAAGCCTCTCACAAATATACTGAAACAACTATCTATCGTTATCGCTATGAAATCAAATTAATGGCAATTACTGCAATGACTGTCTGTCACTAAAGACAATATAAGGCAAGTGAAAAAAACCCTTAAGCAAAATGCTCTGTAAGAAACATTTAAAGAGCCTCTAGCAGTAAAAAAAACGGTCATTTCTAAACAAAGCAGAGGTAAAGCCTCTCACAAATATACTGAAATGACTATCCATCGCTATGAAAACAAATTAGTGGCAGTTACTGCAATGACAGTCTGTCACTGAAGAAACTACAAAGGCAAGTGAAAGAAAGACCTTATGCAAAAAGGGTACCCCACTCTGGTAAAGCTAGTGGTGACAGCTGCCATTCAGGAAGCTCGTCTAGATGAGCAAAAGAATACCAGACATGCTCAGGCTCATGCATCTCTTGGGCAAGAGGCACTACAAAGGACTTGGGATGTCATGACTTCGGTAAGGAATATCGAGAATAGACAGCTGTGCAGCCGTTGTGGAAGGAAACACATTGGATCGTGCGGTGTGACCAAGTGTTATGAATGTGGAAGAGATGGTAATCTCTTGAATGATTGTCGTTCTGGAGGGGGGCCGCAAAGATGTCATGGTTGTGAGAAGCCTAGACATTTTGCAAGGGATTATAGGACGCCTCTGTAGCATCTGCAACAAGGAAACCAGGCACCCGAGCTATTGCTGCCAGCCCCAGCTAAGAAGCAGGCAGTTGGAACTCTTGTTTTTGCAATTAGAGACCTCGGATTAGCAGTACCAATCGATGGTAAGTAAATGTTTTAAAGTAGATCGTATTGTCTTGCAAGTGAAATAGTGTGTGAAATAGAAATTGCATACCTTGACATAAGTATAAATCATGTAGGATCAGTCTCAATAAGGG
This sequence comes from Eutrema salsugineum, assembly GCF_000478725.1. NCBI lineage: Eukaryota > Viridiplantae > Streptophyta > Magnoliopsida > Brassicales > Brassicaceae > Eutrema > Eutrema salsugineum. The sequence continues at coordinate 16,076,645 of NW_006256909.1, read as the reverse complement.
TGTGATAGCTTACACTCTGTTTGACACCGGTGCTATGCATAATTTGTGAGCCCGAGGTTTACAAAGTATATGACGTTCACTGGAAAGTTCATTCCAATGTTGAAGGCAGTGGAGACTGTAGGGACTGAACAGCTGAAGTCCATCAGGATACATGAAAATGTATATATGTTCTTGGAAGGAGCAGAACTCTCATGGACCCTAGTGGAAATGAAGTTGAGCCACTAAGATGTTATCCTTAGGATGGATTGGCTGATGCACTATCAAGTAGTTATGGATTGCAAGAAGACAGGCGCTTACATTCCATGGCCGGAAGGATGGTTAGTTTCTCAAGGAGCAAATACTGACACCAACATGCCAAGTAATTTTGATGATTCATACGCCCGAGTTGATGGAGAAAGGATGTGAAGCGTATTTAGCTACAATATCCGTGTCTGGAGAAAGAGTGGCTTATTCCTAAAAATGTCAGTGAGGCCCATAGCTTTTTGGGACTAGCAGGATATTATTGCTAGTTCTTTTAAATTTTTCCAATATATCAAAACCTCTCACAAGTCTGATTGAAAAAGACGTGAAGTTTGAGTGGAGGGAAGAAAGGCATAAGAGTTTTTGAGAAGTTGAAGCAGTATCTAACAGAAACACGGTGTTGGTACTTCTAAGGACAGGAATACTATATGATATATACAATGATGCCTCTTGATTTGGATTGGGTTGTGTGCAAGAAGGGAAGCATCTGAGCAAGTATAACTGCTTAAGACAAGGCTGAATGAAGCTCATGACCACTAGAGTTATGATGACTAGCGTATAATTGGTTTGGTATTTTACAGGGGGAGATGAAGTATATCTGCAACTGAAAGCGTGTAGAGGAAATGATAAGCATTGGATGCTGAAAAAGGTTAAGTCTAGGTACATGGGACTGTACCCTATCAACAAGAAGGTTGGTAAAGTGGCTTACAGATTGGATCTACCAAAGGAGTTGTCTGAATTTGATAATGTGTTTCATGTATCTATTTTGAGAAAGGTAGTAAGGGAGCCTGAGCTCATTTTGCGTCAGCCGCCAAATGACTTGGAAAGGAATTATTTATTTCTGAATGAGCCAGTGTATGTGTTGGACTCCCCAGAAATGAAAACCGGAGAAAATGAAGATAGGTCTGTTAAAGTCTGCTGGGAGGGTGATGGTATCCGCGAGGAAACGTGGGAGCCAGAACAGCAAATGCAGAAGGATTCCCCTGAGCTCTTTAAATACAAGAGTGAAACCGGAGGTGTAGGGGTGAATTTGGGGAAAAAATCCTTACAAGTGAGGGAGAGTTGTAACATCCCTATCCTGGTTCATCAAGAAAATAACAGTGAAGCCCATCAAGCTGAGGATGTAGAGGAAGCCTAGGAAAACTTGAGTTCCCTTCTAAATTAATCTGCAGAGATAAGAGAGGTTTTTTTAGAAAACCCTAGCAGTAACCAGCAACCAGAGCAGTCAGTTACCACCAAGAGAGAGAGAGAGAGAGAGAGAGAGAGAGAAAGATTTGCCACCATCTGCTGCTACCTAGGAGGAGTTGCCGCGAGCCACCACCAAGCCATCGCCTTCTTGATTTCTTTGCTTCAACTCGTCGTTAACCATATCTGATTCATAACTCTCTCTTCTCCAAACCTTAAGAGGATTAGATCTCGGCTTCTTTCTATGTTCTCTTACCTTCTCCTTACTTGTTGAGTCTAAGTATACTCAGGTATGCTGTGTGCTACGAAGTACGGGCACGTTTCTGTGTTGCATATGTTAGATCTATATCTTATAATTGAATCTGGATTAAGATCTCATTAGAGGAAGAACCAACATGCTTGTGTGATAACCCTGTTGAGTGATTAGTGTGTGTAATGTAATTAGACGAGGTATCTGTCACAAGTGATAGAAGTACTTGTGGTACGGACTTGTTTGATGGGGCTGACGGGGCGCCTAGAGGGGACCGCAGTTCTCACAGCCGTGGAGGGTTTTGACGAGCCCTCAGAATAGTCTGTGTGACACATTTATGTTATGAGCAATGGACTCTTGAGATGAGTAATGAGAAATATGGTTTGCACCCTCTTGTTTGTTAGTTGTGTGTGCACTCCTAGAGTGTCTTGATTACTTGTTTATATTTATTATTGGCTTGTTGATTCAAGATGAGTGAGGATGTAAATGTGTTTTCGGTTTAGTTTTAACTGAGTAATTCCAATTACTCATCCCTCTCTCTCTCCCTTTTATTGCAGGTGAGTTTGATGATGGTTATAAAAAACTAGATGAATAGTTCTAATGTAGTGCACCTTTGGAAAATATGGGTGTTTTATTCTGGTTTTAAGACAATTTTGTATTTTTTTTGTAAGACAATTATTCGTTATTTATTTTGGTTTATCTTAGAATTATGATTTGGGTTTGTAAGACTTTGGGTTGTGATTTGTAATAAGAATGAAAAGTTATTCAGATATTTAGTTATATGAATGAGTTATGGTTATCAAACACATCAACATTAAGAGGTAAAGAGGCGGTGTTAAAGGTGATACGGCT